>NC_090268.1:13109351-13419537 GCF_040414725.1 Anabrus simplex | reverse complement strand
CCTATATTTGAGATGTGAGACCGTACATCCCGCCTCCTATGCGATGCTATCAATGCCAGAGATTCGGACACGTGGTATCTCGTTGTTCGAATCAGTCAGTGTGTGGTACATGGGGGAAAGTAGCTCACGGCGCGGAGGAGTGCACACCTCCGTACAAGTGAACTAACTGCTCCGGTCTTCATTCTCCTCGGGATCGGAAATGAACGACCTATCCGAGCGAGAAGAAGATCCAGGAGATCAAGACCCTGGATGGTCTTTCCTACCAGGAAGCGCGCCGTAAGTTTAATTCTCTGAATGCACCGGCCAGGACACTAGACTTCAGCTTGATAGCACAATCCCTGCCAGGTTCCTCATTTTCAACTGGAACACCTTACCAGAAGATCGCTGCGCCCAAGGCGGCAGTTGCTCCTGTGAGCAACGCGTCAAAGAGAACAAGCTCTTAGGCGGATTCATCCCGGCCTTCGATCACCAATAAGCCTGCGCCGGGTAAGATTTTTTTTTTGCTACGGGCTTTACGTCGCACCGACTCAGATAGGTCTTATGGCGACGATGGGATAGGAAAGGCCTAGGAATGGAGGGAAGCGGCCGTGGCCTTAATTAAGGTACAGCCCCAGCATTTGCCTGGTGTGAAAATGGGAAACCACGGAAAACCATCTTCAGGGCTGCCGACAGTGGGATTCGAACCCACAATCTCCCGGATGCAAGCTCACAGCCGCGCGCCTCTACGCTGCCGGCTAAGAAACCCACGCCGGCACAGAGGGGGCTCCTTCCCCTACGAGGTTGGCGAAAGCCCTGCCTAAGCCGGCGGAGGCGGCATCGTCGACCAGGGCTGGGAAATCCTCTCCCAGCCCGTCTAAACAAGAATCGACGGCGGGGAAGAGGAGCGCCCTCACCAGGCGTTCTTCCACATCTACTACAAATGGGGCCTCATGCCCTCCATCTGGAGGGCATGATTCTGCGCCAGCAGGTCTTCCTTCCGGGAAACATGCGCGCTCCCCTCGTAGGCAGAAACCCCGCTCCCGGACTACGGCGAAGGAATTGAAGGCATGCATCACCTCGTCTAGTGACGGGGAGATGCACATGGAGCATGAGTCTCCATCTTCGGATGGGGAGGTGAGTGTAGGTTCAGTTAGGTAGCATGACGCTGCTCCTATCCTAAACCTCAGTAGTCACAGTTACAATATGGCACAGTGACAATGGAATTGTAACGGTTATGAGCTGGGCTAGCTCATTAGGGAGTATTCGGCGAGTATAGCCTGTATTCAGCAAACAAATTTCCGACCAGGTCATCATACGGTAGTGAGAAATTTTCGACTATACTCGACAGAACGCCATTATGCTTACCGGGCTTCCGGTGGCGTTGGCATTTTTGTCCGTTCTGATAAATACAGCGAGGAGGTCCCAATAAGGACCCGCTGGAGGCCGTAGCTGTTCGCGTTCCGCTGCCTGTCATAACAATAGTGCGTAATGTTTATTTTCCACCAGACCAGGCTCTTAACATCAATAATGTTACTGACCTTCTAGATCAGCTTCCATCTCCCTTCCTCTTGTTGGGCTACTTTAACGCCCATCACCACATCTGGGACTCTGAGACGCCTTGCCCCCGGGGAAGAGAGCTGGAAACATTAGTAACAGAGCTGGATTTATGTATTTTGAACACAGGGGAAAGAACACACCTCAGTGTACGTTACGGAAAGTATTCTCCCAAAGACGTAAGTCTATGCAGCCGAACGTTTTTTCCGCTGTTTCGGTGGAACACACACGACGATCTTTGTAACAATGACAATTTCCCCATCATTCTTACTTTGATGAACCAAAATTCCCTCGAGGCCCCTCCTCGATGGATTTTTAAACATGCTGATTGGCCAAAGTACACATCACTGGCTGTCCTTAACGACGATATCAGGCGGACCGTCGGGGAGGAAATAACTTACATCACCCAAGTTATTCTTACTGCTGCTGAGGAGTCTATTCCGTTCTTCTCGGGGACTCCTCGCCGTAAACTCGTTCCATTTGTGGACCGATGAAATAGCAGCAGCCATCAAAGAACGCCGTCGCGCTCATAAACGTTACCGTAGACAGCCTATTGTGGCCAACTTTGTAAAATTTAAGAAACTCCTCGATCAGGCGTGAGTTCTTATTCGACAAAGTAAGAAGGCTTCGTGGGAGAGATATGTGTCGTCTATGGCGTCACATACTCCATCATCTCAAGTGTGGACTAAGCTTCGACGTATTACGGGTATCCACGGATCATCTTCTGTACCGGGAATCTCCATAGCAGGCAATATCGTCAGTGACACACTCTCGAATGCTAACCATGTAACTAGTAATTTCGCGGATGTATCTGTCTCCGGGAATTACCATCGTGATTTCCTCGCTCTGAAGCGGGAGGCAGAACGTAATAACCTTAGTTTTGCCACTCAAGTTTCAGAGGAGTTCAACGTGCCCTTTACGGAGTGGGAACTCCGCTGCGCCTTTGATCTTTACAAGATCACGTCTCCTGGACCGGACAACATCCATAACCAGGTGTTGAAACACTTTAGTGATGCTAGTCTAATATATCTCCTTCGTGTGTTCAACCGAGTCTGAATAGAGAGTGATTTTCCGTCTCAGTGGCGAGAGGGCATAGTCATTCCTGTCCTCAAGCCTGACAAAGATTCTAAGTATGCAGGAAGTTACAGACCGAATTGACTGACAAACGGCCTGTGTAAGCTATTTGAGAGGATGGTCAATCGCCGACATGTGTGGTGTCTGGAGAAACAAGAACTCTTGTCCGAGTACCAATGTGGTTTTCGAGCCGCTCGCTCGACCACTGACCACTTGGTACGCCTGCAGAGCTCCATCCGGGATGCGTTTCTCCACAAACAGCATTTGGTAGCTGTTTTCTTTGACTTGGAGAAGCCCTACGACACCACTTGGCGATATGGTATCCTTTCAGTCCTGCATCAATGGAGATTCCAAAGAAACTTGCCGGTATTTATTGCGAATATTTTGTCCCTCCGTCTATTCCGTGTCCGAGTAGGGAGGACAATACCACGTTCAAGAAAAGGGAGCCCCACAGAATCGGTCCTTTGTGTCACGCTGTTCGCGATTTCCATAAGCGATATTGTTGCTGCTGCTAGTACAGCTGTCACACCGTCGCTATATGTGCACGACTTTGCGCTACACTATAGCTCGCGTAATATGGCAGCGACAATTACAGCAAGCTATTAGGAGAGTGGAGCAGTGGACCTTCGAACATGGCTTTCGTTTTTCCACCACAAAGACCTGGTTGTCCACTTTTGTCGCCAAAGTCCTCTTCACCCTCCTCCTGAACTTTATTTAGGAAATGTAGCTATTCCTGTAGTTGACACTTACAGATTTCTTGGGCTCCTTTTCGATAACAAATTATCGCGGGAGCCACATGTGCGAAACTTGAAAGTGCAATGCACTAAGAAGCTGAATATCATGAAGTTTCTTAGCAGCACTTCTTGGGGGCTGACCTCTCGGTGATCTTACGATTCTATAGGGCACATATTTTATCTCGGCTAGTCTACGGCAGTGCAGCATACGGCTCAGCAAGACCAAGCGTTCTTGCGAAGCTGAACAGCATCCATCACTGCGGGGTTAGGTTGGCGACGGTAGCTTTTCGTACAAGCCCCATTGCCAGCCTGCTCGCTTAGTCTGGGGTACCGCCTTTAAACCTGAGCCGTCAGCAACTCCTACTTACGTATGCTGCTAATTTGCGACAGATGCCACTTCATCCAAGCTATCCTTGCGTGTACTACAATGGCAACCGTTTGCAGTACGCTGCTTGGGATACGCTTGGATAGCAGGGACGAATTGTTTGACGTACCTTCGGCTCCTTGCCTTGTCAGAAAAGCAAGTGGGATACCTCCGTGGGTAGTACGACGACCTGAAATAATCCTGGATTTGCACACTGGCCCGAAAGAATACATGGACCCTTCGATTTATCGGAGGCTCTTCCTTTCCGTTGTTGGCCGCTATCGAGGTTCAGTCGTCGTCTACACGGATGTTTAAAGGGCAGAAACGAAGGTGGGCTGTGCGTTCGTTGTCGACAATGAGAGGTTTCTTTTTGCTCTCCCGGAAACCTGTAGTGTGTACAAGGCATAGCTCTATGCTATCTGTGAAGCTCTGCGGTACGCACTGTCCAATGGACGCCTATACTTTCTTCTGTTTACTGACTCCTTGAGCTCGCTACAGTCTATCGATACATGTTTCCCTCGACACCCTGTGGTGCAGCGAGTCCAGGACCTGCTAGCCGGGTGTTCGGATGCCGGCACCAGAATCACTTTTATGTGGCTCCCAAGCCACATGGGTGTAGAGTGAAATTAATTAGCAGATCAGGCTGTCAAGGAGGCACTTACACTGCCCCCGTCTTTTTCAAGGTTCCAGCATGTGATGTACGCTCTCAGCTGAGACATCTGGTTTTGTTCCATTGGGAGATGGAGTGGCAGACCACTCCTCTTGCAAATAACCTGAGAGCGATAAAAGGTACAACGAAGGTATGGATGACTTCCCTTCGGGCTTCGCGGAGATAAGCTGTACTGTAGTATTATGTCGTCTTCGGATCGGCTACGGTATCCTGACTCACTCCCATCTACTGAAAGGAGAACCCCCTCCGGTGTGTACTTGCGGCGATCATCTTACCGTGGTACACGTCCTTACGGAGTGTGTGGACCTGGTCGATCTTCGCCGTAGTGTGAACCTCCCGAGTACAATATCCCTTATCCTTCGTGATGACGAGCAGTCAGCAGACCTCGTCATCCTCTTTATGATTAATAATGATCTGTTTTATTGTGTGTAACTTTGTCCTTTGTGCTAGTGTATTTGTGTCAATTACGTTTTTATCCTATTGACTTCATTTTAGTTTGTGTTGCGCAAATTAATGTGTTATTTTAAAATCTAATGTAAACTATGTATATACATTTGTACTAGCAGGCGATGCCTTATTCCTTTGTCTCCTATATATATATGCTCATTTTATTAGAAAATAAGGCATTGCGAATTAGATCCACTGATTGTTTTAATCTCATACTCATTTTTCTTCATCACCATTTTTTTTACCGTAGTCAGTGGATGCGTTTAAAAATCTTAACTTCATATCTCATGTCGCTCAGCTCCTTCCATTAGGGGCCGACGACCTTCCATGTTAGGCCCCTTAAAACAACAAGCATCATCATCATCTAGTACACCTAGGTGAGGAAACTCATCGGTTTGCGCTGGCTATGAGTGGCGCCATTGTGTGAGAAACACCATAGGTCTGCGTTACC
This sequence comes from Anabrus simplex, assembly GCF_040414725.1. NCBI lineage: Eukaryota > Metazoa > Arthropoda > Insecta > Orthoptera > Tettigoniidae > Anabrus > Anabrus simplex. The sequence continues at coordinate 13,414,264 of NC_090268.1, read as the reverse complement.
TGTACGAAGTACAATACTTGTGAGTAGTACCATCTAGTGTGGAACACCGTGAGTGTTCGCTATTTTTGATTAGTACCCCAACATGACAAATACCATGGTTCTACTTTACTCGTGACCTGCACCATTCTGTGGGGCCTTAGACTTGGATTTTGCACCCCTTCAGACAGATCTTTTTTGAGTCTGATCCACTGTTTATTGTTTTATGTGTTTTTTTTTGTTTTTGTTTTGTTCTTTGTTGGGTTTATGTACATCCATTAGTTCTTCATAACATTTTTGTAAACATTTTGGTCAGTGGATGATTTTGAAAATTTTGTTATTTCATTTCGTACCATAGGGGCCGATGACCAAGATGTTAGGCCCCTTTAAACACCAAGCATCATCATCGCTTCCACTTACTTTTGCCAGGCTCCTCACTTTCATCTATCCTGTCCGACCTCTTACGTCAACGGTATTAGAGCACTATAGGCCTAAGGAGTCTTTCATTTTCATGCCCTTCGTGGCCCTTGCCTTTCTTCGTCAGTTACTTCATTTTTCGAGGTGACGGATCCCTTCTTTCTTCTTCTTTTTCCTCTCTCTCTAGCCCCTGTGGGTGGGGGACGCAGACGAACAATATACCCACGGTACCCCTGCCGGTCGTGAGAGGCGACTAAAAGGGGCGACCAAGGGATAATTGTCTTAGAACCATGAAGCTACTTTTTATTAGTACCATCACGCGGCGAACACCATGGGTGGCCTTTACTCGCGAGTTGTACCACTAAATTAGGTATACAATAGGTTTGTGATTAGTAACAGGAGTGTGTGTGTGTGAACTATGGGTTTCCAGTACCCGTGAGTCGTACACATGTGAGCAACACCACGGGTCTGGGCGTTGCCTGTGAGTTGTACCACTATATGTGGGCCTTCGTCGGTCTGCGTTGCCTGTGATTAGTACCCACTGCGTGAGGAACACCACGGGAATACCCGCGCCCGTGATTAGTACACATAGGTGAGGAACCTCATTGGTTTGCGTTGGCTATGAGTGGCATCATTGTGTGAGAAACACCATGGGTCTGCGTTACCTGTACGAGGTACAATACTTGTGAGAAGTACCATAATATTTGGAACACCGTGAGTTTACGCTACCTTTGATTAGTATCGCAACTTGAGAAATACCATGGTTCTCCTTTACTAGTGATAAGTGCCATTATGCGGGATCGTTGTCATAGACAAGCACCATCGATTCAGGATTGGGCTATGGAAACAGTCCCTTGGTCAGTAATATTGTTTATGGGAATGTAATGCATTGCGCGTCTTATTCACTGATTGTTTTAAATTCATATTCATCAATTCATTCCTCATCATCACGTTTTGAATTCTGGTCAGTGGATGAATTTTGTACTTTTAAATTGTCATCGCATTTCGTCTCAGTTTGTACCATAGGGGCCGATGACCTAGATGTTAGGCCCCTCTAAACAACAAGCATCAGCATCATCACCTGTAACTAAAAGAGAGTTGAAACCCGTATTTAACACTTTAAGTAAGGTGAGGTTAATGATGGTGGTGGTGTTGATTATTGTTTTAAGAGGAAGTACAACTAGGCCACCATCCTCTGGGTTTTATGATATAATGAGAGGGGCAACAAACGGGAAATAAAAAAATTACACCCAGAGAATTGTTCTCCATGTTAATTTATTCCCAACACAAGAAAGGCATTACTATAGGGCCAAACAAATCAGTATTCGAGCTCTAATTGAAACACATGCAGGATGGCCAGAGCTTTTAATGAAAATGATCAACACAGTCAAATTTCCTACAAATATTTTTGTGACGATTTTTTCATTTTTCTTTTCGTCAACCACGATTTGATACACGCAACACGTGTTATTTGCTTCATGGTAATAATTGGAGGAGTAGTACTGATTTTCAGTCAGAATACCGTTTTGAATTATACATCACTGAAAAGCTGAAAAAGCCAGAGGTATTGCGCTTGAAATCACAAGAAACCACAAATGCCTTCCAGTGACACTTATACACTTATTTTCGACGTGTTATATAAGAATATTGCTTGAAACATAGCCCGTCCTCCTTTTTGCAAATTCTTCTTCGTGTTTCTTTGAGGCCCCTGGTGAGCTTTCCTCTCCTGAGTCTACTTCACTCCCTCTGCAGCTGTCAATGACCGGATGTTCTGATCAGCGTTCTAAATTTATTACTGTGTAATATACCTTTGGGATCAATTTTTAAAATTTCTAAGTCTTTTCGGAGCAGTTTCGCCCAATTATCATTTGTCCCCTTCCCTCTAGAAGACGTGTTGAAGATTCTTAAGGTCAGTCTCTTGTCCAATCTGACTGTATGACCATAGAAGGTAGATTTCTCCTTCTCATGGCTGATGTTATGCTCTGTAAATGTTGATAAAGCTCGTTGTTATCCACTCCCTCTTTCATGTGGCCCATGATTTTTCTCAGGATCTTTCGTTCTCGCAGTTCCAGATTCCTGAGTTGACCCTTTTTGATTATGTTCAAGCATTCTGAGTCATACAGAACCGGAGGTTTCATATTGTCGAAGTCTGAGGCGAAGGGATAAGGATTTGGACTTTTAAACCTTCTTACAGACATGGAAATCTATATCCAGTTTGGTACACCTGGCTAGATATTCACTAACGTTCGAGGTTGTCCATTCTCCGACATATTTGTAGGGGTTAGTATTCTTTGTTACTGTATCCCCATGTCCCCATGTGGGACTGAGTTCGGTGCATTATTGATGACGGTGACGAACGTTTCGTTAATGGCAATCCTCAACACCAATTTATCTGCTATTTGACTGAGGAAGGAGAGTTGGTGTTTAACTTCCTCCATAATTGAAGTGAAGTCATCTCCGAATGCTGGGCAATTGATGATTAACTTCACCTTCTTGAAACCGATTCTCAAACCGGGGTTGAGTGGTAGAGTTTTCATCCATTCACGAACGACTTTCTCTAGCATGCATTCGAGGAGAATAGAGGATAAACTATCCCCTTGCCTAACACCTGTTTTGATATCAAAGCTGTTCGATAGATCCAATCTTAAATTTACCTTTGATTTGGTGTTTGCCCAAGTAGCCTTTACGAGATTTAGGGTCTTATTATCTAGTCTCAATTCAGCAACCACGAACCTGCTACGCAGGTGTAGCAGGGGGAGAGGCGATACTCCCACGTGGCGCGTCCCAGGTGGCGGATAGGGGGGTCCTAACCGGCTTGCCGGCGGACTTGAGGGAAATAAAATACCTCTCGCGGACCAAACACACTACCCCCTGCGGGTGGGGGACGCACATGTAGAATACACCCGGGGTATCCCCTGCTTGTCGCAAGAGGCGACTACAAGGGGCGACCAAGGGATGATTGAATTAGAACCATGAAACTACTCTTGATTCGTACCATCATGCGGGGAACACCATGGGTTGCATGTACTTGCGAGTAGTATCACTAAATTGGTACGAAATAAGTTTGTGAATAGTTGCAGTAAAAAGCCTGGCCTGGTGGATTCCAGTACCCGTGCGTTGTACCCACGTGGGCAACACCACGGGTGTGGGTGTAGCCTGTGAGTTGTACCGCTATATGAGCGGCACCGTGGGTCAGCGTTGCCAGTGATTGGTACCCACTATGTGAGGAACACCACGGGAATACTGGCGCCCGTGACTAGTACACCTAGGTGAGGACCCTTACCGGTTTGCGTTGGCTATGAGTGGCGCCATTGTGTGAGAAACACCATAGGTCTGCGTTCCCTGTACGAATTGCAGCACTTGTGAGTAGTACCATCTTGTGTGGAACACCGTGAGTCTTCGCTACTTATGATCAGTGCCCCAAAATGACAAATAAAATGGTTCTACTTTACTCGCGATATGTACCATTCTGTGGGGCCTTAGACGTGAATTTAGCACCCCTTCAGACATCAAGCATCATTGTGTTTTTATAAATGGTCCCTTGGTCAGTAATACTGTAATTAACTACGTTCTTTTTTAGTCTGATCCACTCTTTTTGTTTGTTTGTTTGTTTGTTTGTTTGTTTGTTTGTTTGTTTGTTTGTTTGTTTGTTTGTTTGTTTGTTTGTTTGTTTGTTTGTTTGGTTGGTTGGTTGGTTGGTTGGTTGGTTGGTTCGTTGGTTGGTTGGTTGGTTGGTTGGTTGGTTGATTTTTCTGTAGGGTTCAGGTACATCCATTCATTCTTCATGACTTTTTTTTTATTTTATTTTGGTCTTAGGATGAATTTGAATTTTTTGTTATTTCATTTCGTACCATTAGGGGGCCATGACCTCGATGTAAAGCCCCTTTAAACAACAAGCTTCATCATCATCATCATCATCACCAATTCAGCAAAGGTCTGTCTATGGCATAATGTAATAAAAAGGAAAATTCCGTTATGTAACAATGCAAACATCTAAGTATGTTAAAATGTGTCTGTGATGTTTTCTTCTTTTTTCTTTTCCTGAAAAAGGAAGCACTTTTTCTCTAAATTTCACTCTTGTAGCTTATAACATTATATTTGTCCACTCCTCAATTGTGAATAATATATATTTCAGTCATAAAACTTGTACTATATCTGAGAATGAAATGTTCAGGCTGTCTAGAAACGTGAACGCTTTTTTCTTTGTTGCAGATTAAACGGTGGTGAACTTCATTGGAGAGTGTTTGCAGTTTGTGAAGTGTCGTGTGTTTATAGTGAAGTGTGAAGTGTCGTGTGGTGGTGTACGCTCTCCTATACAGTGATGGGAGCATTCTGGGGACTGTTCGCTCTTCTCTTCTTCCTGCAGCTCGCAGTGCCCAGTTGGTCTCAAGTCGCTTGGACCCCCATCTTCGTGGACAGCAGCAGTACGTAATATACCTTACTATTAAAGTTCATTTAGAGAACAAATACTATTATACTTCCCCGTTGTGTACTTCCTTAGTTGTATTCGGTCAGCATACAAACCACCGTGCAGGCTATGCTATAGACATTTGGGTTGTCACTGAATTTAACCCATTCCAGTCTCGGCCGGATTATCCCTAAGAAACGTTCTGGACTGGGCTTTTTTAAGATTTAAAAAATTATATTTCCCTACTTATAGGAGATATTTGCATGAATCTTTTCTCTTTGAGCTTGTGTGTGCATCCAGTTTTGAAAAATGTTATTGTTTCATGTCACATCACTTGGGATTTTAAATTTGTTTATACACTGGCAGAAAATAAATATACAAACACCAAGAAAGGGTTGTGGTAGATTAACGAACGTTGGCAGGCGTGTTTATACATCTGAAATATGGTTAAAATTTCCGGCAATTCGCATTAGCGGAGCGCTAATAGCGGCCCCATGACGTTGCACATCAGCTTTGTTTTAAATACGGGCTGTACTGTGCGAGAGCGTTAGTCACCATTTCACCATTGGGAGCCAAGCGCCTGAAATGAGCACTACGGAGATGCAAGCTACCGAGCTGTACCCTGCCTGTCCGCCAGCTCGCCATCGTCGCCCGCCAAACATCAGCACTCTCCATTCGCTCTGCCTCCGCTGCGAGCCCCCGCTTGCCGCAGCCCAGCCAGCATACTGGCGAAGATCCAACCACGTTCTCAGCGCGGTCCGAACTCTTGCATATACTCTGGGAGCTGTCGTTCAGCGGTCTGCCATCATCAAATTATAGGTTAGATTTGCTGGTACCGGTGCAATTTAATACTCCTCACCCAGCTGTTATGTGAAAATCATTATTTAGTGGAAAATGTTTAACCCTGGAGTGGTCGCATGGGTTTTGTCAATATTAATGGTCGCACCGGGTCTCTCAGACCCATTTTTTCTCAGTGTTTTACATTAGATGTTTATACTTTATTTCCAATTACGGTATTATAGGACAGCGTTTAGTTTATTTTAATGCAGTTTACATGATTACAATATTTAACTATCCTATTTCTTAACCGAAAAGTGATTTTTTTTAATTACACGGATAAACTGATTGTTTTCTGTTAACATGGTAAGAGTAAAATGTAATTTAAATGCTTTTTTCACTTTTTCCTGCATATACATGCACAAAGCAACACTTTCATCCATTTTCTACACAGTCTTAATAAAACATATTTTTAGAGAATTTCACACTTGAACTATTGGTACAAAAATATGGATTTTTAGGTATGTGTGAACTGAGTGTCATAATTCATAAAATAAACATCAAATTAGTTTTAGAAACACATACAAGTACAGGGAAACATCACTTTAATCAATTTCTATGCACATTCTGCAGCGTAGTTGTCCATGTTCTCCACAAATAAAAATTTTGGCAATTGGGGCAGATGAAGGATGTCTTCCTGTCTCTATTTGTTATGCAGAAATGACATCTCTCTCTTTTCCTGGGAATTTCTGTGGCAGGTGCTTGCACAGGGTAGTTATACCCAGAATTAGCTTCATCCATTGTTACACAGAAGAAAAAGTGTACTAAACTAACAATGCAAAGTTTGACAACAAAGACTAACGTTAACAGTCGCACCGGGTCTGCTAGACCCTGAACAGCCTGTACGCTCAAAGTTTCCAAGGCTACTGAGTGAAGGCTACTGTGTTCGGTTGAAGGTCGGGAGCCAAGAAGCTACCAGGGAGGCGGAAGCGTTCGGTGCATTCCAACAACAGGAACACCAATAAGTATGTCCGATCGGGTCTCGTAGGCCCATCCCGACCACTCCAGGGATAATTAAAAGATTGTTTTAATGGTTGATATGCAGTTATTAGTGCTTAATGTTTAATAGGTAATGAAAAGGTAAGAGATGCTGACGTTGGTCACCCATCCAGCGAGTGACCAAGCCCAATGTTGCTTAACGGTGGTTTAGTAAATAAGTTATTAGTGAAAGAGAATTATTAAAGTGAAGTTAGATAGGACTCGCAGGATTATTCGTTAAGTGAGTGGCTGGCAAAAATTTAGTGTTTCAGATATGTGGTATTATTGGAATGGTCACCTATCCTAGTGCTGACCACGCCCGAATTTTACCTTTTTTGGGTTTGGGGCTTTATCTGATCTCTGAGCATAGGCTAACATTTTACCACGAAACTCCTACGCAGGCGTAGCAGGGGGAGAGGTGATACTCCCAATTGGCGCGTCCCAGGTGGAGGATAGGGGGATATAACCGGCTTGCCGGCGGACGTGAGGGAAATAAAATACCTCTCGCGGACCAAACACACTATCCCGAGACAAACCTGTAGAATAAGTCCGCGGTATTCCCTGCCTGTCGTATGAGTCGACTAAAAAGGGCGACCGAGGCGCGGATATGGATTGCGGTTTGGTATAATGCGTCGGACCTCCTGTGGATGGGAGGAGTTGAATGCATTCACAGATAATCCCTGCCTGTCGTAGAAGGTGACTAAAAGGGGCGACCAAGGAATGATTGAATTAGAACCATGAAACTATTTTTGATTCGTACCATCACACGGGGAATACCATGGGTCGCCTTTACTTGCGAGTAGTACCACTCTGTTAGGTACTGAATAGTTTTGTGATTCATTGCACTCAAGCGGGGTTCAGTGTGGGTTTCCAGTACCCGTGAGTCGTACCCGTGTGAGCAACACCACGGGTCTGGGCGTAGCCTGTGAGTTGTACCACTGTATGAGCGACACCGTGGGTCTGCGTTGCCAGTGATTAGTACCCACTATGTGGGGAACACCATGGGAATACCGGCATCCGTTACTAGTACACCTAGGTGAGGAACCTCAACGGTTTGCGTTGGCTGCGAGTGGCGCCATTGTGTGAGAAACGCCATAGGTCTGCGTTACCTTTACGATGTACAATACTTGTGAGTAGTACCTTAATGTTTGGAACACCGTGAGTTTACGCTACCTTTGATTAGTACCGCAGCTTGAGAAATACAATGGTTCTACTTTACTCGCGACATGTACCATTCTGAGGGGCCTTAGAACTGCATTTTTGACCCCTTTAAACTTCAAGCATCCTCGATTCAGGATTGTGCTTCATGAGTGGGCCCTTGGTCAGTAATGAATTATCTATGATCTTTTTTAGTTGGATCCATTTTTTTTCGTTTGCTCGTTTGTGTTTTTTGTTTTTGTTTTTGGTTCATGTCCATACATTCCTTCTTCACGACGATTTTTTTTATTTTGGTCAGTGGATGATTTTGAACCTTTTGTTGTCATTTCATTTCGTACCAATAGGGGCCGATGACCTCGATGTTAGGCCCCTTTAAACAAAAAGCATCATCATCATCATCAGCTAACATTTTAGCAAACTAATGCGCTTACTGTTTAACGAAAGCGTGCAGATGTTGATTTTTGAAAAATAACAGCATTATTTATCGGCATTTGCGTTGCACCGAGCCTCGTTCCGAGACCAGTGCTTCATCTTAACGGTTGAAGTGCTTTTAGAGGTGTTTAGTTTAGGAAGTGAGGACTTGGAAGAATTCTTGGTAGTTCTTGGTGAGATCTTGGTTGGGAGTTTTCAGGGTCCTCAGCTACTCGATCCACCGAGGGGGCCCTGAGTTGGGTATGCTTGGTTGGTTAGGAGATTGAGGAGCAGTAATACGAGGGCGTTGTTTACTTGACTTGGCCACGAACCTACTACGCTGGCGTAGCAGGGAGAGAGGTGATACTCCCACGTGGCGCGTCCCAGGTGGCGAATAGGGGGGGGGGGGTTCCTAACCGGCTTGCCGGCGGACTTGAGGGAAATAAAATACTTCTACACACTACCCCCAGCAGGTGCTGGAGAAACATGTAGAATACACCCGCGGTATCCCCTGCCTGTCGTATGAGTCGACTAAAAGGGGTGACCTAGGCGCGGTCATGTATTGCGGTTTGGTATAATGTGTCGGACCTCCTGTGGATGGGAGGGGTTGAATACATTCACAGGTAATCCCTGCCTGTCGTAGAAGGCGACTTAAAGGGTCATGTGGCTATGGTCCCCTCTTCATTTTTCATTATTTTTCCGAGGGTCAGATGTAGACCATTTCCAAATTTTGATATGCGTGCTGCCCGGAGATGGGCCTCTTACGTGTGCGATTATGCCCAAAAGTACGCAATTAACCACCCAGAACTCTTGCAGTTGGGAGCGCCATGTACCTTGGCAGTAGTATCCGCCTGACAACACAGGTTCCCGCACAGCGGAATGCCAGAAGGACGTATTATTATTAACTAATTTTTGTTTTATTTTTCTCTATATTTAGTCCTCTGTACACGCTATGGGGTACATGCTATTGCGGGTGACTGGAGGAAGGGAGTCCTAGTGCTCATTGCCTCAGTCATCCCGTATTAGTCATCGTCCAACAACGGACCCCGGGCAGTACCTGCTATGACCAGGTGGGTATTGCCTTGGCTGCTTGGTTCAACTACAGAGACACCCTGATCGGGGTAGGTGGCATTCGGGGAGGAAGTTTTCGCGCATGGCTTCCAAACGAAATCGGCTCTCTCAAGGTGATCCCCCACCTAAGTCTTTAACTTTTGCTTCCCTGAGAGGCTCAACTCCCTGGGAACATGCGCAGCGTGAAGGAATGGGATACAGCTTCCCTAGGTTTCTGGTCGCTACCAGAACCAATGGGCATGATTTTAAGCTGGTAAAGTCGATTATGCTTAGTAGACACATTGAAGGCGTCTACGGCGTACTTGAGGACCTCAAGAAAATGCGCAACGGTAACTTGCTTATGAAGACTCGTACAGCACTGCAAGCTGATCAGTTACTTAGGTGAGACCACTTAGGCGAAATCCCCGTAGATGTGGAGGAGCATAAGTCCTTGAATCTGGTTCGCGGAATCATCTTTCACCGCGACCTTATTTTGAACACTGACGACGAGTTGATGGAAGACATGAAGAACCATGGCGTGACACACGTCCGGCGCATTACGTGCAAGGTCAACAGTGAAGCCACCGGGCGAGTTGGCCGTGCGCGTAGAGGCGCGCGGCTGTGAGCTTGCATCCGGGAGATAGTAGGTTCGAATCCCACTATCGGCAGCCCTGAAAATGGTTTTCCGTGGTTTCCCATTTTCACACCAGGCAAATGCTGGGGCTGTACCTTAATTAAGGCCACGGCCGCTTCCTTCCAACTCCTAAACCTTTCCTATCCCATCGTCGCCATAAGACCTATCTGTGTCGGTGCGACGTAAAGCCCCTAGCAAAAAAAAACAGTGAAGCCGTTGTCACTGGTGCCTTCATTGTCTCTTTCAAGTTGTCAGTGTTACCAGAGAAAATCAAGGTAACAACTTATCGTTGCGATGTGAGGCCGTACATCCTGCCTCCTATGTGATGCTATCAATGCCAGCGATTCGGACATATGGTATCTCGCTGTTCTAATCAGTCTGTATGTGGTACATATGGACGAGTAGCTCACGGCGCGGAGGAGTGCACAACCCCCTACAAGTGCAATAACTGCTCATGTTTTCATTCTCCTCGGGATCGGAACTGTCCAGCGTATCTGAGTGAGAAGAGGATCCAGGAGATCAAGACCCTGGATGGTCTTTCCTACCAGGAAGGCCGCCGTAATTTTAATTCTACGAATACACCTGTCCGTACACTCGACTATAGCTTGATAGCTGAGAGTCTTCCAGGTTCGTCATTTACAACATCGTCACCTGTCCTGATCGCTGCGCCCAAGGCGACTGTTGCTGCTCCTAGCAACGTCGAAAAGAGAAAAATCTCGAAGGGGGGACCACCTCACCTTCAAACAACCAGAAGTCTGTGCCGGCTGGTAAAGGTTAAGTCTCACCTCCCTAAGAGGTCGGCGAAAGCCGTGCCCCAAACGGCGGAGGCGGCATCGTCGTGCCCTTGAACAGCTGACTGCATTACATGAACACCGTAAACTCATATCAACAGCCACTTCCACATTCCAACAGCACATCCAACTGCTCCAAGAAATAGACAACGGTTATGTCATCATCTTCGCTAGCGATACTACTGGCTATGCCATTATCGGAGACCAACTAGAACTCCATAACCTGTTCTATAAAATATGCGCAGATGATATCAGAACTGACGACGCAGGCACTCAATTCTCACCTACCACCTCACACGTGGAAACACAGGCCACCCCAATAATCAGCCATCCTGAAACTCAGACATCTCCAGCCAGAAAACACAAAGATAGATACACTAAAACTCCAACCACCCCCCCCCCCCGCCTTCCCTCTAGGATTTCAAGATTCACTCAATCCCAAGCATGTGATAACCACCTAACCACCCAATCCGATATCTCTCTTCCACCACACTCAGACTCCCCTCCCCCCACTCTCCACCCAAAAACCTTCCAAGCCCGGGAGTGAGACCACTTCAATCTCGCAACCGAACAAGGATATACTAACCAAATACACTCAGACTGGCAGCAGGCGTAACAAACCTTCTGCCAGCCTCAAGCTTGCACCAACACCTCACACCCCCAACACAGCTAGGCGTCTCCGCCCTCTTCATCGACCAGCATTCATAACACAGTGCTTTAATTGTCTTAAGTTGAACCATTCTGCAGCCTCCTGCTCCGATGCTACCCGCTGCAACATGCGGTGGTCCCCACCGTCACACTGCTTGTATGGTACCAAGGGGCCAGGCGAGATGTCGAACTGCCAAGGCAGTCACGCCGACTTTTTCCTGGTTGTCCATTCCTTAAAAAGACAATTAGAGCACATTGCAGACGCTCTCAACTGTTAAACACCCACTTACACCGTCCAACTCCTCAACACACTGACCAGCCAAGACAACTTCACCCTGCTAAATCTCCTCATCACACTACTCTCGGCCCTAAATCCGCCCTTCTCCCCTGCCATGCCAAGAAATCAGTTAATCTTGCACTAAATACCCCTCCAAGTCATACTCGCCAAGTCAGTTTAACTCCTCACCCCAAGTCGGTCCTTACAGCACACCTCACCCACCCTTAACCCCAGTACAGCGCTGCCAACGCCAACCCCGTCCTTTAATCAACCTACCTCGTTCTGACCACAGCACTATTTAAGATAAAGCGTCATGACATCAACTACATCACTCAAGAATTCCACGACAGTTAAGCAACATTGGGCGTGGTCACCACTTGGATTCTAAAGGAAACAGTCCTTGCAGTGCGGTGTGTGGCCGCTAAACCCGATCTTTGCTGCACTTCATCTAAACCCGCCCACAAGGGCGAAGGGCATATTCTGTCCAGTCAAGAACGAAGAAAGACACCGGCCCACAAACAACAAGTCAATGCTCTACACCGTCCAGGTTAGCACTCAAAGCCCAAAACGAGGCTGATAGGCTAAAAGCTCACGGTACACCAATGAGACGGTCCTGCTGCGTTAGTTACCACCCCCTGCGGGTGGGGTACGCTCATGCTGTCGTAAGAGGCGTCCTACAGGGGCCCAAGGGGCTGTCAACTTGGGAGTGTGGATTGGCGACCACGGGGCGCTTAGCTGAGTCTTGGCATTGCTTCCACTTACTTGTGCCAGGCTCCTCACTTTCGTCTATCCTGCCCGCCCTCCCTTGGTCAACTCTGGTTCTTTTTCGACCCCGATGGTATTAGAGCATTCGAGGCCTAGGGAGTCTTTCATTTTCACGCCCTTCGTGGCCCTTGCCTTTCTTCGTCCGTTACTTCATTTTTCGAAGTGACGGATCCCTTGTTTCTTCTCATTTTCTCTCTCTCTTTACCCCCTGTGGGTGGGGGACACAGAAGAAAAATACACCCACGGTATCCCTGCCTGTCGTGCGAGGCGACTAAAAGGGGCGACCAAGGGATGATTGAATTAGAACCAGGAAACTACTTTTGATTCGTACCATCACGCAGGGAACACCATGGGTTGGCTGTACTTGCGTTTAGTAGCACTCAATTAGGTACGAAATAGGTTTGTGATTAGTACCAGAAGAGTGAGTTCTCCTGTGGGTTTCCAGTACCCGTGCGTCGTACCCATGTGAGCAACACTGCGGGTCTGCGTTGCCTGTGATTAGTACCCACTATGTGAGGAACACCGCGGGAATACCGGCACCCGTGACTAGTACACCTAGGTGAGGAACCTCATCGGTTTAAGTTGGCAGAACAACCTATGATGATGATGATGATGAGTGGGGCCATTGTGTGAGAAACACCATAGGTCTGCGTTACCTGTACGAAGTACAATACTTGTGAGTGGTACTATCTTGTGTGGAACACCGTGAGTCTTCGCTACTTTTGATTAGTACCCCAACATGACAAATACCATGGTTCTACTATACTCGCGACATGTACCATTCTGAGAGGCCCTAGACCTTAATTTTGGACCTCTTTAGACATCAAGCATCCTCGATTCAGGGTTGTGCTTTGTAAGTGGTTCCTTGGTCAGTAATACTATTATTTATGATCATTTTTGTGAGTCGAATCCACTGTTTTTTGTTGGCTCGTTTCTTTTTTGGGGGGGGTTTATGTCCGTCTATTCATTCTTCATGACATTTTTTTTATTTTGGTCAGTGGATGATTTTGAACAAGCATCATCATTGTACCGGGCGGTACACCCTTATGCCGCAATTTTAAATCTTGCGCCAATAAATCCTCTACAAGAGAAACCCTGAACTTTAAAAACTGGATCAACTCACAAGTTTATCAGAAGATGTCACTACCGTAAATTTTGTGATTACGAAGTTGTCAATATTGTGTGGATTTCAACTTGTTTTGTTTCCATAGATCAAGAAGTGTGGACATTCTCTTATGGATGTCCCAATTAAAAAAAACTATGTTTATGCACCCTGGTGCGAAGTGAAGGAACGTTTTCGAAGAAATTTTGTATTCATAAGTTTTCTTATTACTAAATTTCGTTCTTTCATTTGTGGGTTGGCAATATTTATCCCTTCTTTCCCCCAGTTTTGAATTGAGCCAATCAATTATTTCTGTAATTAATTTTTGACCAATCATGTCCTTCTTCTCCGATTTTAAGTGTACGGTCTACTCTGACCAATAAAATTGAGTGGGTGTGGCTGTTTTATTCATGAATATCTCGAACTTTCCTCGATGGTATAAAAACTGCTGATTTTCTTGTCTCTCGGCCACTCGAACAACATTTAGCCTAGTGTATGGACGTGTAGCAGGAGGCGGGAAACGCCTCTTTCATCCGGCAGCAGCTCTTCAATAAGGTAATGGCCGCTTAACATCTTTACTTCTTGCTAGCTCAGCAGTTTAACCCGCGGGGAAGGTCCTAGATCTTTACTATGTAACCTATCTCTTAAACATGTAGAATTCTGTAAAAACTTCATCTATCTTTAACTGCAAATCGGGGATAGAGAGTGCTTTACCCTCTCGAGCTCCCCTTCATATTAGACTTGAGGTGACTAGGTTTTCGTAACCGTTTTTCTACTCTTCCTTAATGTGTTAAATTCATTCTGTATACGAGTCACCTCCATAGCTTGGGAATATCCCCTGTTTCATCGGCCTAGTGCCTTTAGGATTTATAATGTGTGTTTAGGAGTGCAAGTTCTCGCCTCCATTCATTTTGTATTTTGTGCCATTAAATTAACCTTTCCTTTTTCCGCTAAGGCCCAGTAGATTGGGTAAAAGATACCCCTGTTTCTTTGTAAGTGGCCTTGAGGGCTGTTAATGGTAAAGTCCGTTGTGGCGTTTGGTAGGCTCCGAATATCGAGAGCGGGTCAGCTCTTTTATTTGTGGTAAATGTGCCTCGAGGAGGCTTGACATTGTTGGGTGGGAGCAAGTGCTCCATGTAATTAGGGGATTTCTGCCCTTTGGTAATAGGTGTTTGTGAGCTGAGAGCTCAGAAATTGTAAAAATTAGGGCTTGTGGCCCACATCGTTAAATTGTCTCTAAATCTTGGCTTTTCTGGTCTTGAACCTGATCTGACTTGTTGCTATTTGTTAAAGTCTGAAGTTTTATGTGAAAATTGTTAAGTTTTGCTATTTTCAAAAATATAACCTTTAAAGCAATTTTAATCAATATCTCAGTTTTGTAGTCAGACGATCAAATTTATGCCCTTTTAATATTGTTGGCCTTCACATTTAGTTTTCTTCCGACTCTGAAATACCACTCTTACCATAGTCGGTACGGCAAAACCGAATAAAACATAAATGGTCGGAAATTGTAGGCCTAATCTCTATAACTGTTGTTATGTAGTACTTTTTGAGAGAACCAATAACATAGGTATTTAAAAATTCAATTTTAGTTGCCTTCCCCTAAACTACAATTTCATCCAGGGTGAATAAAATTGTTTATAACTTAGACTGTAGTTTCTTATTCCCCGACCCTGTATACCGACTTTCATTAAATTCTGCTAACCCATTTTCCTCGTGACTTGGCGTTGATATGGACTTGGCAACAAAAATAAAAATTCATGAATATCTGTGTTATCAAAGCCGGTATGGTAATAATGTATGACATAAATGATCGGAAATTTAATTCTATATAACTTAAGTTACGTAGTATTTATCGATAGGACCACTAATAATATAAATATGCGAGAATTAAATGTTAGGCCTTCCCCTTTTCCACCATTTCACTCAGCGTGAGTAAAATGATTTATGACCTAGATTGTAGCGGCTCATCACCCGACTTAACATACTGATTTTCATTAAATTCTCTTCAGCTGTTTTCTCGTGATGCGTGTACAGACAGACAGACAGACAGACAGACAGACAGACAGACAGACAGACAGACAGACAGACATAAATTACGGAAAAGTAAAAAGTGCATTTCCTTGTTAAGATGGACATGACCGATACAGAAATACAAATATTTTCAAATTCTGAGCAATGTACAAAGCTCTTATGAATTTTTTCTTTTAATATTTTTGTGACAATAGTGGCTCGGAAGTTGATGTTAACGAAGATAAGCAAGAGTGAAGATGATATTGAAGGTATGCAAATGGAAATATTATTGACAACCGAAGATGAATTTGAAACATCTGCATTACAATCACAATTGAAATGCGTTTTACTATCCACCGCATGTTCTCGCGCGTGAATATATAAGAAATACATGCTTGTAAAGTTTTGTTTTCTCTAGATATGAGGGATTACATAAAATATCGAAAATATAACTTTCATCAAGCACTGGTTTGCCGCGAGAAGTCATGCCTTAGAGCACGTTGAAATTTTACTGACACTAAGATAGTCGTCGCTAAAATCTAAAGAATCGCTGTCATGATTATAATTGTAAAATGGGCAATAAAGTGCGATTAATTTGGTTGATGTTTCAGTTACTGTCATTGTGGGAGCTGGCGAACTGATGTTTAACTTATTTGCAGTTGTTAGTTCATATTTTCTAACCACCAAATTAGTAATGTGAAAAATTAAAATTTCCAAATTTAGTGTTTTAACGTACATTCTGATCTTTTTCCTGTCCACCCATTCACACCAGCACGTTCTTACACCTCTGTGTTCCACGAAATCTTCGGAACAATATTAATATTTAACTTTGAATGTTGCTTGTTGGATCCACTGACTATTTTAACTTTATATTCATCCAGTCATTATTCATCGTCATGTGTTTAATTCTGGTCAGTGGATGTATTTTCAGCATTTAAATTGTCATTACATTTCGTGTCCTTTCGTACCATTAGGAGCCGATGACCTAGATGTTACGCCCCTTTAAACTAGAAGACCATGAACCTGGCGTAGCAGAGGGAGAGGTGGCGCGCCCCAGGTGGCGGATAGGGGGGTCCTAACCGGCTGGCCGGCGGACTTGAGGGAAATAAAATACCTCTCGCGGACCAAACACACTACCCCCTGCGGGTGGGGGACGCACATGTAGAATACACCCGCGGTATCCCCTGCCTGTCCTAAGAGGCGACTACAAGGGGCCCAAGGGGCTCTCAACTTGGGAGTGTGGATTGGCGACCACGAGGCCCTTAGCTGTGACTTGGCATTGCTTCCACTTACTTGTGCCAGGGTCCTCACTTTCGTCTATCCTGTCCGACCTCCCTTGGTCAACTCTTGTTCTTTACTGACCCCGACGGTATTAGAGCATTCGAGGCCTAGGGAGTCTTTCATTTCCACGCCCTTCGTCGCCCTTGCCTTTCATCGTCCGTTATTTCATTTTTCGCAGTGAAGGATCCCTTCTTCCTTCCTCTCTTTTCTCTCTTTCTCTACCCCCTGTGGGTGGGGGGCGCAGACGAAAAATACACTGACGGTATCCCCTGCCTGTCGTGAGAGGCGACTAAAAGTGGGGACCAAGCTATGATTTTCTTAGAACCATGAAACTACTTTTGATTATTAGCATCACGCGGGGAACACCATGAGTCGCCTTTACTTGCGAGTTGTACCACTATATTACGCACGAAATAGGTTTGTGTTTAGTAGCAACAGGGGGGTGAATCAGTTTGGCTTTTCCAGTACCCGTGAGTCGTACCCATGTGAGCGACACCGTGGGTCTGCGTCGCTTGTGATTAGTACCCACTATGTGAGGAACACCACGGGATAGTACAAGTCCCTGTGGTTAGTGCACCTAGGTGAGGAACCTCATCGGTTTGCGTTGGCTATGAGTAGCGCCATTATGTGAGAAACACCATAGGTCCTGCGTTACCTGTACGACGTACAGTACTTGTGAGTAGTACCATCTTGTGTGGAACACCGTGAGTCTTCGCTACTTTTGATTAGTACCCCAACATGACAAATACCGTGGTTCTACTTTACTAGCGATTAGTACCATTCTGAGGGGCCCTTGACCTGGATTTTGGACCTTTTAGACAACAAGCATCCTCGATTCAGGATTTTGCTTTAATAGTGGTCCCTGGGTCAATAATACTATTATTTATGGTCTTTTTTTAGGTCGGATCCACTGTTTTTGTTTGTTTTTTGGGGTTCGTGTCCATCCATTCATTCTTCATGACATTTTTTTAAATTTTGGTCAGTGGATGATTTTTACCTTTTTGTTTGTCATTTCATTTCATACCATTAGGGGCCGATGACCTCGATGTTAGGCCCCTTTAAACAACAAGCATCATCATCATCATCATATACTACAAGCATCGTAATCATAGAACGATACCCTGTATTACTTAAGGCAATCAATATGTTCCGTATAACGGGGTGTGTTAAATTGGTGGAGGGTTAGATGCTTTGCGCCCAGCGTACCACTTGGTCCTGGCTAACAGCGAACATGCGGCGTCGGGAGTAAACACAGCGTGACGCGTTAATGAGCCGCGCCGACCTCAGTTCTTACCGTGACTCCGTCAGTCGACAATATGTGGCAGGCACGAAGCGAGCGAGAGGAGGGACGCGTTCTTTACTGCTACTCCTTTTAATACAGAATAAATTAATTTTGATTGGTTTTACCTTCCACAAACTACCTTCAAGATTTTCGGAGGCACCGAAGTATGAGATTTCTGTCCCGGAGGAATTCATTTACGTGTCAGTATATCTTTCGATATAGGTTGGCGTATTTCAACAACTTCAAATTTTACCTGACTGAGCCGGGATCAAACCCGCAAACTAGAGTTCAGTGGTCTGCCATCTGAGCTACTCACTCCACTACTAATACTACCACAACTACTACTACTGCTACTACTACTACTACTAGGACCTGCTGGCCGGGTGTTCGGATGCCGGCACCAGAATCACGCTCTTGTGGCTCCCAAGCCTCATGGGTGTAGGGAGAAACGAGTTAGCAGAAAGGCTGCCAAGGAGGCTCTTAAATAATAATAATAATTGTACCGGGCGGTACACCTCCACGCCGCTTATTTAAAATTTGCGCCAGTTGAAACTCCTCTGCTGGAGGAAGTCTGAACTTTATCTACGGTATTAATTTTCAAGTTTCTCAGAAGATGTCACTACTTGGAAATTTTGGAGTTTTTGAACTGGGCCATTTTTGATGTATTTTTGTTTTACCTGTAGTAAGAAGTGTGAACTTTCTCTTCTAGAGGACACAACTGAAAAACTACAATGGTGCACCCTAGTGCGATGTGAAAGAACTGTTTTTTGGAGAAATTTTTATTTCAAAAGTTTGTTTCTTGTTAAATTTCTTTTAGTCATTGTTTAAGTTGGCAATATTAACCCTTTCTTTCCCCTTGTTTTGAATTTAGCCAATCCCGAATTTCTTTAATTAATTTTCCACCAATAACGTGTTTCTTCTTCATATTGTGTAGGGGTTTTCTTTATCCACGAATAAAATGATTGTGGGCGGGTGTTTTCCTTCCTGAAACGCCTCGAACTTTCCGCGAGAGTATATAAACTGCTGATTTTAGGGTCCCTGCGCCACTTCAGTACCATCTTTCAGTGTGTAAAGTGCATAGCAGGGGGCGGGAAGCGCCTCTTTCTTCGGGGAGCAGTTCAACGCCAAGGTAATGGCCTTTTAATAACTTCTTTTCTTGCTAGCTCAGCAGTTTAACTCTCGGGGCGGGTCCGAAGCGTTTCTACCATGTAACTTTCCCTAAAATGTAAAGACTCTTAGCATCTATTCTCTTTTAAAGCTACATTTTGGGATAGAGAGTGCTTAACCCTCTCGAGCTCCCACTCATTTTGTTTTGAGGTGAACTTATTTCTCACAACCGATTCTTCCTTAATGTAATGTAAATTATTCTTTTCTAAAGTCACCTCCGTAGTATGGGATTAGCCCTTGCATTAGCGGCCTAGAGCCAGATTAGGTTTTAAACAAAATGTATTAGGAGTGCAGATCGCCTCCTCTCAAATTGTTATTTTTAGAGGTCATGTACTTAACCTTTTTCTCACTTAATAGACCTCAGTAGGTTGGGTATGTTACCCCTGTGTATATGTCCTTAGAGGACAACTTGAAGGTGGAGTTTGGTGTGGCCTTTGATAGGCTTAAAGTTGAGAGCGAGTGGCTCTTTTTCGAAAATTGAGTGTTGTATGCCTCGAGGAAGGCTTTACTGTGTAATTTGGAGCAAGTGCTCCTGGGCTTGATTGGGGTCTTCTGCCCCTTTGTTGAATTCTGTATATCGTAAAGTTGGGCTAGTTGCTCACAATTGTGTGTCTGGCTCTCGGAGCCCAAATCCTGTAATTGTACATTCTCGTTTAGGGGTTTTGCTACTCTGTACCTGCCATTATTGTTATTTCTTGTTTTTTGCTAAGAAAATATAACCTTGTTAAATTTTAAATTCACTTTAATTTCGTAGCCTAAGACCTGTTCACCCCCCGCACCTTCTTTCACCTCTAACTACCACAAAAAAGCGGTAACAATAATAATAATAATAATAATAATAATAATAATAATAATAATAATAATAATAATAATAATAATAATAATAATAAGGTACACCTCAACGCCGCGCATTCAAAATAAGCGCCTTAATGAACTCCTCTATCGGTCAAAAGGTGAAATTGATACCACATGAAGATGTCCCTACTAAAATATTGACGAATTGTGTTATTGTGAAGTTTTCTAAACTGATTGAATTTCTTCTGTTTTGTTTCCTATATATGAAGAAGTTCGGACATTTTTCCACAAATGTCACTACCAAAAAACTCTGAGCATGCACTCTGGTGCAAGGTGGAAATACTTATTCCTTAGAGAGGTGTCATATTCCTAGCTTTTCCATACCAGAATCTATATTCATTTATTTTTGGTTTGGCAACACTTCTTTTTCTTTCCGTCAGTTTTGAATCTAGCCAATCAAAAATTTCTGTAATTAAATTTTCAACCTATCGCAGGCTTCTTGTTCGATTTTGAGTGTAACTTTTGAACTTAACCAATAAAATTGAGAGGGTGTGTACGGATTAGCCCAGAATCCTCTCGAACCTTCCCTGAGGGTATATAAACTGCGGATTTTCATGTTTCCTTGTCAATTGATCGCCGTATTTATAAGTGTGGTGTTAAGGCAGGAGGTGGGGCGCCTCTTTCTTCGGCAAGCAGAACATCTACAAGGTAATGGCCACATAAATTCTATCTTTCTTGCTGTATCCGCTAATTAATCTGAGGGGAAGGTCCGAATCTTTAATTATGTAACAATACTTTTCTAAAATGTAAAATTATTTCGGCTAATATAAAAACTTCATAAAATCTTTAATTGTAAATCAGGGATAGAGAGTGAGTTACCCTCTCGAGCTCCCCTTCATCTTGGTTTGAGGTGTCTGCGATTTAGCAACCTTGTTTTCCTGTAATGTATTACAGTTATTTCCCTGCCGCACCTCGAGTAGCTTGGGATTAGCCCCTGTTTCATCGGCCGAGAGCCCTGTAGGTTTTGATTTTTCATTATATGTGAGTGCAGTGTACGCCTCCATTCTGGTTGTGTTCGGGCCGTTTATTTAACCTGTTCTTTTTCGCAAAGGCCCTGTAGGTTAGGTACTAGATACCTCTGTGTAAAAACCAATTCAATTTGTAAATTGTGGCTTGAGAGGCCAGAGATTGCAAATTTTGATATAATGTTGCCTTGAGTGGGCCGTAAGAAACTGAGAGCCGGTTAGCTTTTTTTCAAAGTTTTGTAAGAGTAACGAGTGCCTCTGGAAGGCCAGGTATTGCATTTTGGGAGCAAGTATTCTTAAATTAAGGGATTTCTGCCTTTGAATAAATTAATCCTTGTTTTGAATTAAAGTTGTAAACCTGATCCGGTATCTGTGAAATTGTAAAACTAGGAGCTTGAAGCCCAGAATCGGTAGAATTCACTAATCTTGGATTTTTATAGTCTGGTTTCAAGATTGCGTTTGTACCTGACATGTTGTTATGTTCACTAAGTGAAAATTTAAGTTGTTGTTTTTGTAGAAAGATAACCTTCACTTCAAGTTTTAAATTAATTTTGATATTGTAGATAGATCCATTCACCCCGGCACCTTCTTTAACCTCTTTCTGCTCCACGGGTATCCCCGTAATATTTATTATTATTATTATTATTATTATTATTATTATTATTATTATTATTATTATTATTATTATTATTATTATTATTATTATTATTATTATTATTATTATTATTATTATTATTTCCCGGCCGGGTCGGGGATTTTAACCTTCATTGGTTAGTTCCAATGGCCCGGGGACTGGGTGTTTGTGCTGTTCCCAACACCCCTGCAACTCACACACCACGCACAACACTATCCTCCACCACAATAACACGCAGCTACCTACACATGGCAGATGCCGCCCACCCTCACCGGAGGGTCTGCCTTACAAGGGCTGCACTCGGCTAGAAATAGTCACACGAAATTATTATTATTATTATTATTATTATTATTATTATTATTATTATTATTATTATTATTATTATTATTATTATTAATCCGGCGACTTTTGTGGATCACAGAGGTGAAAGAAGTTGCCAGTTTGAATGGGTCTAACTACAATGTCAAGATTTGAGTTTAAAACTTAAACTGAAAGTTATATTTTCAAAAATTTCAAACTTAACAATTTTTACAGCTACAAGTAGCAATCATTAAACAAGTCTAAGAAAGACAAGATTAGTGGTTTTAACAGATCGTGGGCTTCAAGCCCTCACTTTACTTTTCCTGAGCTCCTAGCTCAAATTTACAAAAGAGCACAAATTTATACAAGGGCAGAAATCCCCTAATTCAAAGAGCACTTGCTCCAAAAATTACAACATCTAGCCTTCAAGAGGCATACAGTAATCTTACTTTGAAAAAGAGCTAACAGGCTCTCAGTTTCCAAGCCTACTCAAGGCAACATTGCATGAAAATATAATAATCTCTGGCCTTACAAGGAACTATTTACGAATAGAAATCTCATTACACAGAGACATCTAGTACCCAACCTTGGCCTTAGTGAAAAAAAGAACAGGTTAAATAAACGGCCCCACGAACCTGCTACGCAGGCGTAGCAGGGGAAGAGGTGATACTCCCACGTGGCTCGTCCCAGGTGGCGGATAGAGGGGTCCTAACCGGCTTGCCGGCGGACTTGAGGGAAATAAAATACTTCTCGCGGACCAAACACACTACTCCTTGCGGGTGGGGGACGCACATGTAGAATACACCCGCGGTATCCCCTGCCTGTTGTAAGAGGCGACTAAACGTGGCGACCAAGGGATGCTGGTATTAGAAACATGAAACTACTATTGATTAGTACCATCACGCGGGGAACACCATGGGTCGCCTTTACTTACGAGTAGTACCACTATATTTGGTACACAATAGGTTTGTGATTGGTAGCAGCAGAGAGTGGTTCCCCTGTGGGTTTCCAGTACCCGTGATTAGTACCATTGTGAGAAACACCACGGGTCTGGGCGTTGCCTGTGAGTTGTACCACTATATGAGCGACACCGTGGGTCTACGTTGCCTGTGATTAGTACCCACTATGTGAGGAACACCACGGGGCCCATGGGATCGGCACCCGTAACTAGTACACCTAGGTGAGGAAACTCATCGGTTTGCGTTGGCTCTGAGTGGTGCCATTGTGTGAGAAACACCATAAGTCTGCGTTACCTGTACGAAGTACAATACTTGTGAGTAGTACCATCTTGTGTGGAACACTGTGAGTCTTCGCTACTTTTGATTAGTACCCCAACTTGACAAATAGCATGGTTCTACTTTACTCGCGACATGTACTATTCTGTGGGGCCTTAGGCTTGGATTTTGCGCCCCTTTAGACATCAAGCATCCTCGATTCAGGATTATGCTTTATAAGTGTTCCCTTGGTCAGTAATACTATTGTTTATGATCTTTTTTTTGCGTCGGATCCACTGTTTTTTGTTTGTTATTGTATTGGTTTTTTGTTTATTTCTGGGTTCATGTCCATCCATTCATCCTTCATGACATTTTCTTATTTTGAACGGTGGATGATTTTGAAATTTTTGTTGCCATTTCATTTCGTACCATTAGGGGCCGATGTCCTCGATGTTAGGCCCCTTTAAACAACAAGCACCATCATCATCATCAACAAATAAGCGGCCCGAGTACAATTAGACTGGAGTCGAAGATTGAGCTCCAAAAAAACCTTTAAAACCTATAGGGCGCTTGGCCGACGTAGCAGGGGCTATTCCCAAACTACTGAGGTTGCTCGGATGGAAATAACTTTAATACATTGCAGAAACGAAAGATTACAAAAAAAGGCACCTCAGGCCAAAATGAAGGGGAGCGCGAGAGGGTACTTCACTCTCTATCCCCGATTTACAGTTAAAGATTTTATGAAGTTTTTACACTAGCCGGCAGAGACTTATATTTTAAAAAAAGTAGGTTACATAGTTAATGATTCGGACCTTTCCCTCGGGTTAAACTGCGGAGCTAGCAAGATAAAGATGTTATGTGGCCATTACCTTGTAGAAGTTCTAGCAGCGGAAGTTCTGGCGCACACACTCGATAAGATGACGATCAATTGGCCCAGAGACGTGAAAATCCGCAGTTTATAAACCCTCGGGGAAAGTTCAAGACCATTTAAGATTAAACTAGCCACACCCTCTCACTTTTATTGGCCACTTTAAAAGTTACCCTCAAAATCGAAAAGAAGAAGAAAATTAATTACAGAAATTAGGGATTGGCTAGATTCAAAACAGGCGGAAATAAAAGGGAAATATTGCCAACCCAAAAATAAATGAGCATCAATCAGAAAAAACTTATGAATACAAAACTTCTTTGAATTATAAGTTATTATACCACCCACCAGAGTGCATGATCATAGTTTTTTGGTAATGTCATCTATGAGAGAATGTCCGAACTTCTTGATGAATGGAAAACAAAACAAATAGAAATTCACACAGTTCAGGAAAATTCACAATAACAAAATTACATCAGATTTTAGTGGACACGTCTTCTAAGTAAAGTTCCAAGTAGCTACATTTTCAGTTCCACTGTTTTGCAATAGAGGAGTTCTTTAGGCGCTGAATTTGAATGCGCGGTGTTGGGGTGTACCTCCCGGTACAATTATTATTATTATTATTATTATTATTATTATTATTATTATTATTATTATTATTATTATTATTATTATCAGAAAATAAGACATTGTGAATTAGATACACGGATTACTTTAAACTCATAATCATTTTTCATCATCGTTTGTTGTAGATTCTAGTCGGTGAATGCGTTTAAAAATTGTAATTTTGTCATTCCGCTTCACCTTGTACCATTAGGTGCCGATGACCTAGATGTCAAACCCTTTTAAACAACAAGCATCATCATCATCATCATCACCAATGATTTCAATGTCTCACGAGGAGACATTTTACTGGCTGCCCTCAAATTCTATTGATGTGTTTGCTAGTGGCTTTACGTCGCACCGACACAGATAGGTCTTATGGCGACGATAGGACACGAAAGGGCTAGGAGTTGGAAGGAAGCGGCCGTAGCCCTAATTAAGGTACAGCCCCAGCATTTGCCTGGTGCGAAAATGGGTTGAATGTATATTGAAATGAACGTAAACCTGTGGGATGTGAGAGGTACAGTGTATGTCATTATACTGGGAGAGCATAACTCTAGTGTAAGTACATTTCGGAGAGACAGTCGGGTTAGAACCAACACCTCCTAGATTATAAGGCCTAACAACAGAGTGGTGACGTCACGCTAAGGAGGCGATGGCAATGCAGAGAAACGCGGAACATGGTTAAACACAGACACAATTTTAATACGTTTTGCCAATGGAATAATTCATTTACTAACAAATAGCGTTTCAAATTTAAAGGATACTGAATTATACTGTCGTTATTACCGTATTTCAGTGACTGCCATTAAAGACAATAAGCGAACAGTTGTAAAACATGACAGCATTTTGCAATGTTAACTTACTTAGGCCGAATTGCTCACAGCACAACAGGATGTTACAAACATATTTCAACTTTAATAGGCATTACGTGATCTTAAAAGAAAACTAGCACGTATAGTATTAGCATAGGCCTAACATCACTGCTCCCTTGCAGTGCATGTATGGTTTAATGACCATCGATGTTACCGATTTGTCATCTGTTCGAAACCTTGAACTTTATGTTTTACGTATTCCAGAAAGTATGTAAGTTTCTGTCCTAATACTGGACTACCACTCAGACTGGAGGCTACTCTTTTAAAAGTATTGACATGTGACAGCATTAAATTGCTACTATGTCTCGTAAATTTGTAAAAATCGCACGGCGCAAGAGACCTGGAGGGCTTGGCATTGGCCCTGCTCAGTCCGAAGGCCTGCAGATTACGAGGTGTCTTGTGTTCGGCAGGACGAATCCTCTCAGCCGTTATTCTTGGCTTTCTAGACCTGGGCCGCTATCTCACCGTCAGATAGCTCGAAAAATGTAATCATGCAGGCTGAGTGGACCTCGAACCAGCCCTCAGGTCTAGGTAAAACTTCCTGGCTTGGCCGCGAATCGAACCCGAGGCCTCCAGGTAAAAGGCCTTCACCACGGGGTCACCCATAAACTTGTAAACATGAGGAGATATCAGACAGAAGGTTCAACAAATAACAAGAAAATCATACACATACTTCTTTATGAACTAAGAAATGTTTTAACTGCGGCTGTTAACTGTGGAGACATCATCCTCGGTGTTCAATTCACCAACTAGGACCAGAAATAACTTATTTCTTGAATCTTTCTACACATTGTTACACTCATTCGTTGTAATGCAGCTATGATACTTTGTAACTAAAGAATATACCGCATTTGTATTAGTAATTTTGTCCACATATACATTAGAAATATTTTATACCTTAATAAAACCCGTTTAGAATACAGTCCATGTTGCCTTGATGTATCGACGTACAGAAAAATTACTTACGTTCCCTTCATCACAGTACAACAACCATCAGGTAACAACATGTTTATTGTACTTTTCAGCTGTGTAAGGTTGTGGATTGAAATTCTGTGTATGAGATATGTACTGTCTTCAGTAGCTCTGTTTATTGCTCCTCTTTCTATTCTACATTTTTGCCTGGTTCTTCTCCTCACCTGCCAGAATGTGAATATAAATATGATGGACAGTTGGGAAACATATAAGCCACTGCAGTCTCTGACAGTCATGGTCTTTGAAGAGGAGTAGTTAAAAGTTTTCCCTGAGGATCAGTACCAGTTACTTCCCATAAACAATCACCGACTTTGAAATGTCTGTAGCATACCTGTAAAATAATGTATCGCCGTGAGCGAAATTCGTGCATTTACAGAGTGATTCGGCTTACGCCAGCAGCTCTTGTAGGTGGTATGTTTTAATGCGTATAATAATAATAAAAATGAGAATACCGTTGAAATAATGTATCCCATGATTGTGAGCTAACATAACCCTATGCTGACGTCACAGTACATTCCCAGAACAGTTGTGAGCCCTTATATATCTAGGAGGTGTTGTTAGAACTCGCAAACGTACTATAATAAGCACCCAAGAGAGATGGTCAAGGGATATTCAGTTACCTTTGTTTCCTCTCTTTATAAATGCACGACCGTTTACAACATTGAAGAGTAAATATACCTATATATCACCAGCTGTTGCGTGTAGTTAAATACGTCATAGGCCTATACTCATTATGATTGTGTGAGAATGTAATAATAATAGTTATTCACCATTGAGTTATTAGCAAATCTCTAGTGTTGTCTTGGAATTGCACGTAAACATATCTGCCGCATAACCTCGTCTTTCGTAAACTTAATGTACGCACTTCGTTATCACTGTCGGAATTCTCCTTACATTTGAGTACCCAACACATCTGTACCATTACGTACAACGGTATTAGCAATTGGCACCATTAAACGAATTAAAACTCTTCTAATTTCAGCGTTACATGGCCAAACTCATTGCTGTGTTATTACTGAAAAGGTTCAAGTTTTCCGCCCTATGCTGACGTCACAGTATATTCCCAGAGCGGTTGTGAGGCCTTATATATCTAGGAGGTGTTGTTAGAACTCGCAAACATACTATAACAAACAGCCAACCGAGATGGTCAAGGGATATTCAGTTACCTTTGTTTCCTCTCTTTATAAATGCACGACCGTTTGCAACATTGAACGTAATGCTTCCCTGTCTTCTGCTTCTGTGAATGATAGATGCAGGCAGCACCGTTGCCTCTAGGTCCATATATCACTCTGATAGGTGGCTACAGCGCACACAGCAAAAGATAAAACGATCCGTCCACGTCATTCAATTAACTGTGCAACACCAGCCCGTCATAAATTATGGGCTTTAAAGTTTTGCGAGGCAGGTATAGCTGTTTCAGCGAGCAGGTGAAAAGACAAAGGTTGTCCTCCGTAACTTTTCTAAAGTTTACAGTTCCCAGCGTTCACATTATATGTAGCAGTCAACGTGGAAAGAAGTAGTTCGATACGTAAGTGAAAATACCTGCAGCAGGTATTTTAGCGGTCAGGAACGGCGCACTTCTCCGTCGTTGTTAATGCAGAGGAAGGATTTTACCGTCCAGTACTCCAGGACCTACACAATCCGTATGGTGATAATGATGGTGATGCTTGTTGTTTAAAGGTGCCTAATATCCGAGTTTCCACTGGTCGATTCGCGCATTTTGCTACAATCTTGAAAGAGTTGTAGGTCTTCATCGAGTTAACCTACATGTAACGTAATAACCAAAATACATTTAATTTTTATTTTAACCTGAAATGCAACATCAATGTAATACCAGCACTATCGCTCGTTCATTCAAAACCATCACAGCCTTCTTGGTTAATAACAGCGCAATTTTTCTCGGAAACTATACCAAGAATAAAAAAGAATATTATAAGGTTCCCTACACCACTCCCCCCTGAGTGTACAACGTCCACGAATCTAGCTGGAAAATGAAGCGTCCTTCCACTGCGAGTCCGAGTTTCTCTCCATGGCTGCTGTTGCTGTGAAGTTCGATCGGGTCTGTCAGAATCATTAATACCAGAATGGTGATCTTGATGATCTGGACGAAGTCTTGGGTGATCATCCAAGAGGTATGCAGGTTTAAGTCGGTCGATGAAATATTCACCTCTTTTCTCTTGATGCTCAAAGTGAAATACTTCTCAGTCCGGTTAATAACCGAATATGGACCATCATACGGCCTTTCGAGGGATGATTTAACTCCATCAACTCGAACAAAGACACAAGGGGTTTCGTGGAGATCCTTGTGGATAAATACCGTTGTCTTATTCTTTTGAAGCTATTTGACCTATTTTAAATTGTTCATTCTGTGGCGAAGTTGGTTAAGAACAGTTGGCAGGTCCATGCGTGGTTTAGAATATGGTTCAATGAAGAAATCACCAGGGATTCTGAGATGTGTGCCATACACTATTTCAGCTACGGAGGAGTTGGGGTCTTCTCGGACTCTACATTGGAGTCCTAAGAGAATTGTTGGTAATACTTCGGGCCATTTGTCAGTTGAGTGCGTTCTTATTGCTGTTTTAAGGGTGCGGTGAAATCTCTCGATTTTGACATTGCTCTGCGGATGGTAACTGGTGGTTCTTGACAGTTTGCATCCACATACTCTGGCTAGTAAACAGAAGAGTTCTGACTGAAACTGTCCTCCCTGATCTGTAATTATTTGATTAGGTGATCCAAACCCGGTTATCCAGTTGATGAAGAAATCTTGTGCCACTGTCTCCCGCTGTAATGTTTTGGAGAGGAATAGCTTCGACCCAGTTTGAGAATCTATCCCCAGATGTTAGGCAGTAACTGAAGCCATCGGAGGTTGGTAGTGGTCCTACAAGGTCTATGTGCACTACACTGGATCTTTGATCAACTATTGGAAATTCTGAGTGAGATTTTATGTGCCTCGATATCTTGCTTTTCTGACAGGAAGGCAACACCTTGTCCACAATGCTACGTCTTTCTTCATGTTTTTTCCACACGAATCTGGAAGATATCATTTTCACAGTTGCTTTGATGCCTGGATGAGACATATGATGATAATGTTGAAACACAGCTGAACGGAACTTTTCCAGAACATGTGGACGGATATTGCCTCTAGATACATCACACTATAGTATGTTTTCAGCTTGGGTAGACTGTCGTTTAAACTGCACCGAAGTTTGAGGAGTTGAACGCAGGAAGTTACTTTTTTTGCTAGTTGCTTTACGTCGCACCGACACAGATAGGTCTTATGGCGACGATGGGATGGGAAAGGCCTAGGAGTTGGAAGGAAGCGGCCGTGGCCTTAATTAAGGTACAGCCCGAGCATTTGCCTGGTGTGAAAATGGGAAACCACGAAAAACCATCTTCTGGGCTGCCGACAGTGGGGCTCGAACCCACGATCTCCCGGATGCAAGCTCACAGCTGCGCGCCTCTACGCGCACGGCCAACTCGCGCGGTGCGAGAAGTTAAGCTCGTCATCCTTCATTTGTGCTTTAGCGATATCAACATAGTCGATGGAAAGCAGTTCTATCTGGAAATATCATCTGCAACTATATTTTCTTTTCCCAATACATGGCGCAAGTCAGTTGTGAATTGCGAAATGTACTGGAGATGTCGAAGTTGTCTTGGAGAAGCTATCTCATTGTTTTGTTTGAAGGCAATAATCAGGGGCTTATGATCTGGGTAGATTGAGAGCTAGAAGGTACTTGAAGTACTTGACTGCTAGATAAATACTGAGCAGTTCACGGCCATATGCCGAATATTTTCTTTGGGCACCAGAAAACTTCTTAGAATAAAATCCAATGCGTTACCATTCTTCCCATTATTTTCATTGTTGGGTGGCAGCACCAGCCGCAAAATCGGAAGCATCCACAAACAGTGCGAGTTCACAGTCAGTGCTGGGGCATGTTAAGAGAGCCGCATTGCATAGATCGTCTTTAAAATTTTCGAATTTTGCATTTGTCTCTTCAGCCCACTCTATTTGATGATTGTCGTTCTTCTTAGAGTTTCTGAGGTAGTCATTCAGAAGGCCTTGACTTTCAGTAGCCTTCTTTATGTGTCGGCGATAGACATTGACCAAGGAATGCACGAAGTTCTCTGAGAGTCTCAGGTCGCTTATGGTTCTTTATAGCAGTTACTCTTTCGGGATCTGGTTGTGTTCCCTCTCCGCTGATTAGGTAACCAAGAAATACTATCTCTTTTCCTCCAAATATGGACTTGCTGACGTTAAGTCTCTCAAAAATTAAGCTAAGGTGTTCAGCATGCTCTTCTGCGGATTTAGATGCAACAAAAATGTCGTCGAGATTGGCGAAGCAGAAGTCCTGTCTTCGTACCACTTCGTTGGAGAATCTTGGAAGGTACTCGGGGCATTCCGTAACCCGAATGGCTGTTGTTGTTCGAGTCATCAGTTCATAGACTGGTTTGATGCAGCCCTGCATGCCATCCTATCCTGTGCTAACCTTTTCATGGCATGAAACTGAATTCATAAAGTCCAAATGTTGAAATAACAGCAGTCTTTTCTTTGTCTTCCTCAGCTACGGGTATTTGATAGCACACCTGTAGGAGATCTAGCTTGGAAATTATGCATTTGTTATTTAAGATCTGGCTAACATCATCGATCCTTGGAAAGGGATAGCGATCTGGAATGGTGCGATTAAGTCGACGATAATCACCACACACTCTCCATTGTCCGTTCTTCTTGGAAACAAGGTGCAGGGGACGAGCCCATTGAGACTTCGATGGTCGGATAATGTTATTATTGAACATACATTGGAATTCTTGTTTTGCCAGGCTAAGCTTCTGAGGATCCAGTATGCGAGGTTTACAGAATACTGGTGGGTCACTAGATGTCGCAACGTCGTTCTTGATTTGTCCAGGTGTAATGGCAGGTTTTGTTATATCAGCAAATTTCATTAGGAGCTCAGAAAATTGGCAGTTAGCTTTCAATGTACTAACTGAATCAGCCTACGATATAGATGCTAGGTCAGCTGAAACAGTCAAATTCGTGTTTATATCAATCAATTGTTTGTTTTTAAATCAACTAATAAACCTAACTGGTGAATAAAATCAGCTTGGATGTTTGAGCAAGTATAAAGGGCATTCGAGCTTTCTCTTTACTCCTCAATCAATATTCGTTAATATCTAACCAAAACTTTTTATCTGAGTCAAATTGGCTGAAAAAAGCTTGAAATATGATGGTTTACTTCCTGTCAATTTGATTGCTGGTATAACGAAAACATCAGCTCCATTATCGACCAGAAAACGTTGTCCTGAATGACGATCCTTGACGAACAGACTGTAGTTATGTGAGCGGCCTTTCAATGAACGAGTGCACGCCACTGCTACAGTGGCTGCTGCCTCGTGTTTCCCTGATCATTCCACTGACATGGTGATACACATTTTTCAGGCTTGCACTTGGAACCAAACCTGAAATGGTAGTAACAGTATTTTCCTTCAGGTCTATATCTGGACCTGCTGCTTCGTGACCTGGGACGAGAAATATCACGACGCTTACATCGCCGGCCTAACTCAGACATTTTCTCCACGATTTCATGGACAGAGAAAGCAGAAGTGGGGTTAGAGGTCGTGGTTACTGACCTAACTTCATCAACACTACCAAGGGACTTAATTTCCCATATCTTATCACCTATATCTGCAAGTTTATTAATATCACCGTGAGCAATCACCAATACACTGAGGATTTCCTGAGGTAATTTGTCAAGCCACAATGTTTTCAAAAGTTTATCCGAAATTTCAGTACCACCGAGTCACCAAGTTCAACCTCACTAACTAACTTTTTGATTTGTCTTTCTTCACTTTCACGGTAAATTGTCAAAAGTCGTTCCTTAGCGATCGTATTTATTCTTCTCGGTTGATGATACCAAGTCCCAGATGATGTCAACAATCTTAAGATCGAATTGAGCCGTAAGAGAGTTAAATTTTGTGTTTTCATTTGTGATTCCATTAAGGTTAAATTGCGCTTCTACTTGCGAAAACCATATTTCTGTTTTTTCAACCCAGAAAAGAGGTAATTTTACAGTCACTTTTTCAATAGATTGTTTGGCATCGTCACAATTTTCACTACCACTTTGGTGCAGATAACAGGCAGTATAAGGTTATCACATATTTTCGTATCACGTCACGGGTTACCACTTGTAGGTCTTCAACGAGTTAGCTTTAATAACCAAAATACATTTAACTTTTAATTTTTATTTTAACTAGAAATGCAGCATCAATTTAATACAAGGACTATTGCTCGTTCATTCAAAACTATCACAGCCTTCTTGGTTAATAATAGCGGAAGGTTTCTCGGTAGCTATATCAAGAGTCAAACAAATTTCATGGTTCCTTACAGAGTCCTTTGGTAGCTCAGTGAGGGAGGGGCTTGCGGCTAGGGATCTTTTGGCTTCGCTCTCGCTGACAACTTTCTGCAGATGGTTTGCACCTGTTAGGGTGTCCGTTTACTGCGTACATGATCCCATTATATTCATCTAAAGCAATTCTTGGTGTCAAAAATTACCATAAAATTAGCTGTTTCTAATGAACTTTCAGTCATGGAAATCTGTCCTGTATTATGCGAAATACGTCATTTTCGTTCCCTTAAAACAGTTGAAGACAGTGTATTGGTAGTGGTGTTTTCGCGGGAAAAAGAGCGAAGAAATAATATTTTCCAGGTTTGAATGCAATGTTCGTAACCTTCTTAGCCCTCTCATCTTATCGTGGGTATTCGCCTCACTGAGAGCGTTTTCCACTTGCAAGCAAAGTATGACTCGTTTACCATGAGTACGCGTAATTGGAGTGTAGCCCATAGGACTGGCAGCACGCGACTCGTATCCCGCGAGGGTAACTAGGGCGCTAATTAACGTAGTTTACCGTGGAAAACGGCATATTTTATCTGCAGGATACCGTAGTACACTCTTGGTGACGTGATGAACGGTCACGATATATCTTGGTCCAAAATACCAGTAACGTTAATCCATACAAGAAGGGATTCTTTCTAATAGGTCACGCTATGTTAGGTGCACAACAGATTTGTGATTAGTAGCAGGAGAGAGTGGCTCACAGTAGGTTTACAGTACTATATGAGCGACACCGTGGGTCTGCGTTGCTTTTGAGTAGTACCCTTACGTGCGAAACACCATAGGTTTGTGTTACCTGTGAGTGGCGCCAATTTGTGTAACATACTGTGGATCTACGTTACCTGTGATTAGTAACAACATGCGGAAAACATGATGCCGCGAACCTGCTACGCAGGCGTAGCAGGGGGAGAGGTGATACTCCCACGTGGCGCGTCGCAGGTGGCGGATAGGGGGGTCCTAACCGGCTTGCCGGTGGACTTGAGGGAAATAAAATACCTCTCGCGGACCAAACACACACCCCCTGTGGGTGGGAGAGGCAGACGAATAATACACCCACGGTATCCCCTGCCTGTCGTGAGAGGCGACTAAAAGGGGCGACCAAGGGATGATTGGATTCGAACCATGAAACTACTTGTGATTAGTACCACCACGCGGGGAACACCATGGTTCGTTATAACTTGCGCGTAGTACCACTATGTTAGGTACCAAATAGGTTCGTGATTACTAGCAATCAGGAGCACCGTGCGGTCAGGCTTTTACGGTACCTGTGATTAGTAGCATTATATGAGCGACACCAGGGTTCTGGCTTGCCTATGATTAGTACCCACTATATAACGAACACCACGGGATAGTACGAGTCCCTGTGGTTAGTACACGTATGTGATGAAAACCATAGGTTTGCGTTGCCTGTAAATGGCGCCGCTATGAGTGAAACACCATAGGTCTGTATTACCTGTGCGAATTTCATTGCCTGTGAGTAGTACCATAATGTGTGGAATACCGCGAGTCTACGATACTTTTGATTAGTACCGCACCATGTCAAATACTATGGTTCTACTTTCCAAGCGATAAGTACCATTATGAGAGTGCGATGATCTATATTTCCGACCCCTTTAGCTTGCAAGCATCATCGACTTAGTATAGCTATAGAAGCAGCCCCTTGGTCAGTATTATTATTATTTTCCGTTAGTTTCTGAGACCAAGGCATTGCGGGTCGGCTCCACTGATTCTTTTAACTTCATATCCATCCTTACGCTTTGAATTCTTGTCAGTGGAGGATTTTGTAATTTTATTTTATCATTGCATATCGTCTCATTTCGTACCATCAGGGACCGATAACCTCGATGTTAGGTCCCTTAAAACAACAAGCGTCATCATCATCAAGAAAACCTGATGAGTCTCCGTTACATGTGATTAGTACCATTATGAGGGACGGCTGATCTGGATCATGAACCCCATAGGTGAGTATCATCCCAGTAATTAAGGCATTGTGAATTGGATGCACTGATTGTATTTGTTTCACGATCATCTTATTCATTATCACTCGTTTGAGTTTATTGTCAGGCGATACATATTAATGTTTTTATTTTCATTTCGTTCACATCGTAACTTTAGGTGCCGATGTCCTAACTGTTAGGCCCCTTTAAAACAAACTTCAGGATAATAATAATAATAATCAACATCATCGTAATTTCGTAGCACTAGGGGCCGGTGGCCTCGTTGTTAGGCCCCTTGAAGAAACAAACATCATGATCGTGATGATCATCAAAGTTCGTTACTGTGGTTTACAGTCACACATCTGCCACAGATAAAAACAAATTGCATGTGCTACTACATTGTTTATCGTTCTATACATTCAGTGATAAAATATGGATGGGAAATCCCATACATTCGTTATTTACATTAGCAGCCGCGTTGATAATCTGTAACTACCGCCTCACTAAGACATGGACATGAAAACAAAACTTAAGTATCTGGGACTAATGACCGCCTCGTTATCGAACGCACGCTATCGATGCTCTGCCACTCATCCACTGTTTACGGTCCTCTTAAGCTCCCGTTCCACTTCCAATCATCCTGGTGGAAGACGCAAGGGTGAGCTTTTACAGATAATCAGCCCACGACCGTAAGAGCCTTTCCCCGTTAGAACATCACGCTCATGTCCAACGAAAACAATAATCGTCACTATGCTGCATGAAACCAAGAACATCAAGACCGGGCGAGTTGGCCGTGCGGTTAGGAACGCACAGCTGTGAGCTCGCATTCGGGAGATAGTGGGTTCGAACCTCACTGTCGACAGCCCTGAAGCTGGTTTCCGTGGTTTCCCATTTTATCACCAGGCAAATGCTGGGGCTATACCTTAATTAAGGCCACGGCTGCTTCCCTCCCATTCCTAAACCTTTCCTGTCCCATCGTCGCCATAAGACATATCTATGTCGGTGCGACGTAAATCAACTAGCAAAACAACAACAACAACAACAACAACAACAAAGAAACCCTATATCAACCAGACTATTTTAACCAAACACGTAACACTCCCAGGTCTAATGTCACCTACTGCAATTTCATACAACTTAATTTTGGAATGATAAGCCATTTAAATCTTAAAATTAATTTATGCTTCGACCTTCCTAAAAGAAGCTTTCTCCAACTGCCGAAATGTTAATTCACCTTTCACTCATATCTGTGATCAATAAGTCAGTGCGATTTAACATTGTAAGACAGAGTGTGCGTTCATCACACAAGGACAGTAAATTATGAATTTGAACAGGGACGGCGCAACTCTTCCTCTACTCAGATCGAACCTGTCAATACATGTCAGGTAGTGTACGAATGATTACTGTTTTGCTGAACATGTAATAACTTTCTGAGAAACATGATAAAGTTATTTGTGGTTTAGTTGGGGTGATGCTCAGCCCGTTAACTAACTCAGCATGTTGAGGGCGCAGCTGTGCAGAAAGGGATCACTATCGTACTCAATGAGCATAGCACCGCACCTGTAGCGCCCAGCCTACCGTGCCCCGTGACATCTGCACAAGTCTCATGTAATCGTGTGATTAATCCATTCCACAGATGGTGCAAATTAGTACTGGGCACTTCTTGGAAGTCCGCCTTGGTATGCTTATTTATCTACCTCTTAACAGATTATCGGCGTATCTAGTAAGCTATGACTATAGAACCCAGATTTCATTCATATCTATCTGTGTCTGCGGACTACAGTCCCCACGGGCTGGGCCCTAGTTTGACTCCCGGCTGTCCGACGTGTCATCAGGTTGAGCTCTCATGGAATACGGTTGAGAGGAGAAGTGGGTTATAATACAAATCTCGGGAATCATATAATTTGCCTTTCTTGTTCTGGCCAATGCTGACTAGCAGCTAACAGACAGATCACTGCTTCTTCCCAACTTATTCCTGATCCAGTTAATCCAACTTCCCTCTCTGCCAGTTCGGACGTGACAGAAGCCCTGAATACGGTTTACCGTGATTCCCCATTTTCACACCAGGCTCTACCTTATAATTAACGCCACGGACGCTTCGTCCTACCCCTACGCCTTTCCTATACCATCGTCGCCATAAGATTTGTGTCGGCGCAACGCAAAGTAAAAGAGAAAGGAGAAGCGGAGGCGCCAGAATTTTGTCCCGCAAGAGTTATTTTAAGTGGCAGTAAATCTATCTACACGAGGCTAACGATTCTTGAGCACCTTCCAACACCACCGACTGAGCCAGAGTCGAACCTGCCATGTTGGATTCAGAAGGCCAGCGCCTCAACCGCCTGAGCCACTCAGCCCGACGTTCTCCTCAGACATAAGCTGTGTTAAATGTCGCCGGTAGCAGTTCAGTATTAATCCAGAGAATATCATCATAATGGTCATTCAGTCATTGTGAATGTTACTATTCTAATATAAGGGGATAGAGGGAGAGTTCTAAACCTTTAGATAGTCATGGTATCGGTTATTAAAGAAATGCAAAGGCTATCATCCAAATGTACTTATTACCAAACCGCTGATAACTCGCATGTTTTATTACCAAGTATAAAACAGCGGATTTCCCCAAAGATTGTAATACTGATCTAAGGGCTATGAGTCTGTGCTAGCAGGTACGCCTGCTCCAAAATCTGCGAGCTCCCCTCGCAGGGGGACTTCCCACCCCCCGAAAGTGTCGATGTTCAGGGAGTCACTCCCACCGTCTGTCGATGACGGGATGGACGTCAAGCTATCGCCTACATCTATGGGTGTAGAAGTTGATAGTGTTTAGGTTTAAGAGCATCTTGTCGCTCATAACCTAACACTCCCTCTTTTAGTCCACACTATGGCACTGTTACAGTGGAATTGTAACGGTTATGACAGGCATTTGCTGACCTGCGCCAGCTCATTAATGAGTATGCGCGAGTATAATCTGTATTCAGGAGACAAACCTCAGACCGGGTCATCATACGGTCTTGAGGAATTTCAGGCTATACTCGACTATACTAGACTTGGACTTGAGAGAGGAATCAAGGATTTTATACAAGTTTATGCACCCTAATCGGGTAATGCAGATGAATGTTTAGAAGAGTTTCTAGAAGAACTGGAAAGTTGTATTGAATACAAAGGGGTGTTAATAATGTGCAGGCAGACAGGGAAAAGAAGTGATAACTGGCGGCTTTAGTTATGGAAACCAAGATGGAGAAGGAGATTTGGTGGTAGATTTTTGAAGAAGGAATGGATTAATTGTTGAAAAATACGTGGTTTAGAAGAAAGAACTCCATAAGACATTCATAAGAACATTAAACAGAGATTGGGATGACAGACAACAAAAGCCATGTTATTTGCAGATGATAGTGCTATGGGTTGAGAATGAAACGGAAGGGCAAAATACGTATAGATGTATGGAATCAAGAGATAAAAAAATTGAGATGAAAGTAAGCACATAGAAAAGCAAAGCAATAGTGAAGACATGGGGAAGGAAGAAAGGAAGGAAGGAAGAGGAAAGATAAAACTGAATGGTAAAATTCTGGAAGTGTTTAAAAGTTCCAACTACTTGGGAAGTGTGATCACAGAAGATGGAACGGTAACCGAGGAAATTGGGAAAATAATTTGTTTTTGCTAGTTGCTTTACGTCGCACCGACACAGATAGGTCTTATGGCGACGATGGGACAAGAAAGGCCTAGGAATTGGAAGGAAGTGGACGAATCCTTAATTAAGGTATAGCCCCAGCATTTGCCTGGTATGGGAAGCGGAAAGCACGGAAGAAATATCTTCAGGGCTGCCGACAGTATGGTTGGAACCCACTATCTCCCGGATGCGAGGGAAAAGAATAAAACAAGAAAACAGCTTCTACCAGAGTGTAAGGGGTATATTTTGGAACCAAGATGCCCCGAAGAAATGTAAAGCAGTATTATATTCAACCTATTATGAACCCATACTAACCTGTGCAGCTGGTCCGTGGACAACAACAAAACGAGAGTAGGGTAGAATACAGGCAGCGGAGATGAAATTCATAAGATGTATCGAGGGCAAGACCAGAAAGGATAGAATTAGAAATGAAGAGATAAGGAAAATGACAGGAATCATAAAACTTCAAGACAGGGTAGAAACAACAAAGCTAAAGTGGCAGGGGCATATGATGACAGTGGGAGAATAGAGCGTGCCAAAAGGGGATTTTTCAGAGAAGTTAACAGGAAAGAGACCACGAGGAAGACCCTGAAAGAGGTGGACGGATTCAGTGTGAGAGTGCGTAAAGAATAGGGGAGGAAAACGAGAAGATATACTTAAAAAAGGAGAAGAGTGGTGGAAACGGGAAATGAAGATGATGATGACTCGACAGAACGATATGATGCTCACTGAGCGTCCGGTAGCGTGAGCATTTTTGTCTGTTCTTATACCTATGGCGAAGAGGTTCCTCTAAGAACCACACTGGAAGCAGTTGCAGTGCGGGTACCTTTGCCTGTCATAGCAACAGAGTGTAATGTTTATTTTCCACTAGGCCAGCCTCTTAACATTAATCATGTCACTGACCTTATAGATCAGCTTCCACCTCCCTTCCTCTTATTGGGTGATTTTAATGCCCATCATCCCATATGGGGCTCTGAAACGCCTTGCCCCTGGGGAAAAGAGTTGGAAACATTATTAACAGAGCCAGATTTATGTATTTTGAACACAGGTGAACCAACTCATTGCGGTGTACTTCACAGCATATGCT
This sequence comes from Anabrus simplex, assembly GCF_040414725.1. Lineage (NCBI taxonomy): Eukaryota > Metazoa > Arthropoda > Insecta > Orthoptera > Tettigoniidae > Anabrus > Anabrus simplex. The sequence goes on along the minus strand of NC_090268.1, from coordinate 13,374,718 downwards.
ATCGCATAGATGTAAGGTTATGCCGCCGAACGTTGATTCCTCTGTTTCGATGGAATACACACGGTGATCTCTGTGACAGTGATAATTTTCCTATTATTCTTGCTGTGTTGAAACAAAAATCAGTCGAGGCTCCTCCTCGATGGATTCCTAAACATGCTGATTGGCGAACGTTCACATCACTAACTGCCTTTAACGACGTGACTAGGCGGAACGTAGACGGCGAATTAACTTACAGTACATAACACAAGCTATTCTTGCTGATGCTAAGGAGTCCATTCCATCGTTTTCAAGGACTCCTTGCCGACAACTCGTTCCTTGGCGGAACGAAGAAATAGCAGCAGCTATTAAAGAACGCCGTCGCGCTCATACACTGTATCGTAGAGAGCCTACTGTAGCCAACTTGGTAATTTAAAATCCGCGCTAAGTTGCGAGTTCTTATTCGCCAAAGTAAGAAAGCTTCGTGGGAGAGGTATGTGTCATCTGTGATGTCACATACTCCGTCATCTCAAGTGTGGACTAAACTTCGGCGTATTTCCGGTGTAAAAGGGTAATCTTCTGTACCTGGCTTTTCCATTGGAGGCAATATCGTCACTGAACCACTCTCGACTGTCATCCATGTATCCAGTCATTTTGAGGATGTGTCTGGCTTCGGGAATTACTATAGTGATTTCCTCGTCCTGAAGCGGGAGGCGGAACGTCATCACCTTAGTCTAGCCACTCAAGTTTCAGAGGACTATAACGTGCCCTATACGGAGTGGGAAGTCCGCAGCGTCTCCTGGACCAGACAATGTCCATAACCAGATGCTGAAACACCTTAATGATGATAGTCTATTATATCTCCTTCGTGTGATCAATCGAATCTGGATAGAGGGTGAGTTTTCGTCTCACTGGCGAGAGGTCATAGTCATTGCTGTCCTTAAGCCTGATAAAAATCCTATGTATGCAGGAAGTTACAGACCAATTTGTCTTAAAAAATGCTTGTGTAAGGTATTTTAGAGGATGGTAAATCGCCGACATGTGTGGTGTCTGGGGAAACAAGGACTCTTGTCGGAGTACCAGTGGGGTTTTTGAGCCACTCGAACACTGACCACTTGGTACGCCTGAAGAGTTCTATCCAGAATGCATTTCTCCGCAAACAGCGTTTGGTGGCTGTTTTCTTCGACTTACAAACGGCCTTTGACACCAAATGGCGATGTGGTATCCTTTCAGTCCTACATCAATGGAGATTTCGAGGTAACTTGCCGGTATTTATTGCGATATTTTTGTCCCCCCGTCTATTCCGTGTCCGAGTGAAGTCGGTTCTTAGAGTCATTCTGTTCATGATTGCCATGAAGGGTATTGTCCCTGCCGCGGGTTCAGCAGTAATACCGCTCTGCTTTATAGCTCGCGTAATATGGCAGTCGCAGAAAGGCAATTACAGCGAGTTAGTTATTAGGAGAGTGGAACAGTGGACTTTAGAACATGGCTTTCGGTTTTCAACTGCAAAGACCTCTGTTATGCACTTTTGCCGAAAGCGCACTTTTCACTCGAATCCTGAGCTTTATTTGGGAAAAGGCGCTCTTCCCGTAGTTGACACGTACCCATCCTTAGGCTTCTTTCCGTTAGCAAATTGTCGTGGGAGCCACATGTGCGGCGGTTAAAAGAGCAATGCACTAAGAAGTTGAATATTTTGAATTTTCTTAGCAGTACTACTTGGGGGCTGGCCGCACTGTGATCCTACGATTGTACAGGGCACATATCATATCCAGGATAGAATATGGCAATGCGGCATATGGATTAACAAGGCAAAGCGTCCTTGCGAAAGTGAATATTATCCTCCACAGCGGAGTTACATTGGCAACGGGGGCTTTTCATACAAGTCCCCATTGCTAGCCTGCTCGCTGAATCTGGTGTGCCGCCTTCACACCTGAGGCGCCAGAAAATGTTTCTGTCGTACGCTGCAAATTTACGACACGTGCCACTTTACCCAACCTATTCTTTCCCCCTGCGGGTTGGGGCGGTAGAATAACACCCACGGTATGCCCTGCCTGTCGTAAGAGGCCACTAAAAGGGCTCCAGGTTTTCTGAACTTTGGAGTGTGGATTGGCGACCACGGGGCCCTTAGCTGAGTCCTGGCATTGCTTCCACTTACTTGTGCCAGGCTCCTCACTTTCATCTATTCTATCCTGCCTCTCTTGGTCAACTCTTGTTCTTTTCCGACCCCGACGGTATTACGTATGGAGGCCTAGGGAGTAGGCCTACTTCATTTTCACTCCTTTCGTGGCCCTTGCCTTTCTTCGTCCGATACCTTCATTTTTCGAAGTGTCCGAACCCTTTCCTTTTTTCTCTCTGATTAGTGTTATATAGAGGATGGTTGCCCAGTTGTACTTCCTCTTAAAACAATAATCACCACCAAGCTATCCTTGCGTACTCCACAATGGAAAACGTCGTCTGTATGCTGCTTATCGTCGATCAACGCGGCCGGTTGGAATGCGCTTGGATAGCAGTCGCAGTTTGTTTGCCGTACCTTCTGTTCACTGCCTTGTCAGACATACAGGTAGGCTACCTCCGTTGGTAATAAGACGACCTGATATATTGCTCGATCACCACACTGACCCGAAGGAGAACACGGACCCTTCTATTTAGCGGAGGCTCTTCCTGCCCGCTGTTGGCCGGTATCCAGGTCCAGTCGTCGTTTTCACCGATGGTTCGCGGGCAGAAACGAAAAGGTATTGCGAATTGGATCCATTGATTTTTTAAATCTCATAATGTTTTTTTCATCATCATTCATTTTAAATTCTACTCATTGGTCATATTTCATAATTTAAATTATCATATCGTTTCGTTATATGTCGCACTATTTGAGGCCGCTGACCTAGCAGTACTTATGTAGGATTTCAGACCGAAGGGGCACGAAATGTCTCTGAAAATATACGCCACACAGTTTATTTAAAATCCTGTAAGATATTGTTTATTGTGGTGGAAGTGAGGAGTTGGTAACATTTGTGTGATTCCCGATCGGGCAGAAGACTCATACACAAGTCGTGCATATTTTCTTTCCCTGTACTGTACAGGTCCTGTGTGATATTTTCACGTTCGTTACTTGTTGTCTAACTTCATTCAACGTGGAACAGAGTTCTTGTCACAGTCAGCATTCTCCTGAGCTGGTTTGCTCCACCTTACGCCGCTCCGACACAGATAATATTTAATACTCTTTGGCTGCCACTTTCTGGCCGTTAAATTTTATTCAAGTCAATTCCTTCTCGAACTGTCTACTTCGAGGCATAATTAATTATCAGATTGACTTGCATTCTTTTATTGATTTTCCTTAATCCCAGCATTCGCGTGGTGTGAAGATGGGGAAATTACAGAAAAAAGTCTTCGGAGCTGTTAATGGTATGGATCGAACCCATCAGCGACCCACGGCCTGCACCGAGAAGCCAACTCTCTCGCTCAAACAAATCTACCGGTTTCATTACGGGATGAGGAACAAGGAAATGAAACTGATTCTTCCGTACAAGAGTTGGTGACATTTTGCGCTCGGGCGTGTACACAGTATATAACAGATTATTAGTTGGAACTTTATAACATCTGACGAGACGTTATTTTGTAAATTTATGTACTGACAGGTATTGTTCGTTACAGGCTTTGTTGTGACAAATACTTTTTGGTCTGAGATATTTCATTGTTTCTGTTCCACTCCACTCCTCACCGCTATTGATCGTTCTCGGCGTTTCCGTTCGTTCAAACTCTACCATCCGCTTGCTCGTTCGCTTGAGGCATGAAAGAAAGACAGACAAAAAATGATACCATCGCTATTTCCTCTCCACGTCTTATCCATCTTCGCCTGTTTACACCAGGAAGTTTCTCTGTATTGTGACCAGCGATACAGAGAACGTCTCATAAAACCTCTTCACTCATGGGAAGGCCCCTTTAAAACAGCAAGCGTCGTCATCATCATCATCATCATCATCATCTTATCGGCTTATATTATAAGAGATTGCGAGTGGTGCAAAGGTGACCGAAGAGATGACAATCCTACAATCTGCACAATATGTTCATCTTATTTCAAAGCTTCTGAAAGGACGTCATCTGTGACGCTCAATGTTTGCGGTTTAATGTACGTACTATACAATCTCAGCAATTCTTAATGCGGAATAATTTGGTTTCTAAAATTCTCAGGTAAAATATCAGTTTTATGCTAAATTTACGAAGGGAGACGAGTGATTAATTAGACTTCCCTGAGGTACGCAGACTCTTTATCTGTTACAGGCACTTAAGTAGGTAGCACATGTTCCATGTTTCTTATCTATTTTTCGCCTTGGTAAATTATGGTACAGGCAGGGAGGCAGATGGGAATACACGCACCGTATCACTTGCCTGTCATAAGAGGCGACTAAATGGGGCCCCAGGAGCTCTCAATTTGGGAGTGTGGGTTGGCGACCACGGGACACGTAGCTGAGTCCTGACATTGCTTCCACTTACATGTGACAGACTCTTCACATTCATCTAACCTGTCCGACCTCCCTTGTTCTTGTTCTTGTTCTTTTCAGACCCCAACGTTATTAGAGGATTCGAGGCCTAGGGAGACTTTCATTTTCACGCCCTTCGTGCCCTTGTCTTTCCTTCTCTCTCTGACCCCTGTGGGTGAGGTACGCAGATGAAAAATACATCCACGGTATCCCCTGCTTGTCATAAGAGGCATCTAAAAGGAGCCATCAAGGGACGATGGCATTAGAACCATGAGACTACTTGTGGTTAGTACCATTACGTGCGGAACTCCATGGGTCTTCGTTACTTGCAATTAGTACAATTTTGCCAGGAGCACTATGGGTCTGGGCGTTGCTTGTGACAAGTGTCATTGTGTGTATTCCACCGGAGCAGGGCGCTCGTTGCCTTGACAATTACGGTATCTAGCGAGAGTAAGTGCCGAACGCCGCGCTCGAATGTGTTGGTCCCACTGCGTTCAGAATAGATCTGCGTTACCTCAATACATGAGGAACACCATGGGGTTTTGTTGCCTGTAGGAGTTACTCATACCGTGGGTTTACATTGCCTATGATTAGTGTCGCTATGTGGGCGACACCATGGGTGTGTGTTATCAGCGAGTGGTACGCATGTCTGTGAAGTACCATGGGTCTACGTTGCCTGTGATCAGTACCATCATGAAGGGCCACTGACCTGGATTTTGGACTCCTTTGGATAATACGTATCATCCCAGTAATTAGGGCATTGTGAATTGGATCCACTCATTGTTTTGGCATAAGTATGAGTAAACGTAGGGTTTTAGAGCTGAGTTTAGGCATAAACAAACTGGCTGCTTCTTGAGGCTGTGAACCCAGGCTCAATATTAGCTGAGTTCGAATGAGACGAGCTCGTGTTTTGAGCATATAAAGGTAGTAAATGTTGGAATAGCATACTTTGAGTAGAATTTGCTAAGCTACTTGCACTCAAAACTTTAGTGAGGTAGACCATGTGGACGTGTTCGCTACCTCTCTAGACTATCCCGTGCAAAGTTAGGACGATGTAACTTACTTAAGCCATGGAAGTGAATAAAGCGTAGTGCTAGAAGTGTCTTACAGTGATGACTAGAAGAAAGAGGCGTAATAAGTTGAACGTTTTTAAAATTAATGAAATATTTATTTGTTTAATCACTACAATCGCAGGGATTGTAGTGGATCTACTGAGGATTACTAGCCCAACTTTTCAAAGATTGCGTGCTTTTGTCTCTATATTTTTAGGATCAGTGTAACGTTACCAGATCCTTACATGCTGAGAATAAACTAGAGGTTAAGATGGCACACAAACTTTACTGAGACAGATCAGAGCTGAGAAGGAGGCTTAGGGGGAGGCTAGTTTGAGGAGGAGGAGGAGGAACGTAGTCTGTAACTAATGAGGAGGCTGAGGCTAAGGTTGAAGAAGAAGATGAGCAGATCGCGTAGACATGTTCAGAATAACAAAGCTGAAGAGGAGAAAGCTGATGCTGTGGCGAGGGGCGAGGGTAAGACTGAAGAGGAGGAAGAGTGGCAGGAGGAAGAAGATAGGCTCGCTAGGGCTAAGGCTTAAAAGGAGGAGTAGTAAAGGGAGGATTAGAATAAGTATCAAGCTTATGCTAAGGCTGAGGAGGAAGAAGAGGAGGTTCAAACTAAGACTGAGGAGAAGGAGGAAGAGGCTGAAGAGGAGGTTGAGGACGAGGAGGATTACGAGGCTAAGGCTGAGGAGGAGGAGGAGGAGCCTCACGCTAAAGCTAAGGCGGAGGAGGAGGCTAATGCTGCAGAGTGGGCGGCTCAAGCTAAGGCTGAGGAGGAGGAGGGGGAGGAGGATGCTGAGGAGGAGGTTGTGGACGACGATGAGGAGGATGGTGAGGAGGAAAAGGAGTAGGTTGAGGACGAGGAGGCTCAAGCTACAGCTGAGGAGGAGTAGTAGGAGGAGAATGCTGAGGAGGAGGTTGTGGACGACGACGAGGAGGATGGTGAGGAGGAAAAGGAATAGGTTGAGGACGAGGAAGCACAAGCTACAGCTGAGGAGGAGTAGGAGGATGAGGAGGAGGCGCAGCCTAAGGCTGAAGAGTGGGAGACTAACACTGAGGAGGAGGAAGAGGCCAAGGCTGCGGAGGAGGAGGCTGAAGGGGAAGAGGAAGTGGCTGAGGACAATGAGGAGTCTAAGGCCGAGGCTATAGCTGAAGTTTGGGGAGGAGGAGGTTAAGGCTGAGGAGGTGGAGACAAAGGCTGAGGTTATAGCTGAAGTTTGGGGGGAGGAAGAGGAGGAGGATGTTAAGACTGAGGCAGATTCTGAGGAGGATGAAGACAAGGCTTGAGGCTGAGGCGGGGAATGGCGCTGAGGTACTGCAAACTACACTTCATAGACTCAGTTAACCTATGCATTGCCGTATAAGATTAACTCAAGGTTGATGCTTGTATGCTTTAGTTAATCCTGTTAATAAGTAAGGGCTAATGAGCAGCTAAAAAGCCCCCGTACTTATAGCATTTCTACTCAAAGCCGAGGTGTAAAGTCTTCAAAGCACACGTAGCCGAGCGATGAGGTTATGCTCGCAACCTTAGCCGAAGTATAAGTTCCGTTCTTAGGCAAGGTTTTAGGTCACCCAAGCGATCCTCAGCACATGCAGGTACTCCGTGTGAGTGGGGGACGCAGACGAAGAATGCACCTACGGTATCCCCTTCCTGTCGTAAGGGGCGACCAAGGGATGATCGAATTAGACCCATGAGACTACTTGTAATTAGTACCGCCACGCGGGGAACACTATGAGTCGCTTTGACTTGCGCGTAGTACCACTATGTTAGGATAGTTTTGTGATTAGTAGTGACAGTGTGTGCTTCCGGCTGGGATGCAGTGCAGTAGTGGGATGATAACTGCCATATTACAAAGTGCCAACAACAAGAAGCTGAGAACAGCCAGTTAGGTTAACACACGGTCAGCGTGACCATAAGCACAGCCTTAGCTTCAGCCTAATCCGGGTGTACAGAAGGGCAGTCTGTTGTTAGGAAGCCCTTACCGAGTGTAAGTTTAGACTCAGCTCTAAAGATATAAGATCGCTCAGACTTATGCCGAGAAGAGCAGCCGGTTAGGTTAGCCTGAGGTTAAGCCTGCACTCTTAGCTAGCGTTAAGTTATGTTGGGTTAGATACGCGTGGTCAGCGTCAGGGTAAGAGTGTCAGAGTGTCAGGGTGTGAGAGGTTAGGCCCCTAGTGTGAGCTTAGCTTAGCCCAACTTAGGCGAGCGTCCCTGCATCTTCGTAATATAGATGGCGGCCGAGCTCCCGTATTTATGTAGATTTCCAATGCTTCCGCGTTTACAGGAGTCCTTGATTCGTAAGGTCCGTCACACATAGTGCAAAAATTTGCTAATATGCTTAATATTTTTACGCCATTCTTGAAAGCAAAATTTTACTCTCCTGGATCTTTATCAATCATAAGGTGAAATACCTGTGACTGGAATACAATTCCAGGACATGCATCATCAGGAAATGCTTGAGGAAATATAACATTCAACGGAAAAATACATCCTTTATAGATTCCTTGTAGTATGGAAAAGTGACTCCTTCTTCTTCTTCTTCTTCTTCTCCTTCTTCTGCTTAATCTGTTTACTCTCCAGGATTGTTTTTTTTGCTCGGACTTGGCAAGGGATTCCACCTCTACCATCCAAAGGGCAGTGTCCTGGAGCGTTAGTCATTGGATCGGGGATACAACTGGGGAGGATGGCCAGTACCTCGCCCAGGCGGCCTCACATGCTATGCTGAACAGGGACGTTGTGCGGGGATGGGAAGATAGGAAGGCATAGACAAGGAATAGGAAAGGAAGCGGCCATGGCCTTAAGTTAGGTACCATCGCAGCATTTGCCTGAACAAGGAGTGGGGAAACCACAGAAAACCACTTCCAGGATGGCTGAAGTGGGAATCGAACCCACCCGTGTTCATTTGACCTCTCGAGGCTGAGTTGACCCCGTTCTAGTCCCCGTACCACTTTTCAAATTTCGTGGAAGAGCCGGGAATTGAACCAGGGCCTCCGGTGGTGGCAGCTAATAACACTAACCACTAAACCAGAGAGACGGCCATGAAAATGACACCAAACGAAATAAGAGAACTTTGGGCAGAAGGAGTTACATCCACGAACCTACTACGCTGGCGTAGCATGGGGAGAGGTGATGGTCCCAAGTGGCGCGTCCGAGGTGGCGGATAGGGGGGTCATAACCGGCTTTCCGGCGGAATTGAGGGAAATAAAATACCTCTGGCGGACCAAACACACTACCCCCTGCGGGTGGGGGACGCACATGTAGAGTACACCCACGGTATCCCCTGCCTGTCGTAAGAGGCGACTAAAAGGGGCCCAAGGGGCTCTCAACTTGGGAGTGTGGATTTGCGACAACGGGGAACTAATCTGAGTCTTGGCATTGCTTCCACATGCTTGTGCCAGGCTCCTCACTTTCGTCTATCCTGTCTGACCTCCCTTGGTCAACTCTTATTCTTTTCCGACCCCGACGGTATTAGAGCATTCGAGGCCTAGGGAGTCTTTCATTTTCACGCCCGTCGTGGCCCTTGCCTTTCTTTGCCCGTTACTTCATTTTTCGAAGTGACGGATCCCTTCTTTCTTCGTCTTTTTTCTCTCTCTACCCCTTGTGGGTGGGGGACGCAGACGAAAAATACACCCACGCTATCCTCTGCCTGTCGTGAGAGGCGACTAAAAGGAGCGACCAAGGGATGATTGAATTAGAACCATGAAACTACTTTAATTCGTACCATCACGCGGGGTACACCAAGGGTTTCCTGTACTTGCGAGTAGTGCCACTACATTAGGTACAAAATAGGTTTGTGATTAGTAGCAGTAAAGCGGCTGGTCAGTGGATTTCCAGTACCCGTGCGTCGTACCCATGTGAGCAACACCGCGGGTCTGCGTTGCCTGTGATTAGTACCCACTATGTGAGGAACACCACGGGTACACCGGCACCCGTGACTAGTACACCTAGGTGAGGAACAACATCGGTTTGCGTTAGCTATGAGTAGTGCCATTGTGTGAGATACACCATAGGTCTGCGTTACCTGTACGAAGTACAATACTTGTGAGTAGTACCATCATGTGTGGAACACCGTGAGTCATGACAAATACCATGGTTCTACTTTACTCGCGACATGTACCATTCTGAGGGGCCCTAGACCTGGTTTTTGGACCCCTTTAGACATCAAGCATCCTCGATTCAGGATTATGCTTTATAAGTGGTCCCTTGGTCAGTAATACTATTATTTATGATCCTTTTTTGCGTCGTATCCACTGTTCTTTGTTTGTTTGCTTATTGTTTCCTTTTTTGGAGGCGGAGTTCATGTCCATCTATTCATTCTTCATGACATTTTCTTATTTTGGTCAGGGTATTGTTTTGAATTTTTGTTGCCATTTCATTTCGTACCATTAGGGGCCGATGACCTCGATGTTAGGCCCTTTTAAACTACAAGCATCATCATCATCATCATCATCATGAGAGACACTATTGGTCTGCGTTATCTGTACGAAGTACAATACTTGTGAGTAGTACCATCATGTGTGGAACACCGTGAGTCATGACAAATACCATGGTTCTACTTTACTCGCGACATGTACCATTCTGAGGGGCCCTAGACCTGGTTTTTGGACCCCATTAGACATCAAGCATCCTCGATTCAGGGTTGTGCTTTATAAGAGGTCGCTTGGTCCGTAATACTATTATTTATGATCTTTTTTTTGAGTCGAATGCTTTGTTTTTTGTTTGTTTTTTTCTTGTTTTTTGTTTTTCGGTTCATTTCCATCCATTCATTCTTCATGCCTTTTTTTATTTTGATCTGTGGATGATTTTGAACTTTTTGTTGTTATTTCATTTCATACCATTAGGGGTCGTTGACCTCGATGTTAGGCCCTTTTATGCATCAATCATCATCAATGATCAAGGAATTACATAGTTGTCTGTTAAATTCTATCTCGGTAACATATTATATTCTGAAATTATGCAATATTCCTGTTGATACTGCTAATTCTCAACTGCTGGTCTATCAGTCATTTTATCTGACATAATTGTGAATCGCCACTAGGGAAGATGGGGAAGCACCCTTCGGAGAGATCCTTAACGAAGGAAGGGCTCGGTCATATCTCGCTTTTCGCTATTCACTGACAGCCCCGTAGTCATTGCTGACGGATTGATAATTAATCGATTTTAAACTGCTGTCGTGCGGAAGTAAAAATCATATTTATTTTTCACAAATCCTCAAGCTGACCGCACCTACAGTACTTGGACAATAATTATTAAACCAGAACACAGAACGCCAACACTTCACCTTCAGCTATCAGTGGTGTATACAGAGAGATTATCTTGTAATTTACAGTTTCTTTAAAATATAGAGAACTTAAGACAGTAGTTTAGAACTTCTCCAACAGACGTAACAATAATACGTTTGGCCTGGCCATTTTCAAAGCGGCGATTACTTTTATCGACAAAAGAGTGAATATGGCCCTGTTACTACATTCGTCACACATAAGGCCATAGGCGAGTTGGAGGGCGCAGGAGGTTTGTGGAGTGTGGACCCAGGACATGTTTGCAACAGCGATCATAATATGTTTCATTATGGATACGAAATGTCCCTAACATCAACACTATCTGACAGAAGAGAGAAATCTATATATTACATGCGGTCCTTAATCGCCCGTGGATGGCGAACGCAGATTGAGTATACCCACGGTATCCCCTGCCTGTCGTAAGAGGCGACTAAAAGGGGCCAAGGGGCTCTCAACTTGGGAGCGTGGTGTGGCGACCACGGGGAGCTGACTCCTGGCTTTCCTTACACTTACTTGCGCCTGGCTCCTCACATTCATCTATCCTGTCCCTTGGTCAACTCTACTTCTTTTCTGACCCCGATGGTATTAGAGCATTCGAGGCCTAGGGAGTCTTTCATTTTCACGCGCTTCGTGCCCTTGCCTTTCTTCGTCCATCACTTCATTTTTCGAAGTGACGGATCCATTCTTTCTCTTTTTTCTCTTTCTTTACCCCCTGTGGGTGGGGTACGCAGACGAAAAATACACCCACGGTATCCCCTGCCTGTCGTGAGGGGCGACTAAAAGGGGCGACGAATGGATGATTGAATTAGAACCATGAAATGACTTTTGATTCGTACCATCACGCGGGGAACACCATGGGTTGCCTGTACTTGCGAGTAGTACCAATATAATAGGTACGAAATAGGTTTGTGATTAATAAAAGCAAACAGTTGGTTCTCCTGTGGGTTTCCAGTACCCTTGCGTCGTACCCATGTGAGCAAAACCGCGGGTCTGGGCGTTGCCTGTCAGTTGTACCACTCTATGAGCGACACCGTGCGTCTGCGTTGCCTGTGATTAGTACCCACTACTTGAGGAATACCACGGGAATACCGGTACCCGTGACTAGTACACCTAGGTGAGAAACCTCATCAGTTTGCCTTGACTATGGGCGGCGCCATTGTGCGAGAAACACCATAGGTCTGCGTTACCTCTACGAAGTACAATACTTCTGAGTAGTACCATCTTGTGTGGAACACCGTGAGTCTTCGCTACTTTTGATAGTACCCCAACATGACAAATACCATGGTTCTACTTTACTCGCGACATGTACCATTCTGAGGAGCCTTAGACCTGGATTTTGGACGCCTTTAGACATCAAGCATCCTCGATTCAGGATTGTGCTTTATAAGTGGTTCCTTGGTCAGTAATACTATTATTTATGACCCTTTTTAAGTTTGATCTATTTTTTTGTTTGTTTCTTGTTTTGTTTTCTTTTGGGTTCATGTCCATCCATTCATTCTTCATGACATTTTTTTTATCTTGGTCAGTGGATGATTTTGAACTTTTTTTGTCATTTCATTTCTTACCATTAGGGGCCGATAACCTCGATGTTAGGCCCCTTTAAGCAATTAGAACCATGAAACTACTTGTGATTAGTACCCTCATGCGGGGAACACCATGGGTCACCTTTACTTATGATCAGTAGCATTATATTAAGTACGAAATAGGTTTGTGATTAGTAGTAGCAGAGAGTGGTTCACTGTGGGTTTCCAGTACCCGTGAGTCGTACCCTTGTGAGCAACACCACGGGTCTGGGAGTTGCCTGTGTTTAGTACAAGTATGTGAGTTACACCGTGGGTCTGCGTTGCCTGTGATTAGTACCCACTATGTGAGGAACACCACGGGAATACCGGCGGCCGTGACTAGTACACCTAGGTGAGGAACAGCATCGGTTTGCGTTGCCTATGAGTGGCGCCATTGTGTGAGATACACCATAGGTCTGCGTTACCTCCACGACGTGCACTACTTGTGAGTAGTACCATCTTGTGTGGAACACCGTGAGTCTACGCTACTTTTGATTAGTACCGCAACATGACAAATGCCATGGTTCTACCATTGTGAGGGGCCGTTGACCTGTATATTGGACCCCTTTAGACAACAAGCATCCTCTATTCATGATTGTGCTTTGGAAGTGGTCCCTTGGTCAGTAATACTATTTTTATGTTAGTTTTTGGATAGGATCAACTGATTGTTTTAAATTCATATCCATCCATCATTTTTCATGACATTTTTTTATTTTGGTCAGTGGATAATTTTGAACTTTTAATTTGTCATTTCGTTTCTTACCATTAGGGGCCGATAACCTCGATGTTAGGCCTCTTTAAGAAATTAGAACCATGATACTAGTTGTAATTAGTACAACCATGCGGGGAACACCATAGGTCGTTTATACTTGCGCGTAGTACCACTATGTTAGGTACACATTAGGTTTGTGATTGGTAGCAATAGAGTGCGTTGGCGACTTTTACAGTACCTGTGATTCGTACCCCTAGATGAGCAACAGCATGGGATCAGCGACACCATGGTTCTGCCTTGCCTATGCTTAGTACCCAGTCTGTGAGGAACACCTCGGGATCAGCGACACCATGGTTCTGCCTTGCCTATGCTTAGTACCCACTCTGTGAGGAACACCTCGGGATCAGCGACACCATGGTTCTGCCTTGCCTATGCTTAGTACCCACTCTGTGAGGAACACCTCGGGATCAGCGACACCATGGTTCTGTCTTGCCTATGCTTAGTACCCACTCTGTGAGGAACACCTCGGGATCAGCGACACCATGGTTCTGCCTTGCCTATGCTTAGTACCCACTCTGTGAGGAACACCTCGGGATCAGCGACACCATGGTTCTGCCTTGCCTATGCTTAGTACCCACTCTGTGAGGAACACCTCGGGATCAGCGACACCATGGTTCTGCCTTGCCTATGCTTAGTACCCACTCTGTGAGGAACACCTCGGGATCAGCGACACCATGGTTCTGCCTTGCCTATGCTTAGTACCCACTCTGTGAGGAACACCTCGGGATAATGCGGGTCCCTGTGTTTATGTGAGGAACGCCATAGGTCCGTGTTACATGTGCCAAGTGCATAGTACCATACTGTGTGGAATACCGCGAGTCTACGCTACTTTTGATTAGTACCGCAACATGACACATAGCATGGTTCTATTTTCCTAGCGATAAGTACCATTATGAGGGCCGATGACCTGGATTTTGGACCCGTTTCGACTACAAGCATCATCGATTCAGTGTTGTGCTTGGTCAGTAATACTATCGTTTAACGCTAAGTTTCTGGGAAGGTGGGGCGGTTCCGCTGATTGTTTTAACTTCATATCCATCCATTCATTCTTCGTCCTCACGTTTTCGAATTCTGATCAGTGGAGGATTATAGATTTCTAAATTGTCATACAATTTCGTCTCATTTCGTACCATTAGGGGCCGATGACCTAGATGTTAGGCCCCTTTAAGCAACAAGCATCAGAACAATCAGCGCACCACCTACCCCCCACCCCCCGTCTGTAAACGTTTTGTCTTGTGCTTTGTTTTCATCGTGTATTAAGCATTCAAATGTCAAGTGAGATGAGTTCAATTTTTGACTCTTTGCTTGTTTGCTACGAGATCACGGACAAGCGGGTTGAGAAAATGTATCTCTATTTGGTATTTACGTTCAGGATAAGAACCTACAGTATTCAACTATAGCATGCAGTCCTGAAAACGTATTACGTACTCATCAGTCATCACATTTTAAAGCACTGGAGCTAATGAATAAGAAGTTGAATTTCAACGTGAAACACTGTCAACTTCTCCTGATTTCTAATGACCTAACTTATCACAACGTGTTCCCTGTGGGTGGGAGATGCAGACGAAGAACGCACCCACGGTATTCCCTGCCTGTCGTAAAAGGCGACTAAAAGAGGCGACCAAATGATGATGAAATTAGAACCATGAGACTACTTGTTATTAATACTGTTCCGGGGTTATCTGTGGAACGCAGAGGTGAAAGAAGGTGCCAGGATGAATGGGTCTAACTACAAAGTCAAAGTTAATTTAAAATGTTAACAAAGGTTATATTTTCTTGAAACAACAAAATTTGAACAACTTAGTGAAATAACAAGGATACAGCAATTTAGAACCAAGACTTGGGAGGACCCCACACATCAGAATTTAAACATTCTTGGGCTACAAGCTCCTAGTGCGCAATTTTGAGCTCCTAGCTCAACTTTATAAAAGATTACAATTGTGCACAAAGGGCAGAAATCACCTAATACATGGAGCACTTGCTCCCAGTTCTCAATATCAAGCCTCCCAGAGGTATTCTTATAATACTCGAAAAGAGCTGACGTGCTCTCAGAGTTCCCAGCCTACTCAAGACAATGCAAAAATCCAATAATCACTGGCCTGACAAGGCACTATTTTCAAATAGCCATCTTATTACACAGAGGTACCTAGTACCCAATCTACTGGGCCTTAGTGAAAAAGAACGGGTTCAATAAACGGCCCGAGCAAAATGGAATGGAGTCAGCTCCACAAAAGGGCACTTGGCCAACGACACAGGGGCTAATCCCAATCTACTGAGGTAGCGCGGAGGGAAATTAATATATTGCAGAAAGAAATGCGGTACCTCAAACTAAGATGAAGGGGAGCTCGAGAGGGTATATCACTCTTTATCCCTGAATTACGGTTACAGATTTTATGGTGTTTTTACATAAGCCAGCAGAAAATTACATTTTTAGAAAAGTAGGTTACATGCTAGCAAGAAATAAAGATTTTAAACGGCCATTACCTTGCTAAAGGACTGCTGCCTGATGAAAGAGGCACCTCACGCCTCCTGCTTCACATACACACACTTAGTTAGATGTTGATCAAGTGGCCAACAGCCGTGAAAATCCGCAGTTTATAAACCCTCGGGGAAAGTTCGAGACCTGTCATGAATAATCAAGCCACACTCTCTTACTTTTATTGGCTAGCGTAAGGTTACACACCAAATCGAAGAAGAAGCCTGTGATAGGCCGAAAATTAATTACAGAAATTAGGGATTGGCTGAATTCAAAACTGGTGGAAAGAAAAGATCAATATTGCCCACCCAAAAGTGAATGAACACAATTTAGTAAAGAACAAACTTATGAATACAAAATTTCTTCAAATAAAGTTCCTTCACTTCGTACCAGGGTGCATGATCATAGTTTTTGTAGTGAAATCTGTTGCAGAAAGTCCAAACTTCTTGATAAATGGTAAACAAAATACGTAGAATTTCATACAGTACTGGAAACTTCACAATCACTAAATTAAGGTGGTGACATCTGCTGAGTAAAAGTTTAAGTAGGTCTAGTTTCAAGTTCAGTGCTTCTCCTGTAGAGGATTTTTTATTGGCACAAGATTTAAATGTGTGGCGTAGAGGTATACCTCCCGGTACAAATACCATTACGTGTGGAACACCATGGGAATACGTTACTTGCGATTAATACCACTATGTGAGGAACCCCACGGATCTAAGTTACCTAGGAGTAGTGCCCTTATGTGAGGAACACCACAGGTCTGGGCGTTGCCTGTGGTTATACCATCGTGTGTATCCCACCCAGGCTTAGGGACGGGGACTCAGCTGCGCGGACTAACTAGAGCGCTGCGCTGAAATGTGTCGGTCCCCCGGCGTTCCGAATGGGTCTGCGTTACCTGTGAGTACTATTACTATATGAAGAACACCACGGGTCTACGTTGCCTCTGATTACTACCACTATGAGATAAACACCACGGCTTTGGTTCTTACCCGTGATTAATACCACTTTGTGAGGAACACCATGGGTATGCCTTACCTGAGAGTATTACCATTATGTGAGGAACACCATGGGTCTGCGTTGCCTGTAGGTGGTACCGTAATATGTGATAGGCCGTGGGTTTGTATTGCCTCTGATTACTACCACTATGAGATAAACACCACGGCTTTGGTTCTTACCCGTGATTAATACCACTTTGTGAGGAACACCATGGGTATGCCTTACCTGAGAGTATTAGCATTATGTGAGGAACACCATGGGTCGGCGTTGCCTGTAGGTGGTACCATAATGTGTGATAGGCCGTGGGTTTGCATTGACTATGATTAGTACCACCAGGTGAGTGGCACCATGAGTATACGTGGCCTGTGATTTGTTGCACAATGTGAGCAAGGCCACGGGGATACCAGCTCCCGTGATTAGTCCCGTTATGTGAGGAACACCATGGGTCGGCCTTACCAGAGAGAATTACCATTATGTGAAGAACACCATGGGTCGGCGTTGCCTGTAGGTGGTACCATAATGTGTGATAGGCCGTGGGTTTGCATTGACTATGATTAGTACCACCAGGTGAGTGGCACTAAGAGTATACGTGGCCTGTGATTTGTTGCACAATGTGAGCAAGGCCACGGGGATACCAGCTCCCGTGATTAGTCCCGTTATGTGAGGAACACCATGGGTCGGCCTTACCAGAGAGAATTACCATTATGTGAGGAATACCATGGGTCTGCCTTACCAGAGAGAATTACCATTATGTGAGGAACACCATGGGTCTGCGTTGTCTGTAGGTGGTACCATAATGTGTGATAGGCCGTGGGTTTGCATTGACTATGATTAGTACCACCAGGTGAGCGGCACCAAGAGTATACGTGCCTGTGATTTGTTGCACAATGTGAGCAACGCCACGGGAATACCAGCTCCCGTGATTAGTCCCGTTATGTGAGGAACAGCATGGGTCTGTGTTGCCTGGGAGTGGTGCCATTATGTATGACATACCATGAGTCTGCGTTGCCCGTGATTTGCACCATTGTGGGAGGAACACCATGGTTCTTTACCAGTGATTAGTACTATTATGAGGGGCGGGTGACCTGGATTTTTGACCCCTTTTTAATAAGCATTATTTAGGAAAATAAAGCATTGTGAATTGCATCCACTGATAGTTTTGGATTCATCGTCATTTTTTCATCATAATTCCTTTTATATACATTTCGGTGGATACATTTTGAAGTTTTAATTATCGTTTCGTTGCACCTCGTAAAATTACGGGCCGATGACCTAGTTGTTAGGCCTCTTTAAACAACACTCATCATCTGTAATTCCTCTACTCTTTGTTTATCAGCATACAATATTATGTGAATTGTCTAACACTATGATTCTACAACGAGTAAATACCTAGTGCCAGATTATATTCTTTCCTTAGGCTGTAAATTTATCTGTATGTCTATAGGGATTTCTGCCATATTATGCAAGAAATTACGTTGAAGTTTTTTTCTAGACGTGTAGTTTGTCAACTTTGGACTCATATTGTATTCTAGGTAGCTCACACCATCTGATGGAGTTGATCGAGATGCAGAAGCCCCTGAGAATGAACGACACGTAGAGGGAAATCTAATACCCACATTAAATATCAGTGGGAAGTGAAGAGGGCCTCGTCTTTATTGCTGACGTCGTGCAACTCCTGCGCCGTGATACCTTGTGGATGGTAAATATTGGGCCAAGGGACGGAGCTCGCGAGTAAAACAGAGACTCCACATCCCAAAATAAGTTTGGAAATTTTATGAAGTCTAATCTATTCAAGAGTTCATTGTTATAAAAATATCCAATATTTGAACGTGATTTCCTCGAATTAATCTGTTTAAAACTTTGCCTAGAGTGTCAAATTTCATGCTTAAAGGTTACAAAACGTATCCAAAATTCAGGTAGCATAGTCTGTGTTTAAATTTTAAACATAGGTTTGGTATTTATTGTGATATGCAAAAATAATAAGAAACATCTCTTGCTTCTGTTTATAGTGGCCCTCACGAGACCAATATCGTTGACTAGATTTACAAGAATCTCGTCGACATTGGATTATTCTGAAAGAATAAAATAAAATAAAAATTAGCCTCCATTGGCTTCAAAATTTAAAATTAGGGCGAAAGAGAGAGAATGAACCTCGTCCCAAATCATTCTTGGTCTCAATTGTAATTGAAGACTTAATGCCATTTGTCTTACTTTAAAAAAACTGAAATGCTGAATTTCCATTAAGTGGCGGACAACCACGGTTTCCTTTTTAGAATTATTACTGTACAATATCTACAAAATCCGTATCCTCCGTGGCTCAGACGGCAGCGCGTCACCCTGTCACCGCTGGATACCGTGGTTCAAATCCCGGTCACTCCATGTGATATTTGTGCTGGACAAAGCGGAGCAGGGAGAGGATTTTTCTCCGGTTTTCACTGCCATCCTTCATTGCATACACACTCTCCATTATCATTTCACAGCATCTATCAGTCATTAATAAATCACTTTGCGAGTGGCGACCCCATCGTACTAATAGCCTATATATGATTCATTACATCCCTGACCCGGTCAAACACTGGGAAACATGTTGTAGGTTAAATTTTCATCTACAAAATCCACATAAGTCTCACTTTCTCACTTGCGGTTAATATGTTTACTAACATGCTGGTATTATTTATTTAATTATTTTAATAATTAATCCTCTTCAAAATTACCAATTAATTTAATTAACCTTAATCCCGTTGTGGGTTATCTTTAACATTAATTTGATCTTTAGAACAATACTACTTCTCTTGAAAATTTATTAAATAACCGAATTGAGATTGCTCATGTAGTACATTAATTAACGTTACAAACACGGTCATCTTCACTTTCAAAATCGCGTCATTATAACATTGAATCTATCCTTAGCTTTGCAAGAAATATTAAATACCCATCCAGGAAATGAGCCGAACACCGACGGCACTGGGATAACCTGACCCACAGTGATGAACACAACATTACCCCCTGTGGGTGGGGGGCGCAGATGAAGAATATATCCACGGTATTCCCTGCCTGTCGTAACATGCGACTAAAAGGGGCACAAGAGCTGTCAACATGGGAGTGTGGGTTGGCTACCATGGGGCCCTTAGCTGAGTCCTGGTATTGCTTCCACTTAGTTGTACCAGGCTCCTCACCTTCGTCTATCCTGTCCGACCTCCCTTGGTCAACTCTCGTTCCTTTCCGACCCCGACGGTATTAGAGTATTGGAGGCCTAGCGAGTCTTTCATTTTCACGCCCTTCGTGGCCCTTGCATTTCTTCGTCCGTTACTTCATTTTTCAAAGTGACGGATCACTACTTTTTCTTTTTTTGCCTTTATCTACCCCCTGTGGGTGGGGGACGCAGACGAAGAATACACCCACAGTATTCTCTGCCCGTCGTAAGAGGCGACTAAAAGAGGCGACCAAGGGGTGATCAAATTAGAACCATGAAACTATTTGCGATTAGTACTACCACGCGGGGAACATCATGGGTCGCATTTACTTGCGCGAAGTACCACCTTGTTGGGTACCAAATAGGTTTGTGATTAGTAGCAAACGTGGGCACGACGGCTTTTGCAGTACCTGTGATTAGTAGCACTATATAAGCGACACCATGGTTCTAACTTGCCTATGATTAGTACCCCCTATATAAGGAACACCACTGGTTAGTACGATTCCCTGTGGTTAGTACACTTAGGTGAAGAACACCATAGGTTTGCGTTGCCTGTCAAGGGCGCCGCAATGTGCGAAGCACATTAGGTCTGTAATACATGTGCGAATTTCATTAGCTGTGAGTCGTACCATAATGTGTAGAATACAGCGAGTCTACGCAACTCTTGATCAGTACCGCAACATGGGAAATACCATGGTTCTAAATTTCTAGAGGTACATATCATTATGAGGGCCAATGACCTGGATTTTGGACCCGTTTTGAGAACGAGCATATTCTAATCGATTCACCATTGTGCTATAGAAGCAGTCCCTTGGTCCGCACTACCATTGTTTTGTGCCAACTTCTGTGCATGTGAGGCATTGTGGATCGGACCCACTGTTGGTTTTAAATTCATATCAATCCATGCATTCATTCTTTGTCTTCACGCTTTGAATTCTGGTCAGTGGAGGATATTGGATTTTAATTTGTCATCTCATTTCGTCTCATTAGGGGCAGATGACCTCGATGTTAGGCTCCTTCAAAAAACAAATATCATCATCATCATCATAAAAACACAACATAAAATAAATAACACTTCAAAATCGCCAATACTACTTCACACACACACCACACAAACACATACGATACACGGATATTATTTACAAGATTCACAAACGGATCCTAGGATTTTTATTTTTATTACATGATTATTATAATAAAATATGATAGAATGGATTAAACAGGCGAAACTTCCTTAAGTCAAATATGCTTAACAAGTTATGTGGCTTGTGATTGAATTGGAAATTTAATGAACATTGCAATGACGATGTACCCGAAATTTCCAGATTTTATTCAGAAAATTTGGTAGAATATTAATAATCACACACATCACATGGATTACAATTAATGTCGCCGAACACGTTGTCATTGAGCACCGGTAATTATTATTGTTCCTAAAATACATGAAATATAACTGAACACGTGTTCCGCATTTCTCTCGGATGTACCCCCCGCGGGTGGGGGACGCACATGTAGAATACACACGCGGTATCACCTGCCTGTTCTCTCAACTTTGGAGTGTGAATTGGCGACCACGGGGCACTTATCTGAGTCTTGGCATTGCTTCCACATGCTTGTGCCAGGCTCCTCACTTTCGTCTATCTTGTCCGACCTCCCTTGGTCAACTCTTGTTCTTTTCCGACCCCGACAGTATTAGAGCATTCGAGGCGTAGGCAGTCTTTCACTTTCACGCCCTTCGTGGCCCTTGCCTTTCTTCGTCCGTTACTTCATTTTTCGAAGTGACGGATCCCTTCTTTCTTCGTCTTTTTCTCTCTCTACCTCTTGTGGGTGGGGGACGCAGACGAAAAATACACCCACGCTACCCCCTGCCTGTCTTGAGAGGCGACTAAAAGGGGCGACCAAGGGATGATTGTCCTAGAACCATGAAACTACTTTTGATTAGTACCATTACGCGGGGAACACCGTGAGTCGCCTTTACTTGCGAGTACCACTATATTAGGTACGAAATAGGTTTGTGGTTAGTATAAGCAGAACGTTGGTTCTCCTGTGGGTTTCCAGTACCTGTGAGTTGTACTCATGTGAGCAACACCGCGCGTCTGGGCGTTGCCTGTGAATTATTCCACTATATGAGTGTTGCCTGTGATTAGTACTCATTATGTGAGGAACACCACGGGAATACCGGCACCCGTGACTAGTACACCTAGGTGAGCAAACTCATCAGTTTGCGTTGGCTATGAGTGGCGCCATTGTGTGAGAAACACCATAGGTTTGCGTTACCTGTATGAAGTACAATACTTGTGAATAGTACCATCTTGTGTGGAACACCGTGAGTCTTCGCTACTTTTGATTAGTACCCCAACATGACAAATACCATAGTTCTACTTTACTCGCGACATGTACCATTCTGAGGGGCCTTAGACCTGGATTTTGGACCCCTTTAGACATCAAGCATTCTCGATTCTGGATTATGCTTTATAAGTTGTCCCTTGGTCAGTAATACTATTATTTATGACTAACAATTGTACCCGTGCTTCGCTACGGTGTTCTAAATTGTATACGGATTTCTCCGTAAATTACTGTAAATGCAGTGAGTAAGACTATATTAAATTGCACCTACAAACGGACTTCACCATTAGATGACTCGTTCAGTGTTCTACATGGTTGGTGCTGTGACATTTTCCCGTATCTCCTATATTTCTGGGTTAGATTTAGTTATTCATTGAATGGGTTGAAATTTGGAACAGTTTTCACATTTTTTTTTGATACTCATGTGACCCTGGAGTCATACTTTACTTCCCTGGTGGCATGTGTCAGAGACGTTGCCAGTAACCTGTAGGCTCGTTTTCGATCTGTCGGTCACTCAATGCAGAGCATGATACCCGTCGAAAATAGTGAATTTCTCCGTCATTTGAAGAGTAAGGTAAATTATGAACTTAACGAAAGTTGTTTATAATGAATATGCGTTTCACATACGGTCCACGAAGTTTAAAGGAAATCAATAGTATAAGAGAAAATGGAGGAAAACCGGTCTGGTTTTCCTATAAAACCCCCATCTATTCTAAGATTTTAATATGATGTGCATATCGAAAACTTCCTCGGGATGAGTATAATCTAAATATGAACTTTTGGTTGAGATCTATCCAGCCGTTTCACCGTGATGGTGGAACAAACAGACAATCAGACAAACAGACATGAAAAATAAAAACCACCGATTCGGTCTTGAGTTGACCTAAAACGGATAAATATATGGAAAATGGGCAAAATGAACGTAATTACAGACAGCGGACCCCCTACAAATTTATTTATATAGATAAGCCTGGATACGTCTAGCAGTGCAGACCTTTATTTCGAGAGTTACTGCTTTGAAACTGTACGACAAATCTACAAACGGACTTCACCAAGAGACGCCTCGTTCAGTGTTTTTTATGGCTGGCCCCATGACGTCTTCCCGTATCTCCTACATTTATGGTTTGATTGAGTTAGATTCATTGAATGGGGTGAAATTTTTTCAGTTTTCACTTACTACTTTATATTTTTGATACTCATGTGACAGATAGAATCATAAAATTTGGCTATCACATGGCCACTGGTCATGTTAATGTGCGAGCCGAATTTCATGTTTCTATCTTTCCTATAAGTGTGCCAAATGATAACATATACGTGTAAAAGTACAAAATTAACTTAAAATACAGCTCTATGTAACGTATAAGGGATAGAAATACGACAAAAAGTCATAGGCCAAAAGTTGTAGATCTCTCCTAAATGAAATGCGATTGTGCTTTCTGATTTGTGATACGACTTACCGATTAGCCACCAATTATCCCGAAACGAAAGTCTGCACCGTCATTAAAATTGCATCCATATTTCGATATTTTCCGGGACCAAAAGTTATACATTTGCATAGCTTAGAATATTTCTTCAAAGAAAAGAGTGTCCAGCTTTCGGGATTAGCAGTCGCATACATACGGAGTAATTAAGGAAGCGAAATAATACATCTAAGAAAGCGGACATTAATAGACAATGGATTATAACTGAGGATAGCCGGATGACGACAAATATGTAAATACCAAGTGAATGCATTGGAAAATCTAATGCCCCTCAATGTATTAGGCTGGTGTGCGTTATGGATATAAGAAAGCGGTAACAGAGGAGAAATTTAGGCGCAGGGATTCTTAGGTAAACAGATAAGAAGATGAGTAATTGCGTTACTAATTGAGCTATTCGAGGACGGTTATAACCTCAAACGATATTCCGCCAATATCCCGCAGAATGGCCGATTGACGCCTCTCTTGCCTTCTACCCAAGGAGCAACCACGAATTTAAAGGCATGATGAGGAAAACGGCAATACGTTACTTCCCTGCTGACATGAAGTCAGAGACGTTGCCATGGTAACCTGTAGGTTCGTTGTCGGTCTGTCGGTCACTCAATGCTGAGAATGATACCCGCTGAAAATAGTAAATTTCTCCGTCATTTGAAGAGTAAGGTAAATTATGAACATAACGGAAGTTGTTTATAATGAAGATGCGTATGACATACGGTCCATGGAGTAGACAGAAATGCAATAGTATAAGAGAAAATAAAGGAAAACCGTTCTGGTTTTCCTATAAACGCCCCGTCCATTCAAAGATTTTAATATGATATACATATCGGAACCTTCCACGGGATGAGTATAATATAAATATGAAGTTTGGTTGAGATCTATCCAGCAGTTTCGCTGCGATGGGGGAACAAACAGACAATCAGACAAACAGACACGAAAAATAAAAACCACCGATTCGGTCTTCAGTTGACCTAAAACGGATGAATATATGAAAAATTGGCAAAAACAAACGGAATTACAGACAGCGGATCCCCTACAACTTTATTTATATAGATTTTTTGAGTCGGATCCACTGGTTTTTTGTTTGTTTGTTTTTGTTTTTGGATTCATGTCCATCCATTCATTCTTCATGACATTTTCTTATTATGGTCAGTGAATGATTTTGAACTTTTTGTTGCCATTTTATTTCGTACCATTAGGGGCCGATGACCTGAATGTTAGACCCTTTAAACAACAAGCATCATCATCATCATCATCATCATCACCCATGTGAGCAACACCACGGGTCTGGGCGTTGCCTGTGATTAGTACCATTATATGAGCGACATCGTGGGTCTGCGTTGCCTGTGATTAGTATCCACTGTGTGAGGAGCACCACGGGAATACCGGCGCCCGTGATTAGTACACCTAGGTGAGGAACATCATCGGTTTGCGTTGGCTATGAGTAGTGCCATTGTGTGAGAAGAAAGCATAAGTCAGCGTTATCTGTACGACGTACAATACTTGTGAGCAGTACCATCTTGTGTGGAACACCGTGAGTCTTCGCTTCTTTTGATTAGTACACCAACATGATACATACCATGGTTCGACTTTACTAGCGATAATTACCATTCTGAGCGGCATTTGACCTGGATTTTGGACCCGTTTAGACATCAAGCATCCTCGATTCAGGATTGTGCTTTAGAAGTGGTCCCTTGGTCAGTAATACTATTATTTATGATAGTTTTTTGAGTCGGATCCACTGATTGTCCATCCATTCATTCATTATTTTTTAAAATTTTGGTCGGTGGATGATTTTGAACTTTTAATTTATCATTTCATTTCGTACCATTAGGGGTCGATGACCTCGAGGTTAGGCTCCTTTAAACAATAAGCATCATCATCATCATCATCATCATCATCTTTCACCGCGACATTATTTTAAACACTGACGACGAGTTGATGGAAGACATCAAGGACCGTGGCGTGACACACGTCCGGCGCATTACGCGCAAGGTCAACGGTGAAGGCGTTGCCAAAGGTGCCTTCATTGTCTCTTTCAAGTTGTCACTGTTACCAGAGAAAGTTTAGGTAACAACTTGTAGTTGCGATGCTCTCAATGCCGGAGATTCGGACATATGGTATCTCGTTGTTCGAATCCGTCTGTATGTGGTACATCAACGAGGAGCTTTGCTAGCATGGAAGTAGTGTTAACCGGCGATGTATTTTGTGATGATTTACGTAAGGTGTCGTTCCATATCGACAAGGACAATAATTTTGGAGATGATTATATATCTTAAAGGAACGATCGCTTGAAAATAGAACAATAGGGAGATACGACTCCCTTTACATTAGCTGCCCCAATATCACAAAGACGGAAGAATACTTAATGTGTAGTTTTACAGTATAGAACGCTCCTAAAATTGATCAACAGTAACATTGCATTGACCATTACTTGTTGTGATGTGCTTTGTGTCTTCTGCTGCCACTCATCTCCGATAGATGGCATTACTGCTGCGTACCTAGTAAAACAGCCTGCCTGAATATTGGCGGGAAGTAACTGGGGAGTTAGATAACTCTCTTCTTTAGCATGCCATTCCTCTAGTTCATAAATTTTCTTATACTAATCGTACGTAACACACTGGGTTCATCATAGTATTACAGCTGTCAATCCCTACTCTGAGGAACTGATTGGAATGAGCAGTGTGCACACTTAACGGAATAATGGCAGAGAAGTTCTCACGGCTATCTTCGACCTGGTCATTCCAGCTCTAGAACTTTGGACTGTTCGTCAAAAGTGAGAATATGTGTGATTTTTCACTTGACAGAGTATTTCATATGACAGCAATGCTTTTAATCGCGAAATTCCTATTTAGGTCATTGCAATGACCTATGTTGACTTCAGTTGGGAAAACCACAAATGCAGCCTTTCTGAGCATGTAAAAATGTAGGCGAGGAGTGAGTGACTGCCAGAATCATGAAAACTGCCCCATTCGTATGTAACTGGCAGTAGGCAAGTGGGCCTCCCATCATAAACAAAACTCCCCAACTTGATTGTGACTGATGTAGGCAAGAGTGCCTGCCATTTATACTGAAAATTCCCTAACCCCCATTCACATGAGAAAAGACGTATGGTGACTTCCCCGGCGCATTTTTGCGGTGACGTGAACAGCTATACTATTCAACGTGTACACTACTTCACCGAGAATTCTGTATACAGTATTAAATTTCGTACGGAAGCACGGGTACATCAGCTGGTCGGTTTATATAACTACAATCAGAACAATGAAGAGAATATCGGCATCATCAGTATCATGGTCATCATCTTCACAATCAATTACGAGGGTGAGGCAATAAATAATTCGCAAACAACATGTGTGTGCCTTAGGTAAGGTAAGGGTTGTTCTGCTCGAAGGCAGGTCCGAACCTCCGCAGAGGTGTTCCTGAGCCGACGTTTACGTGCGGTAGGGTGGCCAGTGCCTTTCCGCTCCTCCATTCCTCCATCCAACTCCTGACCACGCCCAATGTTGCTTAACTTCGGAGATCTCACGGGATCCGGTGTTTCAACACGGCTACGGCCGTTGGCTCTGTGCCTTATACCATTTGAAATTACGCGCCCAAGTTTTGCCAGCAGATGTCAGCATATGTATGTTTGTCGTACGACATCTCGCAGGCACTCAGTCAGTCAGAGGCTGTTAGTGCACGATGGCAAATGTGTTGCAGGGCAGTACACGAGAAGACCTGCGTGCAGTTGTGCGGTTTTTTGGGCCAAAGGACTGTCCACAGAAGTAGTGCATCGCGAAATGGTGAAAACTGTTTCTCACGGAAAGCTGTGTTCAATCGAATCCAGAAGCTTAACCATGGAAGGAAAAGCATCAGAGATGGCGAGGGCTTGGAACATCCACCGTACAGTCCTGACTTAGCCCTCAATGATTTTCATCAGTTTGGGTCCCTAAAAAGTCATTTGGGTGACCGTCATTTTAATACAGATGATGCCGTAATCTGTGAGGTTACACGTTGCCTGCGACAGCAACCAAAGGACTTCTTTGCTGCTGACTTTCAAGGAGATGGGATAAGTGCCTGAAAGTTCAGGGTGAATATGTGGAAACGTGAAATAAATATCAGAAAGTTACCTTGATTATTTTTGCCTCAATTCAGTTTTGCGACTTATTTATTGACTCACCCTCGTATAATGAAAATTCTCATTTGAACGGTGTATTTTCTCATAAAAGTAATCTGCTTGTGTGTTCACTAACCCCTTTCTTAGAGAGACCAGTCACACGAAAAAAGTATTTTATCTAGTGCGATGGCGCTAAAGAGGGGAGGAGTAATGGCTGTCGTCGTAGATAGAATTGAAATTAGGATATAACCTTTTTCTAATGCTATTTGTTCGGGGCGTAGACCCTTGTGGATCTTTTGCCACTTGGATATAACCTTTCAATTAATTCAAATCTAATTTGATATCTCTAAGCATTGAAAATGATTCAGAGGTGCAATTTGTTTTCATTCTCAATTTAGATATTTATTAGTTTATTTCTCTTATTTCATGTATTGAAGTTATAGCGCATGGCTCTCTCTTACACTTAACCACATTTATAATAATTTCTTGAATATGTGCATATAGATATGAAATTCCTAATTATGTCTGTCATTCACAGCGATATTTAGGAAACCAAAAGGTTCCAACAGCCGAAAGTGGCAGCAGTTATAGATTGTTATGTCTTCTTTACAAGAAAAATATAATGAAACTGTTACGAGCACGACCTTTGTAATTCTTTTAAAAGAAAAATACGTTTCTGTGAGCGAAGTTTTTGTCCGATCGTCATGATGACGTAGATACACAGGCTTGATGAACTTTGTACTTCCTGTCTTCTGTTTCTCTTATAGGTGTAGTGAGAAAACGAGAACGAGACTTAACTGTTTCCAGATATGGGTTACTAGAAAATACAATGATGACTTGAACTATTTGGTGCAAAATATTATCTTTCAGAGCATTGATTTTTTTTTCCATTCTCGGATATCAAAACAGATTATTTCGACGAGAAGTACTGGTCGGCGGGGGCCGTGGTCCTTGAACTGTTAAGTGGATATGGTCTGACACGTTACTTAGCGGGTTCAAGTTCCGTTGGTGGAATTATTTTACCATTAGAATGTTGACCGACAGAGTGGAGATGTGGTAATACACAATTTATAATCAGTATATTGCGTGCTAAAAGCCTGGCTTAAATTCCAAACCTTTTTCGCAGTGGTTATATCGAGTGAAGTTATAAGGCGCTCTAGTTGTCGCTTTGTCCGTCGGATAGCGACGTAAAGCCTTGAGCAGACCGTATGGTGCTATTAGACAGGAGTAGTCTATGTCCCGGCATAGGGTTTCACCCTCTCCCTTCCTACAGTCATATATCACGTTATTCATTTGATCTCCTTAACTCCTCTGATGAGGTTTACGTCAGAAAGGGCATCCGGTCATAAAAACTGGCTGGGAAGATTCATATCATTCCCGACCCCTTACGTTTTGGACATACAAGTGTGAGGAGTAACATCTTAACAAATATTGATCTTGGATGCTTCGTTGTAGGTGTTTCTACGGTAAGGATATGATTCGGCTAAAATGGAATTTCGTATGCTTGGTTCTTTCTCGATAAAATGCTCCTCATTCAACGAGGTGAGATAATTATTTTGTTGTACATAATAACGTCCGCTTCTGTGGTGTAGTGGTTAGCGTGATTAGCTCCCACCCCCGGAGGCCCGGGTTCGATTCCCGGCTCTGCCACGAAAATTTGAAAAGTGGTACGAGGGCTGGAACTGGGTCCACTCAGTCTCTAGAGGTCAACTGAGTAGAGGTGGGTTCGATTCCCACCTCAGCCATCCTGGAAGTGGTTTTCCTTGGTTTCCCACTTCTCCTCCAGGCGAATGCCGGGATGGTACCTAACTTAAGGCCACGGCCGCTTCCTTCCCTCTTCCTTGCCTACCCCTTCCAGTCTTCCCATCCCTCCACAAGGCCCCTGTTCAGCATAGCAGGTGAGGCCGCCTGGGGGAGGTACTGGTCATACTCCCCAGTTGTATCCCCCGACCAAGAGTCTGAAGCTCCAGGACACTGCCCTTGAGGCGGTAGAGGTGGGATCCCTCGCTAAGTCAGAGGGAAAAACCGAACCTGGAGGGTAAACAGATGATGATGATGATGATGATGATGTACATAATAACATTGTCGTGTAACGGAATTACACTGAAGCAAGTTCCGGTGCCTGTTTTGACGTGTTCGCATTACCAACTGACGATAATGCAATATTCAGTATATTAGTGTTCTGAGCATTTACATGTC
This sequence comes from Anabrus simplex, assembly GCF_040414725.1. Taxonomy (NCBI): domain Eukaryota; kingdom Metazoa; phylum Arthropoda; class Insecta; order Orthoptera; family Tettigoniidae; genus Anabrus; species Anabrus simplex. Next base: position 13,344,811 of record NC_090268.1, on the reverse strand, counting down.
TGGGTAGTAGACATCATATCCATTTTTTGGCACTATAATGGCAGATTTATTGACTGAATTAGGATCTGGCGATTACTTTTTCAAGATACTGTCTCAAGAGAAACATATTTTAGACCACAAAATGCTTTTACATTTCATTGGAGCTCGGTTTCAATGGACTTAGTTCAACCGGATATACCTCCGCAGAAGTACGTCAGCAGAAATCCGTTGGGAGATGTTGTGAGGTCTCGACGGAAAAGAAAAGAATTCGAATACCGCATAAAATATGGGAAGTGTAAGATGTATTCACAGTTACTTTATAGATAGTGATGTACTATTTTACACACGCTGTCACTCTCGCTTACATTTATTAAAATAGAAAATATCATACTGTACATTAAACAAAATGAATTAGTGTTGCTCAACACATGCGCGCACACACATATTACACAGCTATCTACTAGGTCTACGTATACCAGAGAAAGGCACACTCGCCAGTCGGTAGATTTTAGAATGTAATCTCGGCAAGACCTCTTGACTTTAGTTAATGAGTCACTGTCCCTGACTACGACTGGTAAGGGATTCCAAAGTGTGGAACCGTTCACAGTAAAACAATTGTTATACGCAGATGACTGTTGAAGACGAAATTCAAGTATTACAGTTATGAAATGAGGGGAGAAAGTGAAATTTAGAGGAAATGCACTGAGGTGGGTTGCTATGTAGGAGTTCATGTGTTTTAGCCAGTGAAGTTCTTGATAGTAAGCAGTTATAATGCACATCATCAATGAATCTGAGGCAACAGTTGAACAGTTTATTTTCTATGTTTGTTTGTGATGTGAATCCAGTGCATATTATTCATTTAACTGACATTTTTGAATTAGTGCAAATGGAGACTTATCTGTGTATCGACACTATGTGGCCGTATGTTTACTTCAACATTGGTTTGTATTGTGAACGAACTTCCCGTTGTTGCATGTTGTACTTTGCAACAGTGTTGGAGCATAATTTAGACAATGATCGTCGAGGTCCAAATCGGGGTTTTCCTAGTCAGTAGGCCAGCCCAAATTCCCTCTATTTTATTTTCATTATATCAGAATTATTTTTAACACTGGTAGTTTAGGAGCACCATCAATTTATTGGAGCAATAGGGGTGAGTTATTCAGTGACAATGTATAGTCACTCGGAAGAACACCGCACGTTATTCACTTGCCATGTTGATAGAAGCCCTGTCGATACCTACGACGACTATCAGTTTACCTGCAGGGGTTAGTCGTTCCTGAGCAAAGTACACAACACTACGCGCATATTCCTTCGAGCAACTATACTTGAGTAACATCCAGAATATGAACATTTAGTGTTGATTTTGTCTTCTATAAACTATGTTTAATCCATCTTAGAACATTCCTTTAAATTCGAATGAATACGTTTCTAAATTTAAAAAATCCGTCAAGGTAGCCAGAATTATTATTGTAAACCACATATATTTGAAGTTATACACCGCTAAAGTAAAACATCTTGGTCAAGACATTATGAATTCCTAAGTGATAGTGTAAAATATGTTCGTTGAGACACGAGCTTCAGACAGGCTTGGAGCTTGTCCTGGTATGCGAGGCATACAAGTATTGAGCTTCAATCTCCCCACTCCAATACCACTGGTGCTCTCGCGTTCTCCTACAGCACCGGGGCGTCTCGTACTTTTTGAAATTAAATACTTAGGTTTCTGCCATACGGGGTGACTAAAGGGACATGGGGCGTAGGTAAATATATTTTGATCGAAAGAATGCAAAGTTGTAAGTTGCCACGAACCTACTACGCTGGCATAGCAGGGGGAGAGGTGATACTCGCACGTGGCGCATCCCAGGTGGCGGTTAGGGTGTCCTAACCGGCTTGCCGGCGGACTTGAGGGAAATAAAAAAACCTCTCGCGGACCAAACACACTACCCCCTGTGGGTCGGGGACGCACATGTAGAGTACACCCCTTACCTGAGTCTTGGCATTGCTTCCACTTACTTGTGCCAGGCTCCTCACTTTCGTCTATCCTGTCCGACCTCCCTTGGTCAACTCTTGTTCTTTTCCGACCCCGACGGTATTATAGCATTTGAGGCTTAGGTAGTCTTTCACTTTCACGCCCTTCGTGGCCCTTACTATTCTTCGTCCATTACTTCATTTTTCGAAGTGACGGATGCCTTCTTCTTTCCTTTTTCTATCTCTTTACCCCCTGTGGGTGGGGGACGCAGACGAATAATGCACCCACGCTATCCCCTGCCTGTCGTGAGAGGCGACTAAAAGGGGCGACCAAGGGATGATTTTCTTAGAACCATGAAACTACTTTTGATTATTACCATCAGGCGGCGAACACCACGAGTCGCCTTTACTTCCGACTTGTACCACTATATTACGTACGAAATAGGTTTGTGTTTAGTAGCAACAGGGGGGTGGATCAGTATGAGTTTTCCAGTACCCGTGAGTCGTACCCATGTGAGCGACACCGTGGGTCTGGGTTACCTGTGATTGGTGTCCACTATGTGAGGAACACCACGGGATAGTATGAGTCCCTGTGGTTAGTACACCTAGGTGAGGAACCTCATCGGTTTGCGTTGGTGATGAATGGCGCCATTGTGTGAGAAAAACCATAGGTCTGCGTTACCGGTACGAAGTACAATACTTGTGAGTATTACCATCTTGTGTGGAACACCGTGAGTCTTCGCTACTTTGGATTAGTACCCCAACATGACAAATACCATGGTTCCACTTTATTCCCGACATGTACCATTCCTAGGGGCCCGAGGCCTGGATTTTTGACCCCTTTAGACATCCAGCATCCTCGATTCAGGGTTGTGCTTTATAAATGGTCCCTTGGTCAGTAATATTATTATTTATGATCTATTTTGAGTCGAATCCACGGTTTTAGTTTGCTTGTTTATTGTTTTTAGTTTTTTTGGGTTAATGTCCATCAATTCACTTTTCATGACATTTTTTATTTTGGCCAGTGGATGATTTTGAACTTTTTGTTGTCATTTCATTTCGTACCATTAGGGGCTGATGACCTCGATGTTAGGCCCATTTAAACAACAAGCATCATCATCATCATCATCATCATCATCATCATCAACAAGTTGTAAGTTGAAGTGGATCTTCCTAACATCATGATCATCCTAGTGATTGAATTCGTAAGGCTGGTTCCTGTGTTTATCATCACTATCCATCCTTCCTTCGGTAACTCATTTCTTCTTCAGACGCTCAGAGCGTTGTATGTCTAATTCCAATCCCCTTCAAGTCGTTCCCTCTCTCTTGCCCATTCATCGGAGGGTTGGATCACTTCCGTTTTTCTCCTGATCGGTGTTACGAGTGGAAGTTTGCCGAGTTGTACTTCCTCTTAAGATAATGGTTACATTCGAACGTGCGCCATAATCACATACATTACCTGAGAGACTTACAATGACATCAACTACCCCTGTAGGTAGGGGACTCAGACGAAGAATGTACCCACGGTATCACCTGCCTTTCTTAAAGGTGACTAAAAGGGGTGGCAGAGGATGATGATTTTAGATCCATGATAGTACTTGGGATCAGTACTATCATGTGAAGAACACCAGCGGTCGACGTTGACTTTACATGCGATTAGTACTATCATGTGAGGAACAATAGGGGTGGACATTACATGAGATTAGTACTATCATGTGAGGAAAAATAGGGGTTATAATTACATGCCATTAGTGCTATCATGTGAGGAACAATAGGGGTGGACATTATATGAGATTAGTGCCATCATGTGAGGAACAATAGGGGTGGCCTTTACATGCCATTAGTGCTATCATGTGAGGAACAATAGGGGTGGTCATTACATGCGATTAGTGCTATCAAATGAGGAACAATAGGGGTGGACATTACATGAGATTAGTGCTATCATGTGAGGAACAATAGGGGTGGACATTACATGCGATTAGTGCTATCAAGTGAGGAACAATAGGGGTGGACATTACATGAGATTAGTACTATCATGTGAGGAACAATAGGGGTGGTCATTACATGCCATTAGTGCTATCATGTGAGGAACAATAGGGGTGGTCATTACATGAGATTAGTGCCATCATGTGAGGAAGAATAGGGGTGGTCATTACATGAGATTAGTGCTATCATGTGAGGAACAATAGGGGTGGACATTACATGAGATTAGTGCTATCATGTGAGGAAAAATAGGGGTGGACATTACATGAGATTAGTGCCATCATGTGAGGAACAATAGGGATGGTAATTACATGCAATTAGTGCCATCATGTGAGGAACAATAGGGGTGGTCATTACATGCGATTAGTGCTATCAAGTGAGGAACAATAGGGGTGGACATTACATGAGATTAGTACTATCAAGTGAGCAACAATAGGGGTGGACATTACATGCGATTAGTGCTATCAAGTGAGGAACAATAGGGGTGGACATTACATGAGATTAGTACTATCAAGTGAGGAACAATAGGGGTGGTCATTACATGAGATTAGTACCATGATGTGAGGAACAATATGGGTGGTCATTACATGAGATTAGTGCTATCAAGAGAGGAACAATAGGGGTGGTATTTACATGAGATTAGTGCTATCATGTGAGGAACAATAGGGGTGGACATTACATGAGATTAGTGCTATCAAGTGAGGAACAATAGGGGTGGTCATTACATGAGATTAGTGCTATCATGTGAGGAACAATAGGGGTAGACATTACATGAGATTAGTCCTATCATGTGAGGAACAATAGGGGTGGACATTACATGAGATTAGTACTATCAAGTGAGGAACAATAAGGGTGGACATTACATGAGATTAGTACTATCAAGTGAGGAACAACAGGGGTGGACATTACATGAGATTAGTGCTATTATGTGAGGAACAATAGGGGTGGACATTACGTGAGGTTAGTACTATCATGTGAGTAACTTAGGGGTGGTCATTACATGAGATTAGTACTATCATGTGAGGAACAATAGGGCTGGTCATTACATGAGATTAGTACGATCATGTGAGGAACAATAGGGGTGGACATTACATGAGATTAGTACTATCATGTGAGGAACAATAGGGGTGGACGTTACATGCGATTAGTGCTACCATGTGAGGAAAAATAGGGGTGGACATTACATGAGATTAGTACTATCATGTGAGCAACAATAGTGGTGGTCATTACATGAGATTAGTACTATCATGTGAGCAAAAAGTAGGGGTGGACATTACATGAGATTAGTACTACTCGTGAGGAACAATGGGGGTGGACATTACATGAGATTAGTACTATTATGTGAGCAACAATAGGGGTGGTAATTACATGAGATTACTGCTATCATGTGACGAACAATAGGGGTGGCCATTACATGAGATTAGTGCTATCAAGTGAGGAACAATAGAGATGGACATTACATGCGATTAGTACCATCATGTGAGGAACAATAGGGGTGGTCATTACATGCGATTAGTGCTATCATGTGAGGAACACTAGGGGTGGTCATTACATGCGATAAGTACTATCATGTGAGGAACAATAGGGGTGGTCATTACATGCGATTAGTGCTATCATGTGAGGAGCAATAGGGGTGGACATTACATGAGATTCGTGCTATCATGTGAGGAGCAATAGGGGTGGACATTACATGAGATTAGTACTATCAAGTGAGGAACAATAGCGGTGGTCATTACATGAGATTTGTGCTATCATATGAGGAACACTAGGGGTGGACATTACATGAGATTAGTGCTATCATGTGAGGAACACTAGGGGTGGACATTACATGCGATTAGTGCTATCATGTGAGGAACAATAGGGGTGAACATTACATGAGATTAGTGCTATCATGTGCGGCAAAATAGGGGTGGACATTACATGAGATTTATGCTACCATGTGAGGAACACTAGGGGTGGACATTACATGAGATTAGTGCTATCATGTGAGGAGCAATAGGGGTGGACATTACATGAGATTAGTACTATCAAGTGAGGAACAATAGGGGTGGTCATTACATGAGATTTGTGCCATCATGTGAGGAGCACTAGGGGTGTACATTACATGAGATTAGTGCTACCATGTGAGGAACACTAGGGGTGGACATTACATGAGATTTGTGCTATCATGCGAGGAGCACTAGGGGTGGACATTACATGAGATTTGGGCTATCATGTGAGGAACAATAGGGGTGGACATATCATGAGATTAGTGCTATCATGTGAGGAACACTAGGGGTGGACATTACATGCGATTAGTGCTATCATGTGAGGAACAATAGAGATGGACGTTACATGAGATTAGTGCTATCATGTGAGGAACACTATCGGTGGACATTACATGCGATTAGTGCTATCATGTGAGGAACAATAGGGTGGACATTACATGAGATTAGTGCTATCATGTGAGGAAAAATAGGGGTGGATATTACATGCGATTAATGCTATCAAGTGCGGAACAATAGGGGTGGACATTACATGAGATTAGTGCTATCATGTGAGGAACAATAGGGGTGGTCATTACATGAGATTAGTGCTATCATGTGAGGAAGAATAATGGTGGACATTACATGAGATTAGTACTATCATGTGAGGAACACCAGGGGTGGACATTACATGAGATTAGTGCTATCATGTGAGGAACACTGGGGGTTGACATTACATGCGATTAGTGCTATCAGGTGAGGAACACTAGGGGTGTACATTACATGAGATTAGTGCTATCATGTGAGGAACACTAGGGGTGGACATTACATGAGTTTAGTGCTAACATGTGAGGAACAATAGGGGTGGGCATTCCATGAGATTAGTACTATAAAGTGAGGAACAATAGGGGTGGACATTACATGAGATTAGTGCTATCATGTGAGGAACACTAGAGGTGGACATTACATGCGATTAGTGCTATCATGTGAGGAACAATAAGGGTGGACATTACATGAGATTAGTACTATCATGTGAGGAACAATAGGGGTGGACATTACATGAGATTAGTGCTATCAAGTGAGGAACAATAGGGGTGGACATTACATGAGATTAGTGCTATCATGTGAGGAACACTAGGGGTGGACATTACATGCGATTAGTGCTATCATGTGAGGAAAAATAAGGGTGGACATTACATGAGATTAGTACTATCATGTTAGCAACGTTAGGGGTGGACATTACATGAGAGTAGTACTATCAAGTGAGGAACAATAGGGGTGGACATTACATGAGATTAGTGCTATCATGTGAGGAACACTAGGGGTGGACATTACATGAGTTTAGTGCTAACATGTGAGGAACAATATGGGTGGACATTACATGAGATTAGAGCTATCGTGTGAGGAACAATAGGGGTGGACATTAAATGAGATTAGTGCTATCATGTGAGGACCAATAGGGGTGGATATTACATGAGATTTGTGCTATCATGTGAGGAACAATAGGGGTGGACATTACATGAGATTAGTGCTATCAAGTGAGGAACAATAGGGGTGGTCATTACATGAGATAAGTGCTATCATGTGAGGAACAATAGGGGTGGACATTACATGAGATTAGTGCTATCATGTGAGGAACAATACATGAGATTAGTACTATCACGTGAGGAACAAAAAGGGTGGACATTACATGAGATTAGTACTATCATGTGAGCAAAAATAGGGGTGGACATCACATGAGATTAGTACTATCATGTGAGCAACAATAGGGGTGGACATTACATGAGATTAGTACTATCAAGTGAGGAACAATAGGGGTGGACATTACATGAGATTAGTGCTATCATGTGAGGAACAATAGGGGTGGTCATTACATGAGATTAGTACTATCGTGTGAGCAAAAATAGGGGTGGTCATTACATGAGTTTAGTGCTATCAAGTGAGGAACAATAGGGGAGGACATTACATGAGATTAGTACTATCATGTGAGCAACAATAGGGGTGGACATTACATGAGATTAGTGCTATCATGTGAGGAACAATAGGGGTGGTCATTAATGAGATTAGCACTATCGTGTGAGCAGCAATAGGGGTGGACATTACATGAGATTAGTACTATCAAGTGAGGAACAATAGGGGTGGACATTACATGAGATTAGTACTATCATGTGAGCAAAAATAGGGGTGGACATTACATGAGATTAGTACTATCAAGTGAGGAACAATAGGGGTGGACATTACATGAGATTAGTGTTATCATGTGAGCAACAATAGGGGTGGTCATTACATGAGATTAGTACTATCATGTGAGCAACAATAGGGGTGGTCATTACATGCGATTAGTGCTATCAAGTGAGTAACAATAGGGGTGGATATTGCATGAGATTAGTGCTATCATGTGAGGAACACTAGGGGTGGACATTACAAGCGATCAGTGCTATCAAGTGAGGTACATTAGGGGTGGACATTACATGAGATTAGTGCTATCATGTGAGGAACGATAGGGGTGGACATTACATGAGATTAGTACTATCAAGTGACTAACAATAGGGGTGGTCATTACATGCGGTTAGTTCTATCAAGTGAGGAACAATAGGGGTGGACATTACATGATATTAGTGCTATCATGTGAGGAACAATATGGGTGGACATTACATGAGATTAGTGCTATCATGTGAGAAACACTAGGGGTCGACGTCCACTGTACATGTGATTAGTGCTATCATGTGAGGAACAATAGGGGTGGACATTACATGAGATTAGTACTACAAAGTGAGGAACAATGGGGGTGGTCAGTACTTGCGATTAGTGTTATTAAGTGAGGAAAAACAGGGGTGGACAGTACATGAGATTATTGCGATCATGTGAGGAACGCTAGGGGTGGACATTACATGAGATTAGTGCTATCATGTGAGGAACAATACATGAGATTAGTACTATCATGTGAGCAACGATAGGGGTGGACATTACATGAGAGTAGTACTATCATGTGAGCAAAAATAGGGGTGGGTATTACATGAGATTAGTGCTATCATGTGAGGAAAAATAGGGGTGGACATTACATGAGTTTAGTGGTATCATGTGAGGAAAAATAGGGGTGGACATTACATGAGATTAGTGCTATCATGTGAGGAAAAATAGGGGTGGACATTACATGAGATTAGTGGTATCATGTGAGGAAATATAGGGGTGGACATTACATGAGAAGAGTGCTATCATGTGAGGAACAATACATGAGATTAGTACTATCATGTGAGGAACAATAGGGGTGGACATTTCATGAGATTAGTGCTATCATGTGAGGAACAATAGGGGTGGTCATTACATGAGATTAGTGCTATCAGGTGAGGAACAATAGGGGTGGACATTACATGAGATTAGTGGTATCATGTGAGGAACAATAGGGGTGGTCATTACATGAGATTGGTACTATCATGTGAGGAACAATAAGGGTGGACATTACCTGAGATTAGTACTATCAAGTGAGGAACAATAGGGGTGGACATTACATGAGATTAGTGCTATCATGTGAGGAACAATAGGGGTGGTCATTACATGAGATTAGTGCTATCAGGTGAGGAACAATAGGGGTGGACATTACATGAGATTAGTGGTATCATGTGAGGAACAATAGGGGTGGGCATTACATGAGATTACTGCTATCATGTGAGGAGCAATAGGGGTGTACATTACATGAGATTAGTGCCATCATGTGAGGAACAATAGGGGTGGACATTACATGAGATTAGTGCTATCATGTGAGGAACACTAATGGTGGACATTAAATGAGGTTAGTGCTATCATGTGAGGAACAATAGGGATGGACATTACATGAGATTAGTACTATCAAGTGAGGAACAATAATGGTGGACATTACATGAGATTAGTGCCATCATGTGAGGAACAATAGGGGTGGTCATTACATGAGGTTACTACTATCAAGTGAGGAACAATAATGGTGGACATTACATGAGATTAGTGCTATCATGTGAGGAACACTAGGGGTGGACATTACATGAGATTAGTGCTATCATGTTAGCAATGATAGGGGTGGACATTACATGAGATTAGTGCTATCATGTGAGGAACATTACATGGGATTAGTACTATGATGTGAGGAACAATACGGGTGGACATTACATGAGATTAGTACTATCAAGTGAGGAACAATAGGGGTGGACATTACATGAGATTATTGCTATCATGTGAGGAACAATAGGGGTGGTCATTACATTAAATTAGTACTATCATGTGAGCAACAATAGGGGTGGACATTACATGAGATTAGTACTATCAAGTGAGGAACAATAGGGGTGGACATTACATGAGATTATTGCAAACATGTGAGGAACAATAGGGGTGGTCATTACATGAAATTAGTACTATCATGTGAGCAACAATAGGGGTGGACATTACATGAGATTAGTACTATTAAGTGAGGAACAATATGGGTGGACATTACATGAGATTAGTGCTATCATGTGAGGAACACTAATGGTGGACATTAAATGAGGTTAGTGCTATCATGTGAGGAACAATAGGGATGGACAATACATGAGGTTACTACTATCAAGTGAGGAACAATAATGGTGGACATTACATGAGATTAGTGCTATCATGTGAGGAACACTAGGGGTGGACATTACATGCGATTAGTGCTATCATGTGAGGAACAATAGGGGTGGACATTACATGAGATAAGTGCTATCATGTGAGGAACAATACATGAGATTAGTACTATCATGTGAGGACCAATAGGGGTGGACATTACATGAGATTAGTGTTATCATGTGAGGAACAAGACATGAGATTAGTACTATCATGTGAGTAACAATAGGGGTGGACATTACATGAGATTAGTCCTATCATGTGAGGAACAATACATGAGATTAGTACTATCATGTGAGGAACAATAGGGGTGGACATTACATGAGATTAGTGCTATCATGTGAGGAACACTGGGGGTGGACATTACATGAGATTAGTACTATAAAGTGAGGAACAATGGGGGTGGTCAGTACTTGCGATTAGTGCTATCAAGTGAGGGATAATAGGGGTGGACATTGCATGAGATTAGTGCTATCATGTGAGGAACGCTAGGGGTGGACATTACATGAGATTAGTGCTATCAAGTGAGGACCAATAGGGGTGGACATTACATGAGATTAGTACTATCATGTGAGGAACGCTAGGGGTGGACGTCCACTGTACATGTGATTAGTGCTATCATGTGAGGAACAATAGGGGTGGACATTACATGAGATTAGTACTATAAAGTGAGGAACAATGGGTGTGGTCAGTACCTGCGATTAGTGCTATTAAGTGAGGAACAATAGGGGTGGACATTACATGAGATTAGTGCTATCATTTGAGGAACAATAGGGGTGGACATTACATGAGATTAGTGCTATCATGTGAGGAACAATAGGGGTGGACATTACATGAGATTAGTGCTATCATGTGAGGAGCAATAGGAGTGGACATTACATGAGATTAGTACCATCACGTGAGGAACAATAGGGGTGGACGTCCACTGTACATGCGGTTAGTGCTATCATGTGAGGAACAATAGGGGTGGACATTACATGAGATTAGTACTATCATGTGAGGAACAATAGGGGTGGACATTACATGAGATTAGTGCTATCATGTGAGGAACAATAGGGGTGGACATTACATGAGATTAGTGCTATCATGTGAGGAGCAATAGGGGTGGACATTACATGAGATTAGTGCTATCATGTGAGGGACAATAGGGGTGGACATTACATGAGATTAGTGCTATCATATAAGGAAAAATATGGGTGGACATTACATGAGATTAGTACTATCAAGTGAGGAAAAATAGGGGTGGACATTACATGCGATAAGTACTATCATGTGAGGAACAATAGGGGTGGACATTACATGCGATAAGTACTATCATGTGAGGAACGCTAGGGGTGGACGTCCACTGTACATGTGATTAGTGCTATCATGTGAGGAACAATAGGGGTGGACATTACATGAGATTAGTACTATAAAGTGAGGAACAATGGGTGTGGTCAGTACTTGCGATTAGTGCTATTAAGTGAGGAACAATAGGGGTGGACATTACATGAGATTAGCGCTATCATGTGAGGAACACTAGGGGTGAACATTACATGAGATTACTACTATAAAGTGAGGAACAATGGGGGTGGTCAGTACTTGCGATTAGTGCTATTAAGTGAGGAACAATAGGGGTAGACATTACATGAGATTAGTGCTATCATGTGAGGAACACTAGGGGTGGACATTACATGAGATTAGTGCTATCATGTGAGGTACAATAGGGGTGGACATTACATGAGATTAGTACTATCTAGTGAGGAACAATAGGGGTTGTCATTACATGCGATTAGTGCTATCAAGTGAGGAACAATAGGGGTGGACATTACATGAGATTAGTGCTATCATTTGAGGAACAATAGGGGTGGACATTACATGAGATTAGTGCTATCATGTGAGGAACAATAGGGGTGGACATTACATGAGATTAGTGCTATCATGTGAGGAGCAATAGGAGTGGACATTACATGAGATTAGTACCATCACGTGAGGAACAATAGGGGTGGACGTCCACTGTACATGCGGTTAGTGCTATCATGTGAGGAACAATAGGGGTGGACATTACATGAGATTAGTACTATCATGTGAGGAACAATAGGGGTGGACATTACATGAGATTAGTGCTATCATGTGAGGAACAATAGGGGTGGACATTACATGAGATTAGTGCTATCATGTGAGGAGCAATAGGGGTGGACATTACATGAGATTAGTGCTATCATGTGAGGGACAATAGGGGTGGACATTACATGAGATTAGTGCTATCATATGAGGAACAATATGGGTGGAGATTACATGAGATTAGTACTATCAAGTGAGGAAAAATAGGGGTGGACATTACATGCGATAAGTACTATCATGTGAGGAACAATAGGGGTGGACATTACATGCGATAAGTACTATCATGTGAGGAACAATAGGGGTGGTCATTACATGCGATTAGTGCTATCATGTGAGGAGCAATAGGGGTGGACATTACATGAGATTAGTACTATCACGTGAGGAGCAATAGAGGTGGACGTCCACTGTACATGCGGTTAGTGCTATCATGTGAGGAACACTAGGGGTGGACATTGCATGCGATTAGTGCTATCATGTGAGGAACAATGGGGGTGGACTTTAAATGAGATTATTACTACTCGTGAGGAACAATAGGGGTGGACATTACATGAGATTAGTACTATCATGTGAGCAACAATAGGGGTGGTAATTACATGAGATTACTGCTATCATGTGACGAACAATAGGGGTGGCAATTACATGAGATTAGTGCTATCAAGTGAGGAACAATAGGGATGGACATTACATGCGATAAGTACTATCATGTGAGGAACAATAGGGGTGGTCATTACATGCGATTAGTGCTATCATGTGAGGAGCAATAGGGGTGGACATTACATGAGATTAGTACTATCACGTGAGGAACAATAGAGGTGGACGTCCACTGTACATGCGATTAGTGCTATAATGTGAGGAACACTAGGGGTGGACATTACATGCGATTAGTGCTATCATGTGAGGAACAATAGGGGTGGACATTACATGAGATTAGTACTATCAAGTGAGGAACAATAGGGGTGGACATTACATGACATTAGTGCTAACACGTGAGGAACAATAGGGGTGGACATTACATGAGGTTAGTGCTATCATGTGAGGAACAATATCGGTGGACATTACATGAGATTAGTGCTATCATGTGAGGAACAATATGGGTGGACATTACATGGGATTAGTGCTATCATGTGAGGAGCTATAGGGGTGGACATTACATGAGATTAGTACTATCACGTGAGGAACAATACGGGTGGACATTACATGCGATTAGTTCTATCATGTGAGGAACAATAGGGCTGGACATTACATGCGATTAGTGCTATCATGTGAGGAACAATAGGGGTGGACATTACATGAGATTAGTGCTATCATGTGAGGAACAATACATGAGATTAATACTATCAAGTGGGGAACAATAAGGGTGGTCATTACATGCGATTAGTGCTATCATGTGAGGAACACTATGGGTGGACATTACATGAGATTAGTGCTATCATGTGAGGAACAATAGGGGTGGACATTACATGAGATTAGTGCTATTATATGAGGAACTATAGGGGTGGACATTACATGCGATTAGTACTATCATGTGAGGAACAATAGGGGTGGACATTACATGAGATTAGTGCTATCATGTGAGGAACAATAGGGGTGGACATTACATGAGATTAGTGCTATCATGTGAGGAACAATATGGGTGGACATTACATGAGATTAGTGCTATCATGTGAGGAACTCTAGGAGTGGACATTACATGAGATTAGTGCTATCATATGAGGAACCATAGGGGTGGACATTACATGCGATTAGTACTATCATGTGATTAACAATAGGGGTGGACATTACATGGGATTAGTACTATCATGTGAGGAACAATAGGGGTTTACGTTACATGCGATTAGTGCTACTGTAACGTTCCAGACGTAACAGTTTAATTATGTTAATTTTATTATGTGTAATTAATTCAGGAATTTAACGTCATGATATTTATCTTCGTATGTAATTTTATTATAATTCATGTTTGATCATTTGCTCACTATCATTTCATTACTTTGTAACTACGACTTGTAAACGAGGGCTGAATATCCTAATATTAAGTTAGATTCTTGCGACATTCGTTTAAATTTTACTTGCAGTAGATTTTCCTCTATCTTGCCACATCACCGAGGAGGAAGGAAGGACAAATTTAGACATCAAATTCTGGAGTAAGCGAGCACGTGTTCAAGCGTTGTAACCACAGCTACTGTATTTCGGCCAGAATAATTCAAACTGATCACCGCCTATATTTTCAAAGGAGCGTCATGTTGCCATGGATACTGAGTGAAAGGGCTAATAGAAGAACAGTTGATATCATGGTTGGGACCCATCAACTTTAATATCTGGAGTGGGGAGAGACGTGTCAACTGATTGGACCACGTGTTGCGACCTGTAATTAGAGCCAGAAGAGGTTATAAAAGGTCGTGTTGGAGCTCTTGGCATCATTCTTCTATCTTGTATTTCGCTTTAGGTCTGATAACTTGTCTTATGATTGTTGTACCATAGTGGACTAGTGTGATAGTTTATCACTTCTACATTCATTACTTCGTTACCACGACGTGGTACTTAGGAATTTCTGAATGATGGGTGTATAGCCACTCTCATCATGAAGTACGAACAGCTCTGTATTAGACCAGTTTATACCACTCTAAGACAATAGGTAGCATTAAACTAGATAGAAATGAAACTTCAGTGCACATTTTCAGTAAAGTTGGAAGGATTGTTAATTGAGTATCCTCTCCACATAACCCAAGGAGGTTTTTCAAACTATGATTTAGGGCTCATCTCCAATATATGGGATAGAGCATAACAGGGAGTGATAGTTTCAAAGCCATCATCCAATTAGTGGTTGATGCAATTTGCAAGGCAGGAATGGTACTTACATGCAGATGAAGATATCTCAAAGACGACCGGTGATGTTCCAGCTACAAGGATGGAATCTTTCCAAGGACCAGCAGAACAAGACTACATGGTGAGCAAGCGAGTTAAAAATATTGCAAGTTTTCGCGAAGTGGAGTCATTCAATTTTTTGTTAAATTCAGTTCCTATTTTAAATTCAGTTCTCGTCAAACCGTCGTCATTTATATTCAATATAATAAATAGTATTTTCCTAGTTCACTTTAATCAATCTGCCTTAATTAGCCTTTTGATTTCTAATTCTCCTGTGATGAGAGTCCGTCCAAGCTTTATTATAAATTTTTGTTTTAAGTCATCAACTTAAAGATTGGCGCCCTTAGCTTGCATAGTTGCATTTCTCGTTCAATTATTGTTCTCTAAAAGGGGCAAGTCACACTATCAAGTGAGGAACACTAGGGCTGGACGTTACATGCGATTAGTACTATCATGTGATGAACACTAGGGGTGGACGTTACATGCGATTAGTACTATCATGTGAGGAACACTAGGGGTGGACGTTACATGCGATTAGTACTATCAAGTGAGGAACACTAGAGGTGGACGTTACATGCGATTAGCACTATCATGTGAGGAACAATACGGGTGGACGTTACATGCGATTAGTACTATCAAGTGAGGAACACTAGAGGTGGACGTTACATGCGATTAGTACTATCATGTGAGGAACAATAGGGGTGGACGTTACATGCGATTAATGCTATCATGTGAGGAACAATACGGGTGGACGTTACATGCGATTAGTGCTATCATGTGAGGAACAATACGGGTGGACGTTACATGCGATTAGTGCTATCATGTGAGGAACAATACGGGTGGACGTTACATGCGATTAGTACTATCATGTGAGGAACAATACGGGTGGACGTTACATGCGATATGAACAATATCACGGGTCTGTGGTTAGTAGCATTGTGTGTACTCCACCTTGGCAAGGGCGAGGCGGACATTCGGCTGTGCCGAACTCTGCGCTTCCTCTGTGTCCGCAATAGATGTGCACTACCTCTGAGTAGTACCAGTTTATGAGAAACACCATGGGTCTACGTTGCCTGTGATTAGTATCACTATGTAAGGAAAGCCAAGGGTCTGCGTTACATGCAATATTATTATTATGTGAGGAACACCATGGGATTTTATAGCCTGTGGACTTTACCATAGTGTGCCATACACCGTGGTTCTGCATTGTCTATGATTAGTACCACTGTGGGAGGAACACCATGGTTTTGGTTTACCAGTGATTAGTACCATTGTGAGGGGCTGGATACCAGTAATTATGGCATTGTGAATTGGATCCACTGATTGTTTTTGTTACACGATCATTTTTCATCATCATTATTTTTAGATTATAATCAGAGGATTCATTTTGAAGTTTTAACTTTCATTTTGTTGCAACTTGTACCATTTGGGGCATTTGGGGCCGATGACCTACCTGTTAGACCCCTTCAAAGAAAATCATCATCATCATCATCATCATCATTGCAAGAACAGACCTGTTGAACACGGTAACCTATTTCAGATGTATATCTTCTGAGAGAAGTTGTAACTGTTTGATTTTAAAATACACTTGCTCCGTGTAGAAAACTTGATATTTATATATCTCGATAAACAGAGCGAGCTAGATAAAGTAAAGGCGAGTAGAACAAGTGACGTCAGCACTAAAGTTTGCAGAGGAAGATCAGATCTATTTGCACTCTTCATTAAAGGATGATAATTGTTTAGTTGCAATTTTATTATCTTATTTGTACACGAACTGGCCTCACGCGGAACTCCTTCCAAATTGAACTGGAGTCGGATATTAAACACGAAAGTCAATACTGTAATTTGTGTGGCCGAGGCTTTTTCCATTCCTCAGAATAGCTGAACACTTAGTGTGCGATCTGTAACGGAGAACAACTCGGTGGCACCGTGAACAATCCGTCAAAATTTAAAACTTGAAGGATAAATGCCCGTGAACGTATGGAACCAATGAACACTGAGAAAAGCCCTGTGAGTGGACGACGCAGACGAAGAATACACCCACGTTACCCCCTGCCCTTCATAAGAGGTGACTAAAAGGGGCGACAAATGAGTGATGAATTTTGAAACATGATTTTAGCTGTGATTAGTACCATCACGCAGGACACACCATGAGTCGAGTTTTATTGCGATTGGTACCAGTATGTGAAGAAAACCATGGGCCTGTAGGTGGATCACTGTGGGTTTACAGCACCCGTGTACAGTATCTGCCACCATGACGCAGGCACCCCTCTGTCCAGGTGTTGTTGGAACACCCCGAAAAGGTAGGAGGAGGCTATCCTCGTTGGGGGTGTTCCAGCATCTGGTTGTGGATATCGTAGATCTGCGATTCGAGATAAACCACGAGTCTGGAACATGTCTGTTATTACTACACTATATGAATGATGCAGATAAGAATTCACCCACGGTATCCTTTTCCTGTCGTAAGAGGCGACTAAAAGAGGCGATCAAGAGATGGTCGAATTAGAACCATGAGACTACTTATATTAGTACCACCAAGGGTCGCACTTACTTGCGTGTAGTACCACCATGTTTGGTACAAAAATAGGTTTGTGATTAGTAGCAACAGATTGCGCTGTGGGCATTTAAGTACCTACTTTTTAATTTCGTGTGGCTATTTCTAGCCGAGTGCAGCCCATGAAAGGCAGACCCTCCTATGAGGGTGGGCGGCATCTGCCATGTGTAGGTAACTGCGTGTCATTGTGGTGGAGGATAGTGTTATGTGTGGTGTGTGAGTTGCAGGGATGCTGGGGACAGCACAACACCCAGCCCCCAGGCCATTGGAATTAACCAATCAAGGTTAAAAACTTCGACCCGGGCGGGAATCGAACCCGGGACCCTCTGAACCGAAGGCCAGTGCGCTGACCATTCAGCCAACGAGTCGGACAGAGTACCTATGATTAGTACCCACCGTGGTCTGCGTTACCTGTGATTATTGTCCACTATGTGAAGAACACCACGGAATAGTACGAGTCCCTGTGGTTAGTACACTTAGGTGATGAACACCATAGGTTTGCGTTGCCTGTCAATGGCGCCGCAATGTCCGAAACACAGTAGGTCTCTAATACATGTGCGAATTTCATTACCTGTTAGTAGTACCATAATGTGTGGAATACCGCGAGTCTACGCTGCTCCTGCAACATGACAAATACCATTGTTCTACTTTCCTAGCGATAAGTACCATTATGAGGGTCCGATGACTGTTTTACATTGATACCCATCCATTCATTCTTCGTCCTCACGATTTGAATTCTGGTCAGTGGAGGATTTTCGATTTTTAATTTGTAATTATATTTCGTCTCATTTCGTACCATTAGGGGCCGATGACCTACATGTTGGGCCCCATTAAACAAACAGCATCATGATCATTTTCTAAAGCTTTTAAAGTTTCCTCTATAAAATCATCAACTTCATATCCTTTTACCCATTTCATTTATGTTATGTCTCGCTCCCCTTCTCCCTCAAGTATACAGTAGCCTTATGTGCTTCCTCTTCCATTGGTCCGTTCCTAATACCATACTAGGTATCTTTTCCATTGTTTCAGTTCTCATTTTGGATAACTTCTTCCATTTTCTACTTTTCTTTTACAATCGTCTCCCTTAAACACCTTTCTCTTTGCTTCTTGGTACATCAGTTCACAATTCCCTTGTCTTTCTAGATTCTGTATCTGCTCACATTACATCTTAAACCATTCTTCAGGACCCTATCTGTTTCTCAGAATTCTTCTTTAGACTTCTGTATTTTTGTTGCCTTCTTGTGTTTTTACTGCTTTCGACTTCCTTCTTGCACTTTCTTGAACATCTGTTTTGGTGCCCATCCGTTTCGTTTTTTCTTCCCTTTCTTACTCCAAGTGCTTGCTTGGCTGCCTCTTTGCCCCATCTCTGATTGCACAATTCCTATGTCTGATTTTGCCTTTTCAATTTTCAATAAAAATCCTATTTTCTTTTGCGGGCATGGTGTCGAAACCACTTTCGCCTGCCGCCTCGGGTAGTTCGCAACCAAAGTTTATAACTTTTGATTCCCTAAGGGGGGCAACCCCTTCGGAACAAGCGCGCGTATTAGTATGGGTTCCATATTCCCTAGATTCCTGGTTGCTACCAGAACCGATGAGCACGACTTCAAGCTGGTTAAATCCATTCTTTTCAGTCGACACATTGAAGGTATATATGGTGAACTTGAGGACCTGAAGAAAATGCGCAATGGTGGTTTTCTTCTAAAGACGAGTACTGCGCTCCAAGCAGATCGGTTGCTTAAGTGCGACCACTTTGGCGACATCGCCGTCAAATTGGAAGAGCATAAACTCTTGAATCTGGTTCGTGGAGTTATTTTCCACCGTGATCTCGTCCTGAACACTGACGATGAATTGATGGAAGACATGAAGCACTGTGGCGTGACCCACATCCATGTATCACACGCAAAGTCAACGGTGAAGACGTTGCCACGGGTGCGTCCATAATCTCCTTCAAATTGTCAGTGTTGCCAGAGAAAGTCAAAGTAACAACCTATACTTACGATGTGAGGCCGTACATCCCGCCTCCTATGCGATGCTATCAATGCCAGAGATTCGGACACACGGTATCTCGTTGTTCGAATCAGTCTGTGTGTGGTAGATGTGGAAGAGTAGCTCACGGCGCGGAGGAGTGCACAACTCCGTACAAGTGCACTAACTGCTCTGGTCTTCATTCTCCTCGAGATCGGAACTGTCCGACCTATTAGAGTGAGAAGAAGATCCAGGAGATCAAGACCCTGGATTATTTCCTACCAGGAAGCACGCCGTAAGTTTAATTCTCTGAATACACCGGCCAAGACACTAGACTTCAGCATGATAGCACATTCTCTCCCAGGTTCCATATTTTCAAGCGGAAAACCTCTCCAGAAGATCGCTGCGTCCAAGGGGCCACTTGCTCCAATGAGCAACGCCCCAAAGAGAACGAGCTCGAAGGAGGGTCTATCCTGGCCTTCTTCCACCAATAAGCCTGGGCCGGCTAAGAAACCTACGCCAGCACAGCAGGGGAAGAAGACAATGTCTCCTTGCCTCCCAAGGTCGGCGAAAATTGCGCCTAAGCCCGCGGAGGCGGCATCGTCGACCAGGGCTGGGAAATCACCTCCCAGCCCGTCTAAACAAAAATCGACGTGGGAGAGAGGGGAAGAAGAGCGCCCTTACCAGGCGTTCTTCCACGTCTCTTAGAAATGGGGCCCAACGCCCTCCACCCGGAGGGTCTGATTCTGCGCCAGCGGGTTATCCTCCTGGAAAACCTGCGCGCTCCCCTCGTAGAAAGAAACCCACCCCAGGACTAAGTCGAAGAAAATGAAGTGTGTAACGTTTATTTTCCACCAGACCAGCCTCTTAACATTAATGATGTCACTGATCTTATAGATTAGCTTCCACCTCCCTTCCTCTTATTGGGCGATTTTAACGAACATCACCTCATATGTGGCCCAGAGACGCCTTGCCCCAGGGGACGAGAGCTGGAAGTATTAGCACATTGCTGTCCGGCCCATCTATTTATTTATTTATTTATTCAGGATCAGCAACAGCATAACGCCGAATTACAACGATCTGAGCTATGTACAATAGATATGAATCTAAAATGAAAGATATATAAATACTTACAAAGGACACGAATATACACAATAAAAACTGTACAATCATATATAATACATATTTACATAAACAACGTTATTAACAAAGAAAAGTACATTTACAGTAAATACAGGAGCAGAACGGGAAAGAACAAGAAGGAAAATTAAGTTATATGATAAATATCATGACAGAAGGAAGGAAACGTTACGAAGAGATCTAGGTTGTTGTTGATAGATAATGTGTTAAACATTGCTGGAATACGTACCGAAAGGGACCTTTGGGTGAGAGAAAGCTGGGAGTAAGGAGTATGGAATAGGGTCTTCATTCTGGTATTACGAGACGGGACGTGGAGGGGAAATAAGGAAGCTAAATCTGGAGACCTAAACAGACCATTAACTGCTTTGTATAGCAGCTTTAGGTCGGCTACTTTCCTCCGAGCAGAAAGAGTCTTGAGGTTCAGTTTCCCAAGCACTTGGATAGTGCTTAGATTGCGACATGCAGGGACCCTGGCTCTGACGATAGCACAGAAAAAAGATTGTACACGGTCAAGGTGGCTGAGGTTTGAAGAAGCAGAAATGGACCAGACTGGAGAGGCGTATTCAACAATAGGTAAGATACAGGAGACGTAGAATGCTCTGAGGGCATTTACATCTGTGATGTCAGAAAACCTGTAGAGTAAACCAAGGAGTGACATAGCACGTGAGGTAACCCTGTTTATGTGCGAGACAAACAACAATTTACTGTCAAAATGCACTCCTAAGTCTTTTTGATTGTCAACAAGAGCAATCGGTTGGTTCAGTAGGTGATATTCTTGTAGAACGGGGGATTTACGAAGTGTGAACGAAATGGTGGAACACTTGGAGGGATGAGGTTTAAGACGCCATGTAGTACACCAACCTGATAGTGAATCAAGTGCATTTTGCAATTGGATTGTATCTGTAGGACAATCGATCTGCTTGAAGATTTTACAATCATCAGCAAAGAGCAGTATTTCACATGAATGGTGGGAAACAGTATCGATAAGGTCATCAATAAACAGGGCAAAAAGAAGTGGACCAAGGACACTACCCTGCGGGACACCAGAGAGGGTGGTGGTGAGAGAAGAACTGCATCCATCAAGAACAACGCGCTGTAGTCTTTCGCTCAGAAAGCTATTAATTAGAGCTAGGAGTCTCCCATGCACGTTAAACCGTTCAGAAAGTTTGTGCACAAGAAGGGTGTGATCCACGGTATCAAAGGCCTTCGCGATGTCGATATAGCATACATCAAGTTGAGAGCCCGCGTGGATGGCAGACGTGGCATGATGGAGGAGGATAGCCAAGTTAGTTACGCAGGAGCTTCCAGGAAGGAAACCATGCTGCTGAGGGGATATATAGGGATTTGTAAACGCAAGCAAATGCTGATGGATGATCCTTTCACAAATGATTGATAAAGCAGGTAATATAGAGACCGGGCGATAATTTGCAATATCCGACCTCTGTCCACCTTTAAGAACTGGTGTGATATACGCAAGTTTCCAGGAGCTCGGAAAGTAGCCGACTGAGAAGCACCGATTGAATATCACACTAATAGGGTATGAAAGACTTACTGCTGTATTCCTAAGGAAGATAGGACTGAGACCATCAGGACCAGTGGGTTTATTTTCTGACAAAGACGAAAGTAGGGAGTACACTTCAGAATCAGTGGTAGAAATATTACTGAGGCTATGGGAAGTAACAGGTTTGAATTTAGGAAACTCATCATATTGCACAGGTTTAACAAAATTAGATGTAAAATATTCATTGAATAATTCAGATCTATCTGCTCCACTGGCTACAGACTGGTCCCAGGTTACTACTTCCGGTATTCGTTTATTGTCTCTTCTGTTATTTATAAGTGACCAGAACCTTTTACTGTTGTGTCTTATTTCAATGCAGGCTCCGTTAATATAGTCAGAGTAATCCCGCCGTAATAAGTACTTGTGGTGTTTGCGAAGGTCCGAGAATATTTTATAATTACTCTCGGAAGGCGCATTCTTCCATTGTCTCCAGGCTACCGATTTTTGTAGTTCAGCACTTTTAGTATCACTCTTCTTCCATGGAGGGAATTTTCTGGACATCGAACGAGTAGGAATGAGGTCCCGAATCACAGCAAGCGTCCAATCATAAAATAAGTCCACGTATAACTGGCCCCTGTGGCCGGAAGGTTTTGGCAGAGACATGGAGTTATTGCAGGGTATCATAATTTAATAATTTTAGGTTCATTCACACTTATATCTGTCCACTTTAAAGTTTTTGGTGAGATTTTATATTTCAGTTCATTCTGGTATTGATATCTGTTTGATTCCTCCACCATATACGCCAACAAATCATTACAAATGAACAACTTGACATCACAACCTATATTTTCAGGTTCACTCGGCGAAATTTTAACGCCAGGCGTCCACGAGAAAGACTCCAAAAACAGTATAATATCCTGTTAGGCCACTCACTGCCAGAAATAGGGAGAATATTATCAACAGTACTTCCATCTAGACCATCTTTGCTATCTGAAGCATCAGGTCATTGCTCACATGGTGCAATAAACGTGTCATTCAACGCATCACTTCCACATGAATGCATGACACTAGCACTAGAATTGTCATTAGACAATTCATCTTCACTCTCCTCACAATCACGGGAAACATATGACAAATTATCAGCGTATGATTAATGTATAATATTACCAGGAGTCAGTCCACTGTTTTTGTTTACCGGGGCTGCCATTTTTGTTTACTGGCATTGATGGATACACGGAAGATATTCGAAGGCAAAAACAAATGCAACTGACGCACTAAAACGGGAAAAACCAGTACTAAAATAAGCGTAGATTTTCTAGCATTTAGGCACATCAACGATAATCTCCAAATAGTTCCTCAATAACCGTTAGATGGCATCAGAAGACAGACTTGCACAAACACGTATTTATACGTGATCGGCTGCAGAGCACCATGCTTGGAAACACGTATTGATACGTGAGTGGACAGCATTGTGTTAGTAACAGAGCTGGATTTATGTTTTTTGAACACAAGGGAGCCAACTCACTTCAGTGTACGTTACGGCACATATTCTCTCAAAGACGTAAGTCTATGCAGCCGAACGTTGGTTCCGCTGTTTCGGTGGAATACACACGACGATCTCTGTGAGATTGAAAATTTTCTCATCATCCTTACTTTGTTGAAATAACAATCCGTTAAGGCTCCCCCTCGATGGATTCTTAAACATGCTGATTGGAAAAAGTGCACATCACTAGCTGCCTTTAACGACGATATCAGGCGGACCTTCGGCGAGGAAATAACTTACATCACCCAAGTTAATCTTGCTGCTGCTGAGGAGTCCATTCCGCCCTTCTCGGTGACTCCTCGCTGAAAACTCCTTCCTTGGTGGAACGAAGGAATAGCAGCAGCTATCAAAGAACGCCGTCGCACTCATAAACGTACCGTAGAGAGCCTACTGTGGCGTACATGGTAATATTTCAGAAACTCCGCACTAAGGGGCGAGTTCTTATTCGCCAACGTATGAAAGCTTCGTGGGAGAGAGATGTGTCGTCTATGACGTCACATACTCCATAATCTCAAGTGTGGACTAAACTTAGACTTGGGCCGATGACCTTCGATGTTAGGCCCCTTAAAACAACAAGCAAGCACAAGCAATTTTCGACGTATTTCGCGTATCCAAGGATTATCTTCTGTACCGGGAATTTCCATTGCAGGCCGTGTCGTCGTTGAACCACTCTCGATTGCTAACCATCTAGCTAGTTATTTCGCGGATGTATTGGCTTCAGAAATTACCATCGTGATTTCATCGCTCTGAAGCGGGAGGCAGAATGTCATGAACTTAGTTTTGCCACACAAGCTTCAGAGGACAACATCCATAACCAGATGTAGAAACACATTAGTGAGGATAGTCTATTATATCTCCTTCGTGTGTTCAACCGAATTTGGATAGAAGGTGAGTTTCCGTCTCAGTGGCGAGAGTGCATAGTCATTCCTGTCATCAAGCCTGACTAAGATCCTAAGTATGCAGGAAGTTACAGACCAACTTGCCCTCCATGAACCTACTACACTGGCGTAGCAGGGGGAGAGGTGATACACCCACGTGGTGTGCCCCAAGTGTAGGATAGGGGGTTCCTAACCGGCTTGCCGGCGGACTTGAGGGAAATTAAATTACTCTCTTTGACCAAACACACTACCCCTTGTGGATGGAGGACGCAGATGAAGAGTACACACACGGTATACCCTGCCTGTCGTAAGAGACGACTAAAAGGGCCCAGGGCGTTTTCAACTTGGGAGTGTGGATTACGGGGCCCTTAGCTGAGTCTTGGTTTTGCTTCCACTTACTTGTGCCAGGCTCCTCAATTTCGTCTTTCCTGTCCGGCCTCTCTTGGTCAACTCTTGTTCTTTTCCGACCCCGACGGTACTAGATCATTCGAGGCCTAGAGAGTCTTTCATTTTCACGCCCTCTGTGGCCCTTGCATTTCTTCGTCCGTTACACCATTTTTCGAAGTGACGGATCACTTCTTTCTTCTTCTTTTTTCGCTCTCTCTCTACCCCCTGTGGTTGGGGGACGCACACGAAAAATAAACCCACGGTATCCCCTGCCTGTCGTGAGAGGTGACTAAAAGGGGTGACCAAGGGATGATTGTTTTAGAACCATGAAACTACCTTTAATTAGTACCATCACGCGGGGAACACCATGGGTCGTCTTTACTTGCGAGTAGTACCACTATATTAGGTACGAAATAGGTTTGTGATTAGTAACAGCAGAGAGTGGTTCCCCTGTGGGTTTCCAGTATCCGTACGTCGTACCTATGTGAGCAACACCGCGGGTCTGGGCGTTGCCTGTGATTAGTACCCACTATGTGAGGAACACCACGGGAATACCGGCGCCCGTGACTAGTACACCTAGGTGAGGAACCTCATCGGTTTGCGTTGGCTAGGAGTGGCGCCATTGTGTGAGAAACATTGTAGGCCTGCGTTGCCTGTACGACGTACATTACTTGTGAGTAGTAGCATAGTGTTTGGAACACCGTGATTTTACGCTACCTTTGATTAATGCCGCAATTTGAGAAATACCATTGTTCTCCTTGACTAGCGATAAGTGCCATTATGCAGGATCGTTTATATAGATATTGACCCATTTAGACAAGTATCATCGAATCAGGATTGGGCTTTCTAAGCAGTCCTTTGGTCAGTAATATTGTTTATGGGAATTTGAGGCAAAGCGCGTCTTATCCACTGATTGTTATAAATTCATATTCATCAATTCATTCCTCATCATCACGTTTTGATTTCTGGCCAGTGGATGAATTTTGTACTCTAAATTGTAATTGCGTTTCGTCTCATTTCGTACCATAGGGGCCGATGACCTTGACGTTAGGCCCATCTAAACAACAAGCATCATCATCACCATCATCAATTTGTCTTACAAACTGCCTGTGTAAGCTGTTTGAAAGGGTGGTAAATCGCCGACTTGTGTGATGTCTTGAGAAACGAGGACTCTTGTTCGTGTACCAGGGTGGTTTTCGAGCCGCTCGCTCGACCACAGACCATTTGGTACGCCTGGAGAGCTCTATCCAGGATGTATTTCTACGCATACAGCATTTGGTAGCTGTTTTCTTTGACTTAGAAAATGCCTATGACACCACATGGCGATATGGATTCCTTTCAGTCCTGCATCAGTGGAGATTCCGAGGTCAGTTGCCGGTATTCATTGTGAATATTTTGTCCCTCCGTCTATTCCGTGTCCTAGTAGGGAGGACATATTCGCAATACCACTTGAGGAAAGTGGAGTTCCACAGGTATCGGTCCTTAGTGTCACTCTGTTTGCGATTGCCATAAACGGTATTGTTGCTGCTGCTGGTTCAGCAGTAATACCGTCGCTATATGTAGACGATTTTGCTCTGCATTATAGCTCGTGCGGTATGGCAGTCGCAGAGCGACAGTTACAGCAAACTATTAGCAGAGTGGAACAGTGGCTTTCTGTTTTCCACCGCAAAATCCTCTGTTGCCCCTTTTCTCGGCTCCACAACCTGAGCTATACTAAGGAACTGTCGTTCTTCCTGTTGTTGACACTTACCGATTTCTTGAGCTCCTTTTCGATAGCAAAATATCGTGGGAGCCACCCGTGCGGCAGTTAAAAGTGCAATACACTAAGAAGCTGGATATCATGAAGTTTCTTAGCAGCACAACTTGGGGAGCTGACCGCGCGGTGCTCCTACGATTCTACAGGGCACATATTTTATCCAGGTTAGACTACGGCAGTGCAGCATATGGCTCACCAAAACCAAGCGTGCTTGCGAAGCTGAACAGCATCCGCCACAACGGGGTTAGATTGGCGCCGGGAGCTTTTCGTACCAGCCCCATAGCTAGCCTGCTCGCTGAGTCTGGTGTGCCGCCTTTACACCTGAGGCGCCAGCAGCTCCTGCTTTTGTATGCTGCAAATTTGCGACAGATGCCACTTCATCCAAGCTATCCTTGCGTATTCAACAATGGCAACCGTTTGATATAGCCTACGCTGCTTATCGTCGAGCCACGCGGCCGGTTGGAGTACGCTTGGATAGCAGTCACAGATTTTATTAGAAATAAAGCATTGCGAATTAGATCCACTGATTGTTTAAATCTCATAATCATTTTTTCATCACCATTTCTTTTGAACTCTAGTGTCCGACTCGTTGGCTGAACGGTCGGCGTACTGGCCTTCGTTTGAGAGGGTTCCGGGTTCGATTCCCAGCCGAGTCGGGGATTTTAACCTTAATTGGTTAATTCCAACGACACGGGGGCTGGGTGTATGTGTTGTCTTCATCATCATTTCATCCTCATCATGACGCGCAGGTCGCCTACGGGAGTCAAATAGAAAGACCTGCACCTGGCGAGCCGAACCCGTCCTGGGATATCCCGACACTAAAAGCCTTACGACATTTCATTTCATTGAACTCTAGTCAGTGGATGCATTTTAATCTTTCAACTCTTTTTGATTTATTATCTCATGTCGTCAATCTCGTACCATTAGGGGCCGATGACCTTCGATGTTAGGCTCCTTTAAACAACAAGCATCATCATCATCAAGGGGTATGACACTAGAACTATGATAATACTTGTGATTACTACTTGTACGTTCGGAACACCATTGGTCGGTGTAACCTGCGACTAATACCACGGTACGAGGAAAATCATGGGAGCACTACCTTTGTGCGAGAAAAACTACTGATCCGGGCGTTGCTTGTGATAATGGTCATCGTGTGCATTCCACTCATCGGTGCCACTGTGTTCTGAATTGGCCTACGTTACTTATGAGTAGTACCACTTTGTGAGGAACATCACGGGTTCGGCTGTCACCCGTAATTAGTACCACTATGTGAGGAACATCACGGGTTCGGCTGTCACCCGTGATTTTTTTTTTGATAGGGGCTTTACGTCGCGCCGACACAGATAGGTCTTATGGCGACGATGGGATAGGAAAGGCCTAGGAGTTGGAAGGAAGCGGCCGTGGCCTTAATTAAGGTACAGCCCCAGCATTTGCCTGGTGTGAAAACGGGAAACTACGGAAAACCATTTTCAGGGCTGCCGATAGTGGGATTCGAACCTACGATCTCCCGGATGCAAGCTCACAGCCGCGAGCCTCTACACGCACGGCCAACTCGCCCTCACCCGTAATTAGTAGCACTGTGTGAGGAACATCACGGGTTTACGTTGTCTGACAGTACTACCACTATGTGGAAATTCCATGGGTTTTTGCTGCCTTTGGGCGTTGCCATGATATGTGATACACCGTGGGTCTACATCGCCTATGATTAGTAGCACTATGTGAGTAACATCATGAGTATACGCGGCCTGTGATTAGTTCCACTAAGTGTGGAACACCATGGTTCTGCGTTACCTGTAGGGCCGGTGACCTTGATTTTGGACTCTATTAAATAATAAGCATCATCCCAGTAATTAAGGAATTGTGAATTGGATCCACTCACTGTTTTTGTTTCACGTTACTTTTTCATCATCATTCGTTCTAGATTCTAGTCAGTGGGTAGGTTTTTGAAACTTTTAATTTCTTCGCACTTCGTTGAATTAGATGCCGATGGCCTAGCTGTTAGGCCCCTTTAAGCAACAGATATCTCCATCATCGTCATCATCATCACTTTAAAAATATACCCTCTTCAATCCGTGTGATACCTCTTTCTAATATTTTGTTTTTAAAGTAGTACATTTGTCATATCTCGAGGCTAAGGGCATTGTGTTGTTCGCGTCATTCCCGCTTCAGGACTCATAAGCAATTTGGCCAATAAATAGGACGTAAATATCTCTAGTTACGGTGAAAATTGCTTATTTATTTCGAGAGGGTATATTTCAGCCGGTTCCGAGAATACCGCTTGTACAAAATTCGTCTCTTCCTTGCCATCCTCCTTCCTTGTCTTATTTATGCACCCTTTCCACTCCGCACGCTATACGGTAAGTCTGTGTCCCAGAAAGAAAAGAGAGATTGGTGGAGGAAAGTAACTGCTACTTGGCTGAGCTCTTCCTCAACGACACGAATCTTTACAAGGAAGATTTTGCTTGCGTTACTATATCTATCAAGTAGCAGCTGTAGCAGATAGGACGGGTTTATGGGCTGTTACAATGGAATATATTGGTCGTATTTCAGGATTCTCACAGATCCCAGTTTGGTGTCAGGACATGGGCTCCAAACAACTTAGTCAGCATCTAAATCTATAATAATAATAAAAGGAATTGTTTGTCTGTCTGTCGGTGTGCCTGTGCGCGATGCCAAGCAAAATCTACAGCGCGCAGAGATCTGAAATTTTGAACATAGCTAGATGGAAGGGAGTCCGTCTGCACTTCGAAGCCGGAGTTTTCATTTTCGCCTTCGTTGCTGAGTTATGAACGAATAACCATCGGAAAACTTTGGATATGACAATCCAACGTGCTGTCACTGTCGCTAGGCAACGTACATAAAGTAGGTAGAAAACACAATTCAAGAAGCCATTTTACGTCCATGGCGTAGGAAGCCGTTATATGGTGTGAGGGCATATGACCCTGTCGGATGTGGACGTAAAATCTTGAGCTATTCCGAGAGGAGTGGGCTATGTGCCGGCGCTGGGTTTCATCCTCTTCATTCTTACTATCATATATCATGTCATTCATTTCATCTGATTAGGTTGACGTCATGAAAGATATGGGGTCTTGAAAACAAGGTACGAAGATTTATCTCACTTCATACCCAAACCGCGTAGAGAAAGGGCACAAGGGTTGGACATGTATGCATTTAGAGGAAATATATAGGACACAAGATAGACGATAAGAATAAACAAGGAATAATAAATATATCACTCAAGATGCCATTTCAAGTCCGTGGAATAGGAAACCACTTTCCTTCGGTCCACTATGTCTGTCTGTCTGTCTGTCTGTCTGTCTGTCTGTCTGTCTGTCTGTCTGTCTGTCTGTCTGTCTGTCTGTCTGTCTGTCTGTCTGTCTGTCTGTCTGTCTGTCTGTCTGTCTGTGTGCATGTATGCGATACCCAGCCAAATTACGGCAAACAATGATCTGAAATGTTTGTCATAGGTGGGCACAGGCTTTCACCTAAGACGCATGGCTGTGTCTACCGTGGTTTAAATAATGAACGGGCTTCGTCTAAGTAACCGAATTATCTTTTATAATAATGATTAATATTGTGCCTTATTTAACAGTATATTTATTTCTTGATGTTCGTAGCCCGAAGAAGGCAGCCTCAACAAGGCAGTGAAGCCTTCCTCGATTCTCCCAGATGGAAGTGGATTTTGATCTCTATCCAACAACTAGGTAACGAGATTTTTCCCCTTCAGGTTGGAACATGGCAAGGGCGCCCATACCCGGGGGTGGGGAAGGGAGGCCAGCGCCCCTTCCCTTGCTCGCAGGGGAAGGAAAACATCTAATGCATTCAGGCTTTTTCTTTTAAGAAAGTTAGTATTACGTAGAAGTGGTAGTACCCCCCCCCCAACCAACAGGCAGGGGATACCGTGTGTGTTATTTTACCGCGGAATACAAGTCGCCATTCATCTTCCAAAATGTTAAAAATACTACATACCCCAGATCTAGATCCCGCTCCCCCCCCCCCCCCGCCCTCTACAAACTGGCATATGGGCGCCCTTGGAACGTGGTGCTGGAGTTCACTCAATCTGGACCAAACCGGAGTACCAGGGACAAAGGTGTCCGAGCATAGAGCTGATCACTCTATACCTTATAGTACAGATCGTACCGATAATGGAAGCATTTATCGTCAACTGTGCCAAATACGTAGAGGGTCTGATATTTTTTATTTCTTGCCTAATCCTAGGGCTGAAATAAGTAGGATTTCTGCTACCTATTTGAAATTTAATAATGTTTTATTTATACTTTGGATACTTAGACGAAGCTGACGTAACGCAATAGAACTATCCTGTGAACGCATATGACTTTTTAGAGCATTCATATGTACGTCACGTTTCCCTCTCGACCTCTCTGAGCCTTCACATATCTTTCATCCCCACGGTACTAAATCTTACAAAGCTTATGCCATCAATCATTTTTCCAATTTCCATATCCCTTGTCTATTATTACAGCGACAGTACGGAAGTATGGACTACAGTCCGCAGCAATTTTCCAATGTAACTTGCCAAATCACACTCCCAATATGACAGTAACGTCCAGTGGAATTCTGCATTATGACACGTTAACGACTCCCTCAACAAACGTCCGGCTCCCTGGCTTATTGGTTAACGTGCTGGCATTTGGTCACAGGAGTTCCTGTTTCGATTCCCGCCAGGTTCAGGAATTTTAACCATAATTATTTAATTCCGCTGTCGCCTTCATCATCATTTCATTCTCATCACGAAGTGCAGGTCGCCTACGGGAGACAAATCAAAAGATCTGCATCTTCCCAGCCGAGCCTGTCCTCAGACTCACCCGGCATTAAAAGCTATACGCCATTTCATACCTACCGAGCAACGACGAGTGTCCACAGTGGGTGGACCAGTGTGGATTCACAGCACCACGATATGCGGAACACCACGGGATTAGTACAATTATATGAGAAACACCACGGGTCCGGGCGGTGCCTGTGATTACTACCACTATGTGAGCGACGCCGTGGATCTAGGTTGCCTGTGATTAGTATCCACTATGGGAGGAACACCACGGCATAGTACGACTCCCCGAGATAAGTATACCTTAGTTAGGAACACCATGGGTTTGCGTTGCCTGTGCGACGTACGTTACTTGTGATTAGTACTACTACATGAGAAATACAATTGTACTACTGTACTTTGCTGGCGATTAGTACCATTATTTGCATCCGGGAGATAGTGGGGCCGAGTCCAACTGTCGGCAGCCCTGAAGATGGTCTTCCGTGGTTTCGCATTTTCACACCAGGCAAATACTGGGCTGTGCCTTAAATAGGGCCACGGCCGCTTCCTTTCCACTTCTACCACATTCCTCCCCCATCGTCGCCATATGACCTATCTGCGTCGGTGCGATGTTAACCCATTTGTACAAAAAAAAAAAAACCAACACCATTATGAGGGGCCGTTGACCCGCATTTTGGACTCCTTTCGGCGACAAGCATCATCGATTCAGGATTATGCTTTGGAAGCAGTCCCTTGGTCAGTATACACTACTGTTTAAAAGTAGTTTCTGGGGATCGGATCCACTGATTGTTTTAAATTCATAATCATTGTTCATCGTCGTCTTTATGAATTCTTGGCAGTGGACTGATTTTGGAATTATTTTTAACCTTCAATATTGTGAGTTGGATCCGCTGATTATTTTCATTTCATATTCGTTCTTCATCATCATGTTTTGAATTCCGGTCAGCGGATGAAAATTGGACTTTTAAATAAATTGTCATTACATTTCCTCTTATTTCGTACCATTAGAGGGCCGATGTTAGGCCCTTTAAACCACAAGCATCATCATCACCATAATGATCATCAAACTTTAGAACAGTGGTGACGACTCCAAAATAAATAGAAAACAACAAAAGGGGGCACAGATTACCAAACCCTAAAACATGAAGTTTCCTTATCTAGTACATTCCACTAGGTGCCTCTACGAATCAATAATGAGGACATTTTTTGAACATACTTTGAAATCCTAGGATATGGTAAAGTTTGATCTCTCTTAGGTAGATTTCGCTACAGTCGCACTGAAAAGTGTGGGTTTACACTGAATCCCAGTTCAACTGTTGTCAATTATAATAATCACCCAATTCACGTCGTATTAACTACCTTTGCTGTGCCGGATATTAGTTTCGCAGGAGTTCATTTTGCATGCCATTAGGTCTACCAATCTAAGGCTGGAGAATTTCGACTTCTTCAAATACTATCGAGCTGAGAGAGGATGGAACTTGCCAAGTTGGGCTTAAAAACCCAGTGAACTACATCGCCGTCAGCTATACTTAACCGATGGTGTGAGTCATTCCACTGCAGGGTTAGGAACCGTCAAGTCTTAGGGGTCCGAAAACCGACTCTCTACCACTAACCAGTCTTTTTGGAGCAAGTCTCTATAAAACAAACAGTACTGCACACAATCAAACACAGAATTTTAAATATAATCTGTAATTATATTATATCTTTAGCTTAGTGAACATTATAATTTTGTGAGTTCTATTCTTCAACAGAAAAGAAGAATGGAGAATGAATGACATGCGTTTTGAAGGAAAGCGTGTCAGTAATAAGATTATCCGGCACTGAGTTACGATTCACGCACCGAGCTGGGTAACAATGATCGATATTTTTAATACAGACATGAAGTGCGATATAACTCGACAAAGCGAACCACGTTCACTTCTTCATACGTAACTCGTTAAATAGGCAATTCCGTTCCAATGCTTTTTCAATATACTGTTGAAACGCCTGTGCTTGGTGAAGTCTCAGCTCATTAAAGTCTGCATTATTGAACTTTGTTATATAAATGAAGTCATACTCATCATTCTGACAAGCGAAATTTATGCAGCAAATGATATCTCTTCTCGATTTATGATGGCAAAATGTTCATTTTCCATGCTCTGTACGTAACAACGTCTCCTGTGCCAAAGAGTTTTACATCCCACCGAACCAGGCAGGTTTTATGGAAGAGGAGAAGAACTGAGAAGCGGCCGTGGCTGTAAGTAAAGCTCCATCCAGCTCCATCCAGTGAAAATGGGAAACCATGGGTTTGCTGATAGTGGAATACTACAGAGCTAACTGGCCCGACTTGCTCAGTTGTTGTAAAACAATACGAGCTTTAGTTGTCACTAGCAAATGTACCTGTGCTTCGCTACGGTATTCTACATTGTATATGGATATAGACGTAAAGACTGTGCGTGCAGTAAATGAGATTGTTTTAAAATTGCATGTCTCTTAGCCTTATCCGAGAAATAGCATGGGGAGGTCCCCATACGTTGTTTCCAATGTAAAGTGAGGATTGCGGAGTTGTGATGATAACGGCAGGCTCACTTGCCTACTGCCATTCACAATCGAGTTGGCAAGTTTACATTATAATTGCAGGCTCCATTGCTTACTGCGCGGTCACAATCGATTTGGGGAGTTTTAGTTATAACGGTAGGCCCATTTCCTACTTTCAGACAGATTACAATTGAAGAGTTTTTATTATAATAGCAGGCAACTTCCCTACCACCAATCAAAATTGAGTTGTGCAGTTATCATTATAATGGCAGGCCCTTTATACTGCTGCCAGCCAGCTTACTGCCAGTCACACAGAATTAGTGAGTTTCCATGAAAATAGCAGGCCACTATGCCTAATACTAGTCAAATTTTAGATTGGAACATTTGTTTATTATGGCGGGCACCCTGGCGTAGAGCCAAACACAAAAGGGTAGGGGACTTTCGAACAAAACTGCATTCTCCCTTGCCTTCTGCAAGACAAATCGAGAACTGAATTATTCATTACAATGGTAGGCCTTCCTTACTAATGCCAGTTACACAGGAGTTGGAGAAGGACCCCATTCCTACTGCCAGCAGTCAAAGTCGGTGTAAGGAGTACTGATTTTGTTTTGGTACTTGCTTTACGTCGCACCGACACAGATAGGTCTTATGGAGACGATGGGACAGGAAAGGCCTAGGAGTGGGAAGGAAGCGGCCGTGGCCTAAATTAAGGTACAGCCCCAGCATTTGCCTAGTGTGAAAATGGGAAACCACGGAAAACCATTTTCAGGGCTGCCGAGGGAGTACTGATTACAATAGCAGACACACCCTTTCTCGATCACTACAAATCGACATCAAAGAATAGTTATAGATGGATATACGAAAGTATATGCATGTTTACAATATTGCAGACCTTCATTTACAGATTAACGTCATATTGACAAAGGGTTGTACCGTAAGGCGCAGTATTTAGCGATCTAAATGGCTGGTCCTAAGATATTTTCTCGCATCTCATTTATTTATGTGTCAGATTGAGTCAGAAACGTTGAATAGGTTGAAATTTGTGTAAGATTATCTTACATTGCATTATTTTCGGATAATTATGTGTCATAACATTTGGCTCACGTATGGGTACTGGGTGGGCCAATGTTCGTGTAAAGTTTGATCATACTATCTTTCCTGTAAGTGATTGAAATTATGAATTATATAGGTAAAGAGTCCAAATTTACTTAAAATCGAGAAATAGAGACGAATCTAACGTATAAGCGATACAGATACGACAAAAAGTCATAAGACCAAGGTTGAAGATCACTCCTAATTCAACGAAGATTGTGCAATCCGTTATGTGATAGGATTTCCCGTTCATCGCACGAAATACCTCGAAACGAATGTCTGCACCATCATTAACATTGCTTCCATATTTCGATATTCTTCGGGGATAAAAAATGAAAAATTTAAAGATCTGGGAAGTTTATCGTTCGTTATAGGCTGAAACGTATAATTTTGCCAAATTTCAATATTCTTGCTTGTCTGGCAGTTTATGCTGCAATCTGTATTTTGGGTGAGGGGGTAAAAAATATGACTTTCAGGAAATTAAACCAAAAAATATGCAGATGATCATTATTACCCCTCAAACGGGTATCTGTACGAAAATTTCTCCAAAATAGTCAATGTACAGGCACACAGTCGTTATGATTTTATTTATATAGATAGATAAGGAATCTGCTCCACGTACAACACCTTATGGCTACGTCCGCTGGACTTAACCTGCAAAACCAACCGTTTGTGATATCTCACATATTTATCCTTCTGTCGAAAAATTCACATGAGAACAAAAGTTTTAGAAATGGATTTCCATTGAGGATTGTAGATTTCGATTAATTTCGGATGTGCATATTTTGAGGGGGGTGAAAAATCACGGTTTCGGTTTCGTATAAACCCCCCATTAGTTATGGGATTTAGAAACAATATTTTCCCTAAAACCTATCCAAGGACGGGTGGATTCTAAATATGAAGTTTGGTGGAAATATATCCAGTAGTTTTCAAGTTATAGAAAGACAAACAGACAAACAAACTAACTGACTAACTGACTAACTAACTAACTAACTAACTAACAGACACCAAGGAAACCTACCCTTGGACAGATGGATGCTATATATAAAGTTTGGTTCAAATATCTTCAGTAGTTTTCA
Organism: Anabrus simplex; assembly: GCF_040414725.1. Taxonomy (NCBI): domain Eukaryota; kingdom Metazoa; phylum Arthropoda; class Insecta; order Orthoptera; family Tettigoniidae; genus Anabrus; species Anabrus simplex. The sequence continues at coordinate 13,308,146 of NC_090268.1, read as the reverse complement.
AGTTGTAAGAAATATGCTTTACACGCACCCGCTCTTGCGTTAAGTCCGCTGGGATTTGTATCGAAAAACGGTCCGTTAATGATATCTCCCTTGTTAAATCCTGTTATCGAAATGATGCACATGAGAAAAAAAGGTTTAGAAATTAATTTTCATTAAGGCAGGTAGATTTCCATTAAGTTCGGTTGTGTATACTTTGATGGAGTGCAAAATCACGGTTTCGGTTTCGTAAAAATCCCCACTCAGTTCAGGGATATAGAAACAATATTTGCACTAAAACCTACCCAAGGACAGGTGGATTCTAAATATGAAGTTTGGTGGAAATATATTCAGTAGTTTTCAAGTCATAGAAGGACAGACAGACAAACAGACAAACAAACAGACAAACGGACAACAAAGCTAAAAATTATGCAGATGGTCATTATTACACCTGAAACGGAAAACTGTACGGAAATCTCGCCAAAATAATCAATGTACAGAAACAAGGTCGTTACGATTTTATTTATATAGAAGGTAGATATAAAAAAGGGATGGAACATTTTGAACAATATTTTACTGTAAGTCGCACCGACACAGATAGGTCTTATGGCAACTATGGCATAGGGAAGGAAGCGGCCGCCACCCTAATTAAGATATAGCCTGGTGTGAAAATGGGAAATCACGAAATCCATCTTCCGTGGGATTCGAACCCACTATCTCCCGGATGCAAAATCACTAATGTGCGCACCTAACTACATGACTAACTCAACCGGTAAGGATAGAAATTCCTGTGTCTAAATTATAAAGACAAGACCCTTAACTAATAACGTGAGGTCCCTGGGACCGTTCAGCTCTGGATTTTTCGCCCTTCACTTGCATCAGAGGTCTAATAAACAATTCTCTCTGTGTACCTTCCTAATCTCCCATTGCGATCAAAGCTTCCCGAGTACTTTGGAAGTGACACCCTGGGACCTCACATGCGCAGTTACCGATACGTAACTAAGTGCGAATACATGTAGTATAAAGCCCCGGTATCCCCTGCCTGTCGTAAGAGGCGACTAAAAGGCACCCAAGGGACTCTCAACTTGGGAGTGTGGGTTGGCTACCACGGGGCCCTTAGCTGAGTCTTGGCATTGCTTCCACTTACTTGTGCCAGGCTCCTCACTTTCGTCTATCCTGTCCGACCTCCCTTGGTCAACTCTTGTTCTTTTCCGAGCCCGACGGTGTTAGATCATTCGAGGCCTAGGGAGTCTTTCATTTTCACGCCCTTCGTGGCTCTGGCCTTTCTTCGTCCGTTACTTCATTTTTCAAGGTGACGGATCCCTTCTTTCTTCTTCTTTTCTCTCTCTCTCTACCCCCTGTGGGTGGGGGCCGCAGACGAAATACACACGGTATCCCCTGCCTGTCGTGAGAATCGACTAAAAAGGGCGACCAAGGGATGATTGAATTAAAACCGTGAAACTACTTATGATTCGTACCATCACGCGGGGAACACCATGGGTTGCCTGTACTTGCGAGTAGTACCACTATATTAGGTACGAAATAGGTTTGTGATTAGTAGCAGCAAAGAGTGGGTTCTCCTGTGTGTTTCCAGTACCCGTACGTCGTACCCATGTGAGCAACACCGCGGGTCTGGGCGTTGCCTCTGAGTCGTACCACTATATGAGTGACACCGTGGGTCTGCGTTGCCTGTGATTAGTACCCACTATGTGAGGAACACCACGGGAATACCGGCACCCGAGATTAGTACACCTAGGTGAGGAACCTCATCGGTTTGCGTTGGCTATGAGTGGCGCCATTGTGTGAGAAACAACATAGGTCTGCGTTACCTGTACGAAGTACAGTGAGTATTACCATCTTGTGTGGAACACCGTGATTCTTTGCTACTTTTGATTAGTACCCGATGACAAATATCATGGTTCTACTTTACTCGCGACATGTACCATTCTGAGGGAACTTAGACGTGAATTTTTACCCATTTTGACATCTAGCATCCTCGATTCAGGATTGTCCCTTTATAATAGGTCCCTTAGTGAGTAATACTACTATTTATGACCTTTTTTGAGTTAGATCCACTGTTTTTTTTGTTTGCTTGTTTTTTTCTTTTTTCTTGTTTTGTTTCATGTCCATCCATTCATTCTTCATGACATTTATTTATTTTGGTCAGTGGATGATTTTGAACTTTTTGTTTCATTTCATTTCGTACCATTATCGCCTGATGACCTCGATGTTAGGCCCCTTTAAATAACAATCATCATCATCATCATCATCATGTTTCGAACACCGTGAGTTTACGCTACCTTTGATTAGAACGGCAACTTGAGAAATACCATGGTTGTCCTTTACTAGCGATAAGTGCCATTATCCGGTCCACTGGTTGTTTTAAATTCATATTCATCAGTTCATTCCTCATTATCACGTTTTGAATTCTGGTCAGTGGATGAATTTTTTACCTTTTTTACATTGTAATCGCATTTCATCTCATTTCGTACCATAGGGGTCGATGACCTAGATGTTAGGCCCCTCTAAACAACAAACATCATCATCATCATCATCAACTAAGTGCGACACTTTATATTCCTCATTTGGGAAATACCGCCAGCGGGTGGGGGACGCACGTGTAGAATACACGTGCGGTATCCCCTGCCTGTCGTAAGAGGCGACTAAAATGGGCGACCTAGGCACGGACATGGATTTATACCATGTGTTGGACCTACTGTGATTAGGAGGGGCTGAACATATCCACAGGTAATGCCTACTGTCGTAGAAGGTGACTAAAAGGGCATTATTGCCATGGTCTCCTCCTTACTTTTTTACTGTTTTTGAGGGTCAGTTGTAGACCTATTAAAAAGTTATGATTGCGTGCTGCCCGGAGATGGGCCTCTTACGTGTGCGGTTGCACACAAAAGCCCACATTTGACCACCAAATGATCATGTGGGTGGGAGCGTCATGTACCCGGACAGTAGTATCCGCCTGACAATACAGAACGCCGCACAGCCGAATGCCAGAAGGACATATTATTATTAATTACTTTTTATTTTTCTCTATATTTAGTGCTCTGTAGACGCTGTGGGGTACAAGCTATTGCGGGTGACTGGAGGAAGGGAGCCCGAGTACTCATTGCCTCAGTCCTCCCGTATTAGGCAAAACATCCAACATCGGACCCCGGGCAGTACCGGCTATGAGCTGGTGGGCATTGCCTTGGCAGCTTGGTTCGGCTAGAGAGACCGTGGGTGGCATTCGGGGAGGATGATTTCGGGCATGGCTTCGAAACGTCACCGACTTGCCAAAGGAGACCCCCCCCCCCCCCTCAGCGAAGTCTTTAACTTTCTTTCCCTGAGATTTCAACTCCCTGGGACATGCGCAGCGTGAAGGAATGGGATCCAGCTTCCCTAGGTTTCTGGCTGCTACCAGAACCGATGGGAAAGATTTTAATCTGGTATAATCGACCCTTTTTAGTACACACACTGAAGGAGTCTTCGGCGAACTTGAGGATCTCAGAAAATGCGCAACGGTAAGTCGCCTTTGAAGGCGCGTATAGCCCTGCAAGCCGATCAGTTGCTTAAGAGCGACCACTTGGGCGAAACCCCATCAATGTGGAGGAGCACAAATCCTTGAAAATGGTTCGCGGAGTCACCTTTCACTGTGACCTTATTTTGAACACTGACGACGAGTTGATGGAAGACATCAAGGACCGTGGCGTGACACACGTCCGGCGCATTACGCGCAAGGTCAACGGTGAAGTCGTTGCCACTGGTGACTTCATTGTCTCTTTCAAGTTGTCAGTGTTACCAGAGAAAGTCAAGGTAACAACTTATCGTTGCCTCCTATATGATGCTGTCAATACCAGAGATTCAGACATATGGTATCTTGTTGTTCGAATCAGTCTGTGCGTGGTACATGTGGAGGAGTATCTCACGGCGCGGAGGGGTGAAAAAACTCCGTACAGGTGCACCAACTGCTCTGGTCTTCATTCTCCTCGCGATCGGAACTCTCCGACATATCTGAGTGAGAAGAAGATCCAGGAGATCAAGACCCTGGATGGTCTTTCCTACCAGGAAGCGCGCCGTAAGTTTAATTCTACGAATATACCTGCTCGTACACTCAACTACAGCATGATAGCTCAGAGTCTTCCAGGTTCGTCATTTTTAACATCGTCACCTTTGCTGATCGCTGCGCCAAAGGCGACTGTTTCTGCAACGTCGGAAAGAGTAAAAGCTCGATGGGGGGACCACCCCACCTTCGACCTACCAGAAGTCAGTACCGGCTGGCAGTTCCCAGCCGGCACAGCAAGAGGGTAAGCCTAAATGTTCCCTCCATAAAAGGTCGGAGAAAGCCGTGCCCCGGCCGGCGGAGGCGGCATCACCGACCAGGGCTGGCAAAATATCTCCCAGTACGTCTAAACCAGAAAAGAAGAAGGCGACGAAGTATAGAGCCCTTGCTGAGCGCTCTCGCATTTCCCCTTCGAAGGAGAAGTCATGCCCCCTATCTGGGGGGTATTAGAAAGCGCCAGGAGGTACTCCTGCACACAAACCTGCGCGCTCTGCTCGTAGGGGACCTGCTCGCCCCCGAAAAGCGTCAAAGTTCTGCGCGGCATCCCCGCCGTCTGTTGATGACGGGATGGATGTCGCGCTGTCCTCTACATCTACGGATGTAGATGTTGATAGTGTTTAGGCTTGCGATCAATTTGTCGCTCATAACCTAACACTCCTATTATAGTCCCCACTATGGCACTGTTACTGTTACAGTGAGTACGGAGCGAGTATAGTCTGTATTCAGGAGACCAACTTCAGATCTGGTCATCATACGGTCTTGGGAAATTTTTGAATATACTTGACAGAACCATATGGTGCCCACTTGGCGTCTGGTGGCGTGGGCATTCTTGTCCGTTCTGATACTTATAGCGAAGAGATTCCTCTAATGACCCAACTGGAAGCAATTGCGGTGATGGTACCTCTGCCTATCATAGCAACAGTGTGTAATGTTTATTTTCCACCAGGCCAGCCTCTTAACATAAATGATGTCACTGATCATGTAGATCAGCTTCCACCTCCCTTCCTCTTGTTGGGAGATTTTAAAGCCCATCACTCCATATAGGGCTCTGAGACGCCTTGGCCCCGGGGGAGAGAGCTGTAAATACTAATAACAGAGCTGGATTTATGTATTTTGAACACAAGCGAACCAACTCACTTTAGTGTACGTTGCGGCACATATTCTAGCATAGACGTAAGTCTATGCAGCCGAACGTTAGTTCCGCACTTTCGCTGGAATACACACGATGATCTCTGTGACAGTGACTATTTCCACATCATCCTTACTTTGATGAAACGTAAATCCGTCCAGGCTCCCTCTCGATGGATTCTTAAATATGCTGTTCGCCTAAAGTACACATCATTAGCTGTCTTTAATGACGATATCAGGTGGACCGTCGGCGAGGAAATAACTTACGTCACGCAAGTTATTCTTGCTGCTGCTGAGGAGTACATTCCGTTCTTCTCGGGGACTTCTTGCCAAGTACTCGTTCCTTGGCGGAATGATGAAATAGCAGCAGCCATCAAACAACGCCGTCGCGCTCATAAACATTACCGTAGACAGCCTACTGTGGCCAAATTGTAACATTTAAGAAACTCCGCTCTCAGGCGCGAGTTCTTATGCGACAAAGTAAGTAGGCTTCGTGGGAGAGATATGTGTCGTCTATGACGTCACATACTCCATCATCTCAAGTGTTGACTAAGCTTCGACGTATTTCGGGTACCCAAGGAACACCTTCTGTACCGGGAATCTCAATTGCAGGCAATATCGTCAGTGACACACTCTCCATTGCTAACTATCTAGCCATCCATTTCGCGGATGTGTCTGGCTCCGGGAATTATCATGATAACCTCGCTGTGAGGCGGGAGGCAGAACGTAATAACATTACTTTTGCCACTATAGTTTCAGAGGACTACAACGTGCCCTGTACGGAGTGGAAACTCCGAAGCACCTTGGCGCTTTGCGAGGACTCGTCTCCTGGAGCACACAGCATCCATAACCAGACGTTGAAGCACCTTAGTCATGATAGTCTACTATATCTCCTTCGCGTGTTCAACCAAATCTGGATAGAGGGTGATTTTCCGTCTCAGTGGCGAGAGGGCATAGTCATTCCTGCCGTCAAGCCTGGCAAAGATCCTAAGTATGCACGAAGTTACAGACTGCCTGTGTAAGCTTTATGAGAGGATGTTCCATCGCCGACTTGTGTGGTGTCTGGAGAAATAACGACCCTTGTCTGAGTACCAATGTGGATTTCGAGCCGCTCGCTCGACCATTGATCACTTTGTACACCTGGCGAGCTCTATCCAGGATGCGTTTCATCACAAACAGCACTTGGTAGCTGTTTTCTTTGACTTAGAGAAGGCCTACGACACTAAATGGCGATATGGCATCCTTTCAGTCCTGCATCAATGGAGATTTCGAGATAACTTCCCGGTATTCATTTCTGTCTATCCGTGTATTCCGTGTCCGAGTATGGAGGACATATTCGCAATACCACGTTCAAGAAAAAGGAGTTCCACAGGGAGCGGGCCTTAGTGTCACGTTTTCGCGATTGCCATAAACTGTATTGCCACTGCTGCTGGTAATACCGTCGCTATATGTTGATAGTTCGCGCAATACAGCAGTCGCAGAGGGACAATTACGGCAAGCTATTAGGAGAGTGGAGCAGTAGACCTTAGAACATCGCTTTCGGTTTTCCACCGCAAAGATCTCTGTTGTCCACTTTTGTCGCCAAAGTTCTCTTCACCCTCCTCCTGAACTTAATTTAGTAAATGTAGCTATTCCTGTAGTTGACACTTACCCATTTCTTGGACACCTTTTCGATAGTAAATTATCGTGGGAGCCACATGTGTGACAGTTAAAAGTGCAATGCACTAAGAGGCTGAATTCTCAGCAGCTCTTCTTCTGGGGCTGACCGCACCGTACTCCTACGATTCTATAGGGCACATATTTTATCTCGGCTAGACTACGGCAGTGCAGCATATGGCTCAGCAAGACCAAGCGTTCTTGCGAAGCTGAACAGCATCCACCACAGCGGGGTTAGGTTTGCGACGGGAGTTTTCGTACAAGCCCCGTCGCCAGCCTGCTCGCTGAGTCTGGTGTGCCGCCTTTACACCTGAGGCGCCAGCAACTCCTACTTACGTACGCTGCAAATTTGCGACAGATGCCACTTCATCCAAGGTATCTTGCGTGTTCAACAATGGCAACCGTTTGCTGTACGCTGGTTGTCCTCGAGCGACGCGATCGGTTGGGATACGCTTGGATAGCAGTTACGAATTGTTTGACGTACCTTCGATTCCCTGCCTCGTCAGACAATCATGTGGGTTACCTCCGTGGGTATAACGACGAACTGAAATAATCGTGGATTTGCACACTGGCCCGAAAGGAAACACGGACCCTTCGACTTATCAGAGGCTCTTCCTGTCCGTTGTTGGCCGCTATTCAGGTTCAATCGTCGTCTACATGGATGGTTCAAGGACAGAAACGAAGGTGGGCTGTGCGTTCGTTGTCGACAATGATCGGTTTCTTTTTGCTCTCCCGGAAACCCGTAGTGTGTACACAGCAGAGCTCTATGCTATCTGTGAATCTCTGCGGTACGCACTGTGCAATAGACGCCGACACTCTCTTCTGTGTACTGACTTCTTGAGCTCGCTACAGTCTACTGAAACTTGTTTCCCTCGGCACCCTGTGGTGCAACGGGTCCAGGACCTGCTGGTCGGGTGTTCGGATGCCGGCACCAGAATCACTTTTATGTGGCTCCCTAGCCGCATGGCTGTAGAGGGAAATGAATTAGCAAATAAGGCTGCCAAGGAGGCATTTACACTGCCCCCGTTGCCTTTCAAGGTTCCAGCAAGTGATATTCGCTCTCAGCTGAGTTATCTGGTTATGTCCCATTGGGAGATGGAGTAGAGGGCCACTCCTCTTGCAAATACGCTGAGAGCGATAAAAGGTACAACAAAGGTATGGAGGACTTCCCTTCGGGCTTCGCGGAGGGAAGCTCTGGTATTATGTCGTCTTCGGATCGGCCACGGTATCCTGACTCATGTGTACTTGCGGCGATCATCTTACCGTGGTACACATCCTTACGCAGTGTGTGCACCTGGTCGATCTTCGCCGTAGTCTTAACCTCCCAAGTACCATCTCCCTTATCCTGCGTGATGACGAGCAGTCAGCAGAACTCGTCATCCGCTTTATGAGGGATAGTGGTCTGTTTCATCGCGTGTAATGTTGTCTTTTGTGCTAGTGTATTTGTTTAAATGCGCTTTTATCCATTGACTTCGTTTTAGTTTGTGCTGCGTATTTTAATATTTTAACATCTAACATATATTATGTTTATACGTTTGTACTACCAGTCAATGCCTTATTCATTTTACTCCTATATTTTCTCTTATTTTATTAGAAAATAAGGCATTGCGAATTAGATCCACTGATTGTTTTAATCTCATACTCATTTTTCTTCATCACCATTTCTAAACCGTAGTCGGTGAATACGTTTTAACATTTTAACTTCATATCTCATGTCGTTCATCTCGTTCCATTAAGGGCCGATGACCTTCGATTTGAGCCCGCTTAAAACAACAAGCAGCATCATCGTCATAAACTCGAAAAGAAGGCGGAGAAGAGAAGCGCCGTTACCTCCATCCGAAGGGTATGAGTCTGCATCAGCAGGCACGCCTGCTCTAATACCTGCGCGCTCTCCTCGTAGGGGGACTTCCCTCCCCCGGTAAGCGTCCAAGCTCTAGGCGTCAACCCCGCCGTCTGTCGATGACAGGATGGACGTCGAGCTGTCATCTACATCTTCGTATGTAGATGTTGATGTTGCTAGTGTTTAGGTTTAAGAGCATCTCGTCGATCATAACATAACACTCTTTCGATAGTCTACACTATGGAACTGTTACAGTGGAATTGTAACGGTTATGACAGGCATCTTGCTGAGCTTCGTCAGCACATTAGAGAGTATGCGGCGGGTATTGTCTGTATTCGGGACACAAACTTCAGACCATGTCCTCATACGGTCTTGAGAAATTTCATGCTACACGCGACAGAACGATGTTATGCTCACCGGGCGTCTAGTGGCGTGGATACTTGTGTTCTTTCTGATCATACAGCGAAGAGTTTCCTCTAAGAACCACACTGCAGTGCGAGTACCGCTGCCTGTCATAGCAACATTGTGTGATGTTTATTTTCCACCAGGCCAGCCTCTTAACATCAATCATATCACTGATCTTAGGGATCAGCTTCCACCTCCCTTCCCCTTTTTCGGGACATTTTAATGCCCATCACCGCATATGGGCAATGAAGCGCCTTGCCCCAGGGAAGGGAGTTGGAAACATTAGTTACAGATCTGGATTTATGTATTTTGAAGACAGAAGGACCAACTCCTTTTCGGGTACTTTACTGCGCATACCCTCGCATAGATGTAAGTCTATACAGCCGAACGTTGGTTCAGGTATTTTGGTGGAATACACACGATGATGTCTCTGACAATAAATATTTTACCATTATTCTTACTTTTTGGAAACAAAAATCTGTCGAGGCCCATCGTCGTTGGATTCTGAAACATGCTGATTGGCCAAAGTTCACATAACTAGCTTTCTTTAACGTCGTGACTGGACAGAACGTAGACGGCGAAGTAACTTGCGGTACATAACACAAGATATTCTTGCTGCCTGTGAGGTGTCCATTCCGTCATTCTCAGGGACTCCTCGCCGAAAATTCATTTTTTCTGGAACGAAGAAATTGCACCAGATATCAAAGAACGTCTTCGCGCTCATAAACGCAATCGTAAGCAGACTACTCTGACCATCTCGGTGTAAAATTTAAACAGCTCCGCGCTAAGGCGCGACTTCTTATTCGCCAATGTATGAAAGCTTCATGGGAGTAATATATGTGTCGTCTACCACGTCACATGCTCCATCATCGCAAGTGTGGACTAAACTTTGATGCATTTCGCGTATCCAATGTTCATCTTCTGTACCGGGAATTTCCATTGCAGGCAGTATCGTCACTGAACCACTCTCAGTACCTAACCGTGTATCCCGCTGCCTCTGTGGATCCGTGGTAGAGTGTCGGCCTCCGGATCCCAAGATAGCGGGTTCAAACCCGGCAGAGGTAGTCGGATTTTTGAAGGGGGGAAAAAAGTCCATTCGACACTCCATGTCGTACGATGTCGGCATGTAAAAGATCTCTGGTGATACATTTGGTATTTACCCGACAAAATTAATTAAATCTCAGCCATAGACGCCCAAGAGAGATCCGGTTTACTCTAGGTCCGCTAGATGGCAGACAGAGTAAACCGGAACGTCGAAATTGACGAGCAGACAGCCAGATGGCGTCAATTCGAAATGTCTGCAAACGGTAGCTGAGGCCATACGATTATTATTATTATTTATTTATTAACCGTGTATCCCGCCATTTCGCGGATGTGTCTGGTTCCGGGAATTTCCATCGTGATTTCGTCGCTCTGAAGAGGGAGGCAATACATCGTCACATTACTTTTGCCACTCAAGCATCAGAGGACTATAACACGCCCTTTACGATGGAGTGGGAACTACGCAGCGCCTTGGCGCTTTGCAATGTCCATAACAAGATGTTGAAACACCTTAGTGACGATAGTTATATCTCCTTCGTGTGCTTAACCGAATCGGTATAGAGGTTGAGTTTCCACGAACCTACTACGGTGGCGTAGCAGAGGGAGAGGTGATACTCCCACGTGGCGCGTCCCAGGTGGCGGATAGGGGGGTCCCAACCGGCTTGCCGGCGGACTTGAGGGAGATAAAATACCTCTCGCGGACCAAACACACATCCCCCTGTGGGTGTGGGACGCAGACGAAGAATACACCCACCGTATCCCCTACCTGTCGTACGAGGCGACTAAAAGGGGCGACCAAGGTATGATCAACTTAGAACCATGAAAGTAATTGTACACGCAGGGAACACCATGGGTTGCATTTACTTGCGCGTAGTACCACTATGTTAGGTACGCCATAGGTTTGTGATTAGTAGCGACAGTGTGTGAATCAGGATGGGGGTCCTGCAGTACCTGTGTTTCGGACCCCTATATGAGCGACACCATGGGATTAGCGACACCATGGTGCTGCCTTACCTATGCTCAGTTCCCACTATGTGAGGAATTCCACGGGATAGTACGGGTCCCTGTGGTTAGTCCACATACGTGAGGAACGCCATAGGTTAGCGTTGCCTTTATAGGTTTGCGTTGCCTGCAAATAGCGCCGCAATGTGCGAAACACTACAGGTCTGTGTTACATGTGCGCATTACACTACCTGTGAATAGCACCATAATATGTGGAATACCGCGAGTCTCCGCTGCTTTTGATTAGTACCGCAAAATTACACATAGCATGGTTCTACTTTCCTAGCAATAAATACCATTATGAGGGGCTGATGACCGTATCGACTATACGCACAATCGATTCAGCATTGTAGGACAGAAGCAGTCCCTTGGTCAGTAATACTATTGTTTTGTGCCGGCTTCTGTACATGTGAGTCACTGTGGGTCGGATTCACTGATCGTTTTAAATTCATATCAATCCATTCATTCTTCGTCCTCATGCTTTGAATTCCGGTCAATGGAGTATTTTGGAATTTTAAGTTGTCATTTTATTTTGTCTCATTTCGTACCATTAGGGGCCGATGACGTCGATGTTAGGCCCCTTTGAACAACAAACATCAATCCTCGTCATCAATCAGAGGTTGAGTTTCCATCTTAATGGCGAGAGGGCATAGTCATTCCTGTCCTCGAGCCAGACAACAAACCTAAGTATCTTATATATCTTATTAACTGTTGAAGTAAGCTAGTAGAGACGATGATAAGTCGCCGACTTGGTTGGTGGCTGGAGAAACAAGAACTCTTGTCCTAGTACCAATGGGATTTTCGAGCCGCTCGCTCGACCACTTGGTACGACTGGAGTGTTTTTATCAAGGATGCATTTCTCCACAAAAAGCATTTGGTGGCTGTTTTCTTCTACTTAGGAAAGGCCAATGACTTCACATAGCGATATGGTATCCTTTCAGGCCTGCATTAATGGAGATCCCGGGATAACCTGCTGGTATTTATTGGGAATTTCTTGTCCCTCCGTCTATTCCATGTCCAAGTTGGGAGAGCAAATTCGTAATACCACGTTAAAGAAATGGAGTCCCACAGGGATCGGGTCTTATTGTTATTGTTTTCGCGAATGTCATAGGCGGTATTGTCGCTGCTGCTGGTTCAACAGTAATACCGTCGCTATATGTGGATGTTTTTGTTCGTCATTATAACTCACACAGTATGGCTGTCGCAGAGCGACAATTACAACAAACTAAAAGAGAGTGGAGCACTTGACTTTAGAACATGGCTTTCGGTTTTCAACTTTTGCCGGCAGCGCTCCCTTAATTCGCATCCTGACCTTTATGTATGAAACGACAATCTTCCCGTAGTCGACACTTACCGAGAAATTATCGTGGCAGTTAAGAGTGCAATGCACCAAGAAGCTGAATATCCTGAAGTTCATTAGCAGCACTACTTGGTGGCTGAACGCAAGGAGCTCCTACGATTTTATAGGGCACGTATTTTATCCAGATTAGACTTCGGCCGTCACGAACCTACTACGCTGGCGTAGCAGGGGGAGAGGTGATACTCCCACGTGGCGCGTCCCTGGTGGCGGATAGGATGTCCTAACCGGCTTGCCGGCGGACTTGAGGGAAATAAAATACCTCTCGCGGACCACACACACACGACAACCTGTGGGTGGGGGAGGCTGACGAAGAATACACCCACGGTATCCCCTGCCTGTCGAAAGAGGCGACTAAGAGGGGCGACCGAGGGATGATTGTCTTCGAACCATGAAACTACTTGTGATTAGTACAACCACGGTGGAATATGTTGGGTCGCTTTTAATTGCGCGTAGTACCATTATATTAGGTACCAAAGAGGTTTGTGATTAGTAGCACACAGGAGCACCGTTCGGTCGACTTTTGCAGTACCTGTGATTAGTACCAACATATGAGCAGGACCATGGGATGATAGCTACCATGGTTCTGCCTTGCCTATGATTAGTACCCACTTTATGAGGAACACCACGGGATAGTGCAGGTCCTGTGGTTAGTACTCTTATGTGATGAACACCATAGGGTTGCGTTGCCTGTAAATGGTGCCGCAATGTGAGAATAACCATAGACCTGTATAATATGTCGAATTCCGTAACCTGTGAGTAGTACCATAATGTGTGGAATACCGCGAGTCTCTGCTACTTTTGATTAGTTCCGCAACATGACAAGTACCATGGTTCTACTTTCCTAGCGATAAGTACCGTTATGAAGGCCCGATAACTTGGATTTTGGACCCCCTTTAGTCTGCAAGCATCATCGGTTCAGTGTTATGCTATAGCAGCAGCCCCTTGGTCAGTAATCCTATTGTTTTACGCCAGTTTCTCTGAATGTAAGGCATTGCACGTCGCATCCACTGATTGTTTTAAATTCATCTCCATCCAATCATTCTTCGTCCTCACGTTTTGAACTCTGGTCAGTAGAGAATTTTGGACTTTTAATTTGTTATTCCATTTCTTACCATTAGGGGCCGATGACCTCGATGTTAGGCCCCTTTAAAAAACAAGCATCATCATCATCAGACTTCGGCCGTGCAGCATATGAGTCAGCAAAACCAAGCGTCCTTGCGAAACTGAGCAGCATCCAGCTCGGCGGGGTGAATTTGGCAACGTGAGCTTTGCGTACAACTCCCATTGCTTGCTTCCTCGCTGTATCTAGTAGGAGCCAGCAAATGCTTCTGTCGTGTGCTGCAAATTTGCTACAGATGCCACATCACCCAAGCTATCCTTGCGTACTCCACAATAGAAACCGTCGGCTGTACGCTTCTTATCCTCGAGCAACGCGTCCGGTTGGAATCCGCTTAGAGAGCAGTCACAGATTGTTTGATGTATATTCGGTTCCCTGCCTTGTCAGACAACCAAGTGGGGTACCTCCATGGATAATACCACGTCCTGAACTATTCCTGAATCTTCACACTGGCCCGAAGGGAACATGGACCCTTCGATTTATCGGAGGCTCTTTCTATCCGTTTGTAGCTGGCATCCGGGATCAGCCGTCCATTATACGGATGGTTCGAGGACAGAAACGAAGGTAGGCTGTGCGTTCATTGTTGACAATGATAGGTTTCTCTTTGCTCTCCCGGAAGCCTGTAGTGTGTACACAGCAGAGTTGTATGCTTTCTGTGAAGCTCTGCGGTACGCATTGTCCGATGAGCGCCAACACATTCTTTTGTGTACCGACTACCTAAGCTCGCTACAGTTGACTGATACCTTTATCCCTCGGCACACTGTGGTGCAGTAGGTCCAGACCTGCTGGCCGGGTGTTTGAATGCCGGCACCAGAATTACGTTTATGTGGCTCCCAAACAACAAGGTTTTGATCGAAATGTGTTAGCAGATAAGGCAGCCAAGGAGGCAGTTACACTGCCCCCGTTGCCTTACAAGGTTGCAGCATGTGATTTTCACTCTTAGCTGAGATATTTGGTTATGTCTCATTTTGAGATGGAGTGGCAGGCTACTACACTTCCTAACAAGCCCAGAGTGCTGAAGGGTACAATAAAGGTATGGAAGACTTCCTTTCGGGGTTCTCGGAGGGAATCAGTGGTATTATATCGTCTTCGTATCGGCAATGTATACTAAAGTACTCCTATTTACTGGAAAGGGAAACCCCTCCGGTGAGTACTTATGGCGATCACCTTACCGTGGTACACATCCCTACGGAGTGCGTGGACCTGGTCGATCTGCGCCGTAGGCTAAAATTCTCGAGTATCATCTCCCCCATTTTGCGAGTTGACGAGCAGTCACAGACCTCGTCATCTGTTTTATGAGGGATAGTGGTCTTTTTCATCGTGTGTAATTATGTCTTTTGTCGTAGAGTATTTTTGTTATTTGCGAGTAGTATAAGTGGATGGTTCGGCCGCCTCCATCTCCTCAGACCCTCCTCAGAGGCCTCCTCCTCCCACGGGAAATTTGAATTTTGGCGGGAGATTTGAATTTTGGCGCGAGATTTGAATTTGTAAACGATGCCACGTGCTTTTTCACAACAACGCATCGCTAACCTCATTGCTGCCTTCTTGACGGGGCTAAACCTCAGTGCTGGCATCTTTATGGCACTAAAACTCACGGGCGGGAAATTTGAATCTTATTGCGAGATTTGAATTTGTAAAAAAAAAAAGCCATGTCCTTTTTTGACAGCCCCGTGCTTTCTTGGCAGCTGTCATCCGCAATCTTGCACTGATAACTTCAGTGCTGCCATCTTAACGCCACAAAACCTCAACAACAACAACGCATCGCTAAACTCAGTGCTGCCATCTTAACGGCATTAAAACTAATAGGCACGTGATGGCGGGTAATTTGAAAAATTCCACGTGCTTTTTTGACAGCTATCATCCGCCATCTTGCATCGCTAACCTTAGTGCTGCTCTCTTTACGGCACTACTTTTGAAATGTGGTGGTGTTAATTTCCACGTGCTTTTTGACAGCTGACGGCGGCCATCTTTAATCAACAGAGCACCGTGCTGCTATCTTTAGGTATATACCTTTGAAATGTTGTGGCGGGCAATTTGAAAAATCTACGAGTTTTTTGATAGCTGCCATCCGCCACCTTGCATCGCTAACATTAGTGCTGCCCTATTTTTGGTACTAAACCTAATCGTGGTGTGGTGGGTGATTAAAAATCCACGTGTTTTTTGACAGCTGTCATCCGGCATCTTCCATCGCTAACCTTAGTGCTGCTATCTTTAGCTACTACCTTTGAAATATGGTCTGGTAATTTCCACGTGCTTTTTGACAGCGGCCATCTTTAATCAACAGAGCATCATGCTGCAATCTTTAGGTACAGACATTTGAAATGTGGTGGCGGGCAATTTCCACGTGCTTTTTTGACAGCTGTCATCCGCCATATTTAATCAACAGAGCACCATGCTGCTATCTTTACGACACTAAACCTCATCGTGGTGGAGGGTAATTTGAAAAATTCCATATGCTTTTTCAACAGCTGTCATTAACCATCTTTAATCAACAGAGCACCGTGCTGCTATCTTTACGGCACTGCGGGCAATCTGAAAAATTCCGTCAGCTGTCATCCGCATCTTTAATTAACAGAACGTCGTGCTGCTATCTTTATCGTAGTAGCGAGCAATTAAAACATTCCACATGCAGCTGCGACCATCTTCAATCAACCTTTGAAATGTGGTGGCGGGTAATTTGAAAAATTCCGTTAGCTATCATCATTAAACAGTAAAACTTCAGTGCATACGCGAACCTAACCTCCCATATACCATCTTGAAGGAGACTATTCTTAGTTTACGACAAGATACCCTTCCCGACGCTAATTAGCGCTTAGAGGCTACTACACAAGATGGCGGCGGCTGTTATAGCCTCCTCCACCTCATCTACATCCTCTACCTTCTCCTCCTCCTCTGTCAAAGCGTAGCTTTATCGAGCATGCATCACCAAGTGTGCAGCGATAACATCATTGTGCATCTTTATACTTGGGGGTACACTGCACTCGATACAACATGTCGTTAACTTCAACATACGTTCAGAACATTGTTTGATGTGTTCAGATCACTAAATAAGTTATCAAGACTACAATCGAACTCGATACAACATGTGTTTAGAACATTCTAAGAAGATCAGATTACAAAAGAAGTGATTGAAATATAACAAGACTAGAATCGATCACTGTACTCGATGTCGTTAACTTAACATGTGATTAGAACATTGATTGGTGTGTTCAGATCACTAAATAAGTAATCAAGACAATAATCGAACACTGCAATCGGCATAACATGTGTTTAGAACATGCCAGGGGATACCTTTGTTCTAAGAAGATCAGATTACAAAAGAAGTGATTGAAACATAACAAGACTAGAACAGACTGGTCGTCGCCATAAGACGTATCTGTGTCGGTGCGACGTAAAGCCCCTAGCAAAAAAAAGAACAGACTGGCGGTAAGCTGGCTGGCAGCAGGAAAAGGTCCTGTCATTATAATGATAACTGCACAACTCAATTTTGACGGGTAGTAGGGAAGTAGCCTGCTATTATAATAAAAACTCTCCTCAACTGTAATCTGTCTGAAAGTAGGAAAGGGACCTGCCATTTTAACTAAAACTCCCCAAATCGATTGCGACCGCGCAGTAGGCAATGGGGCCTGCAATTATAATATAAACTTGCCAACTCGATTGTGAATGGCAGTAGGCAAGTGAGCCTGCCGTTTTTATCACAACTTCGCAGCCCACACTTTACATTGGAAACAACGTATGGGGACCTCCCCATGCTATTTCACGAATAAGGCTAAGAGACATGCAATTTAAAAAAAAATATATAATTTACTGCACGCACAGTATTTCCTTCGATATCCGTATACAATGTAGAATACCGCAGCGAAGCACGGGTACATTTGCTGGTGTATATATATATGTATAGATGTACGTATGTATAGCCGGCCCTGTGGTGTAGGGCTTGCCTGCCTGCCTATTACCTGGAGGCCCCGGGTTCGATTCCCTGACAGGTCAGGTATTTTTACTTGAACCTGAGGGCTGGTTCGAGGTCCACTCAGCCTACGTAATTCGAATTGAGGAGCTATCTGACGGTGAGATAGCGGCCCTGGTCTAGAAGACCAAGAATAACGGCCGAAAGAATTCTTCGTACTGGCCGCACGACACCTTGTAATCTACAGGCCTAAGGGCTGAGCAGCGGTCGCTTGGTAGGCCAATGCACTTCAAGGGCTGTAGTGCCATGGGGTTTGGGTTTATATATATTGTATGTGTACTTCTAGGAAATGTCTTATTCCATTATCACCTTTATTTTCTCTAATTTTATTAGAAAATAAGGCATTGCGAATTGGATCCACTTATTGTTTCAATCTCATAATCATTTTTCATCTCCATTTATCTTAAAACTAGCTGATGTACCCTTGCTTCGCTATGGGATTCTCGGAATGGCTGTATTTGTGGTTTTACTAACTGAAGTCATCTTAGGCCATTACAAAAACGACAGTAGTAATACAGGAATGTTATTATATACAAGACTCTAATAAACGAAAAACCACACATTTTCTCACTTTTTACGAACCGTACTACGTTGCCGATCTAACAGTGACCAGGCCGCAGACAGCCGTGAACACTTTGCCATTATTCCGCTCAATATGCACACTGCTCATTCAAATTGGTGCCTCAGAGTAGGGATTGAATAGCTCGAATGCTGTGATGAGCCAGTTTGTTTCGTACCCGTAGTACAGAAAATTTATGAACCACAGGAACGGCTTGCTAAAGAAGAAAGTTGTTTAACTCCCCAGCTACTTCCCGCCAATATTCAGGCAGGCTCTTATACTCGGTACGACTGTGCAAGTTGGCCGTGCGGTTAGGGGCTTGCAGCTGTGAGCTTGCGTCCGGGAGATAGTGGTTTCGAACCCCACTGTCGATAGCCCTGAAGATGGTTTTCTGTGGTCTCCCATTTTCACACCAGACAAATGCTGGGGTTGTAGTGTAATTAAGGCCAGGGTCGCTTCCTTACCATTCCTAGGCCTTTCCTATCCAACCGTCGCCATAAGACCTATCTGTGTCGGTGCGACGTAAAGCAAATTTAAAGATGTATTCGATATACAGCAGTAATCCCATCTATCGGAGATGAGTGGTAAGAGAGATACGAGGCACATCACAGAAAAACAAACCACCTGCGGGTGGGAGACGCTCAAGTAGAAGACACCCGCGGTATCCCCTGTCCGTCGTAAGAGGGGACTAAAAGGAGCCCAAGGGGCTCTCAACTTGGGAGTGTGGATTGGCGACCACGGGGCCCTTAGCTGAGTCCTGGCATTGCTTCCACTTGTGCCAGGCTCCTCACTTTCGTCTATCCTGTTCGACCTCCCTTGGTCAACTTTTGTTCTTTTCCGACCCCGAAGGTATTGGAGCATTCGAGGCCTAGGGAGTCATTCATTTTCACGCCCTTCGTGGCTCCTGCCTTTCTTCGTCCGAAACTTCATTTTTCGACGTGAAGGATCCCTTTTTTATTTTTCTCTCTCTCTACCCCCTGTGGGTGGGGGACGCAGAAGGAAAATACACCCACGGCATCCCCTGCCTGTCGTGAGGGGCGACTAAACGGGGCGACCAAGGGATGGTTGAATTAGAACCATGAAACTATTTTTGATTATTACCATCACGCGGGGAACACCATGGGTCGCCTTTACTTGCAAGTAGTACCACTATATTAGGTACGAAATAGGTTTTTGCTTAGTAGCAACAGTAGGTGTGGACTATGGGTTTCAGTACCCGTGAGTCGTACCCATATTGTGAGCAACACCACGGGTTTGGGCGTTGCCTGTGATTAGTACCAGTATATGAGCGACACCGTGGGTCTACGTTGCCTGTGAATAGTATCCACTATGTGAGGAACACCACGGGAATATCGGCGCCCGTGATTAGTGCACCTAGGTGAGGAACCCCATCGGTTTGCTTTGGCTATGAGTGGCGCCTATGTGTGAGAAACACCATAGATCAGCGTTACCTGTACGACGTACAATACTTGTGAGTAGTACTATCATGTGTCGAACACCGTGAATCTTCGCTCCCTTTGATTAGTACCCCAACATGACACATACCATGGTTCTACTTTACTAGCGATAAGTACTATTCTGAGGGTGCTTTGACCTGGATTTTGGAACCCTTTAAACATCAAGCATTCTCGATTCAAGATTGTGCTTTATGAGTTGTCCCTTGGTCAGTAATACTCTTATTTATAATCTTTCTTTTGAGTCGGATCCACTGTTTCTTTGCTTCTTTTTTTGGGTTCATGTCATCCATTCATTCTTCATGACACTTTTTATTTTGGTCAGTGGATGATTTTGAACTTTTTCTTTGTCATTTCATTTCGTACCATTAGGGGCCGATGACCTCAATGTTAGGCCACTTTAAACAACAATCATCATCATCATCATCATCATCATCATCATCATCATCATCATCACAGCAAACAATGGTCAATGTAATGGTATTGTTGATCAATGTTACGAGCTTTCTTTATTGTAGGCCTTCACATTTAGTTTTTTTCGACTCTGTCATATCAGGGCGTCTGACAAAATTATTTATAGCGTAGACTGTAGTTTTTAATCCCCGACTTTAAATACCGATTTTCATTCAATTCTGTTTCCCATTTTCTCTTGATTCAGCGCTGATATGGACTTAGCAACAAAAATGCACATTCATGAATACCTCTGTTATAGTTCCCGTACGGTAAAAATCTATGTAATACATAAATTATCGGAAATTTAGTACTATATGTCTAGTTATGCAGTATTTGTCGATAGGGCCTCTAATTACACAAATATTTGAGAATTAAGTTTTTGGCTTTCCCCTAAACTACTATTGTTCTCAGCGTGAATATTATTATTTATTGCCTAGAATGTATCGAGTTATTCTCCGACTTTGCATACCGATTTTCATTAACATAGGACCACTAATAACATAAATATTTAGAATTAAATTTTAGTCCTTGTCTATGCTACCATTTCTCTCAGAGTGAATACGATTATTTATGGCCTAGATGGTAGTGGCTCATCTCCCGACTTTACATACCGATTTTCATCAAATTCCCTTCAGCCGTTTTCTCTTGATGCGTGTACATACATACATAGGCAGACAGACAGACAGACAGACAGACAGACAGACAGACAGACAGACAGACAGACAGACAGACAGACAGACAGACATTACGGAAAAGTAAAAAGTGCATTTCCTTGTTACTATGGACATGACAGATACAAAAATACCATTCTTTTCAAATTTTGAGTTATGTAGGGACAAAACTCTTATTTTATCAATTTGTCAATGGATACATTTTAAAATTTGAATTATCAAATCATGTCGTCCATCTCGTACCATTAGGGGCCGATGACCTTAGATGTTAGGCTCCTTGCATCAACATCATGATCTTGCGAATAGTACTACTACAAGTGCCTGGTTGTGCGCCAGTTTAGGAACCGCTACGACCTGCAGCTGGGTCTGTGATTAGAATCTTCGAGAGAGGAGTAATCTGTGGTGCCATAATGTTTAATGCACCGTGGACCTACAGTGCCTATGATTGGTACCACCATGAGGGAAACAGCATGTGTCTACGTTACCTGTACCACTATAATAGGAACACCGTGATAACAGGATTTTCGAGGCCTTCAGATAATAAGCGTAATCGTAGTAATTATCTTAAGGGTTTTTGTTTCACAATCAGTTTTTCATTATCATTCGTTTTATATTGTAGTCAGTGGATACATTTTGACATTTCGTAGCTCCTCGTGGCATTAGGGGCCGTGACCCAGCTGTTAGGCCCTTTTGAAGAATAAACAACATCATCATCACCATCTGATATGTAATTTAATGAAGATGCGGCTGGATGAAAACACTATTTCGCCCTAGTCTGCACGTGTATCGCGCAAACATAAACTGTGGAAGGAAGGACAAATATAGCAGCTATCTCTAAGCCAGCTAAATAGGTGGATATATCGACTGTAAGCAATGTAATACGATATGTTTGGTTTTGCTAGAATGACACAAAGCGAAAAACAAACTGTGTATTTAGTAATCGATATAAGAGAAATAACATAACGTGTTGACGACATGAGATGGAAAGAAAAATCAAAAGATCTTACTTCCCAAAAATAAAAAGTGCCGACATTAGCGGAAATCGCAAAAATGTACGCGGACGCTAAATTAAACGTGGAAATGCGGACGTATGTTAAGCCTAGCTATTCTCATCGAAAAGGCGACTGAGTTCTGCCAGTTGATAAGAGCAATAAAGAAGAGGGAAATACCACGTTCACTAAATATAAGCAATCAAAAATTCGAAATAAGACGTGCAGACCTTGTAATTACAGGCTTCTTGAAGTGAAGATTGTCTTGGTTTGAACTCGATATAGGAAAGTGTAAAGGCCGTGAATCTCCCCTCACACTTGGCAACCTGTCATCTCAAGCAGGGGGAAGGAAGAGCACTTCAGCGGGAGAACAATCGCCCTTCAGACGAGTAAGAGAAGCGCAATTGAGAGGTCGAGGTCTGCCTTGCCCTCGGCTAACTTAAGTCTCACCAGTGTTCTTACCCGCACAGTGGTCTCCTCAGTTTACAGCAGCAAGGGTAGGAATACAACTGAACTGTCACTCAGGTGGCAGAATCCCTACCAATTGTATATGTTAAATAGCTTTTTCTAAATAATTTCAAAGGAGATTGACCTATTGAACTTCTCACTTAGTAAATGTTTCCAATCCCTAATGCCCCGTCCTATGAACTAATACTTGCCCCAACTGTTTCTCTCAAATTGCAAGTTTATCTCCATACTATGATCGTCCCTACTTTTAAAAACTTCACACAAGCGTATTCGCCTCAGTACACCCCATCGACCGCCTGTAGTGGGGGACGCAGACGAATAATACACCCACAGAAAACCCACCCTGTCGTAACAGGCTACTAGGAGGGGTGACTGAATGATAGTGACATTAGAACCATGAGATTACTTGTGATTATTACCACTACGAGCGGAACACCATGTGTCGACGTTACTTGCGACTAGTACACCTTGCGAGGAGAACCACGGGTCTACGTTACATAGGAACAGTACCATTATGGGCGTTTCTTGCGATAATTGTCATCATGTGCATTCCACCGGTCGGTTCCACTGTGTTCAGAATGGGCCTGCCTTACCTATGATTAGTACTAATATATTTTAGTAGTAGTAGTAGTAGTTTATTGAACCTCACAGGTTTCCACCCAATATATGGTTCAAATTTGGAATAGCCTAAGCCTGTTACAGGATAGTACATTAGAATCTAGTAAACGACATAAAATAAGAAACCAGCAAAATGAAATAAAATGAGACTAAAATAAAATAAAAGGCAATCGGACAAATACTCCTTGGACTTGCCATGAAGTCCGTCGTATACTCCGGAAACGTGACCCCCAAAGTGAGGGTCACCACAGCAGCCATCCTCGGTCTCTTCATGCCACGTCCAACTTCCCCCTCCCCCCTGAATATTTCTATTGTCTTCCAGAATATGCTATTTAAATAAAGTATAGTTAAAAGGCATATAATCAAATGGCCCACGGTGAACTCGCTTCCAGAGAGCCGTTAGCCCTGGAAAAAGGCAAACACATAATTAAAAATAAAATTAGAATACCACATATGCAAGCTATAAAATGAACTACACCTTCCACCTAACCGGCCTCGCCGACGCGGCACATTCTATCACAGCTATTGTCATAACTCCTGATCTCGTTACTCTGCTCATCCAGCCCCCACGAACACTTTAACTATCTCCTCGTCAAAAGAATGTCGTCAGTCTTTGCCAACCAAACCATTAAATTTGCTTAACAACCACACAAATAATCTAAATCACCATCAAACTTTCCAATCTCATGCCACCAACTCCAAATTTATACTTCGCCACTTACAGACACCTTCCTCCAACCTCCACACACACCAATATTCCATTCTCATCCCTCTCAACACTTAAAGTCTGCCATTACATATACCATACAAAAACTCCATTCAACTCCACAATCTTTCACTTACACACTACATACCAATTACTATATCTATCATACCAACACACATATCAATTACAACATCAGCAATAGACACACTTCACTACCTGCCAAAAACTACCAGCATCACCGTATACTACCTACCATCAACTCCATCTCTTACTCATCACTTTTCAGTTCTCATCCCTCTCAACACTTAAATTACTTACAGACAGTCCAATATTTAATCACTTGCCATCATACCCACTGCACTCTCCCCTCCGCAACATATTTACTACAACTACTTACTAACATTATTAGCGATTTTACTTCTTGTTACGATACCCTCATCCTTTCGTTTTATTCCCCATAATTCACTTAAGCTCCTGTCCCTTCTAAAGCCGCCCCTGCTTCCTCTACTCAAACACTCTTCTATCCTCTTCCTGGGTACCTCTGCATTATCCTTTTCGCTCTGCACCTTCATAACTTCATTGCATTCTCTTCTCTGACTATCTTCTTCACTTGCTGTGCCCGTAGCTGCATCCCTAAGCCTTCCTAATCTCACCCATTTGCCTGCCACTCTTTCTTTTTCACTATCAGCGCTTACGCTTTCACTAAGCTCCACTCTCTGCCCACCTTCGTTCCGCTTCCTATTGTCCTTGTTATCTCCTATATCACTATTTTTCACTTGACTATCATCACCACTATTCACTACACTTCTCTCTTTTCCTTCATCTTGTTTTATCTTCATTTCTAGGTCTATTAATCTATTCACAGACCAGGTTCTGCTCCAGTTGCTGCTTGACACCACTAGATCTTGTCCTCTGATAATTGCTCTCAACCCTTGTAGTCTAGCACGTATCATATATTTTTCAGAATTTTTTCATTCCTGATCGCTTCAGCTCCTACGTCCCTCTTGATCCATATTCTTCCCCTCTGCATATTACCCGCATTTCCAACCACAATATCCGCCATCAAAGTAGAAAACAGTTGTACTTTGATAGGCCTGTTGCCTCTAATTTTTCCCACTCTCTGCACATCGTCTATATCTACTTGACTAAAATTAACTTTCATTTTCCCCTTAATTAGGCCCACTACTTTATAAATTGTAAGCACTTTGTTCTCACTCTTCTCTTCAGGCACACCATATAAAAACAGGCATTTCTTCCTTCGATTTAGAGTGTTGGCTTCCACTTCTGGTTTCAGTTTCAGCGTCTCCTCTTCTAAGCGACCTATTCTCTCCCTTAATGCTGCAAATTCTTCAGTATTTTTTCTCACTTGCGATGTTGTGTCTTCTGTCCTTTCTCGGAACCATCCCTTCATTTTTTCAAATTCCCTCGTTTGCTCTTGAATCATATTTTTGAGTTGCTCAAAGGGGCAGACTTCTGCGACCACCTCTTTTACAATTCTTCTAATTGCTTCCATGTCTTCCCGGCTCATATTTCCGCTGGAAGCCGCACCTGGGTTCAGCTCGACCCCCCAATCCATAGCAATATTATTATCACCGCCGCTGCTAACATTAATTTTCCTTTCGTTTCCATTTCCTTATTAGGCCTTCCTGGTTTCACTTCTTCTTTCTTTTTTCTTCCCTGCCATCCTCCAACGGTCGCTCTGTATTGTTCCACACCAATCATTGCCAGTAAACTCCGTAGTACTAATATATGAATAACACGATGTGTCTACGTTGCCTGTGATTAGTACCACTATGTGAGTAAAACCATGGGTCACATTGCGTGTGAGCAGTACTATTATTTGAGGAACCCCTTGGGTTCTTGTGGCCTGTGGGATTTACCATAATGTGTGATACACCGTGGGTCTACATTACCTATGATTAATACCACTATGTGAGCAACACCATGACTATACAGGGTCTGTGATTAGTTCGACTAAGTGGCAAACACCACGGGAATACTGGCACCCGCGATTAGTCACACTATGTGCGAAACACCGTAGGTTTGTGTTACCTGTGAGTGGTGCCATGGTGTGTGATATACCATGGGTCTACATTACCTGTCATTAGTACCACCACTCCCTGTGGGTGGGGGTCGCAGATGAATAATACACACACCGTATCCCCTGCCTGTCGTAAGAGGTGACAAAAAGGGGCGACCGAGGGGTGAATGATTTACAACCATGAAACTGCTTGTGATTAGTACCATCACGCAGGGAACACCATGGGTCGCCTTTAGTTGCGAGTAGTACCACTTTCTTAAGTACACAATAGGTTTGTGATTTCTTGCAGCAGTGAGCGGTTCACTGTGGGTTTCCAGTACTTGAGATTAGTACTACTAAATGCGGAACATCGTGACTAGTCCCATTCAGTGAGAAAGACCACTGGTCTGGGCGTTGCCTGCGATTTGTATCCACTATGTGAGGAACACCACGGGATAGTACGAGTCCCTGTGATTAGTACACCTATGTAAGGTGCACCATGGATTTGCGTTACCTACGAGTGGCGCCATTATGTGAGAAATACCACAGGTCTGTAAGACGTACAATACTTGCGAGTAGTACCGTCATGTTTGCAACACCGTCAGTCCACGCTACATTTGATTAGCACCGCAACGTGGTACCAATAAGGACCATTATGAGGGGCCGATGACCTGGATTTTGAACCCCTTTAGATAACAAACATCACCGATTTAGGATTGTGCTTTGGAAGCAGTTCCTTGGTCAGTAGTGTAGTTTCTGGGAAGGTCTGGGAAGGCATTGCGGTCGATCCCCTGATTAATTTCTATTCATATTCATCCATTCATTCTTAATCTTCACGCTTTGAATTCTGGTCAGTGGTTCATTTTGGACTTTTAAATAGTCATTGCATTTCGTCACATTTCGTACCACTAGAGGCCGATGACCTACATGTTAGGACCCTTTAAACAAGCATCATCATCATTACTTTTAGTACCACCATGCGAGAAACACCATGAGCCTATGTTACCTGTGATTACTATCACTATAGGTGGAACATCATGGTTCTGCTTTACCAGAAATTAGTTCCCTTAATCCCTTGACTCTATTTTAGTTTGTGTTTGCTTATTTTAATGTGTTATTTAACATTATCTTGAATGATATATTTGTCTGTACTTCAAGGCAATGCCTTAATCCATCGTAATCAATATTTTGTATAACTTGATCAGAAAATAAGACATTGTGAATTAGATCCACTGATTATTTTAATCACATAATCCTTTATCATCATTTCTTTTAAATTATAGTCAGTGGATATATTAAAAAAAACAAATTGTCATGCCTTTCGTTACATTCCGTACCATTAGGAGCTGATGACCTAGCTGTTACGCCCATTTAAACAACCAGCATCATCATCATCAGTACCATTATGAGGGGCTGGTGACCTGGATTTTGGACCAACCCTTTTAGATACAATACAATGGATTTATTTTGTCTAGCAAGATTAAGGCCATTAGGCCCTCTCTTCCGTCCAACCAGAAAATATAGTATCTACATGTGCAGAATTAAAATAAATAGACTTACAATTAAAACACCTTGCAACTACTAAACAATACAATATTATGATACAGAGCAAACATTTAAAAAATAGGAAAAAATAGGAAAATGATGATGATGATGAAAACAATTATTTACACAATTATGACATGATTACCTAATTTATATTAACCTTGATAATAACAGTGAGATTATATAAACTGTATGATTTCTGGAACGCTAAATCTGCAATATTTCCATAACATACGAATAACAATTTAGGACTTCATCTACGTATTACTTAGTAGATAGCGGTGTCAAGTTGCCGGTGTATTCCATTTGTCGTGCCGAAGAAATAACAAGTGAGTGTATCGTGTGGTGCGGTGAGGTGGAATAGATAGGAGATTTTGACCGTGTTCCAAAACTGTAATTGGATGAGAGGTGGTGAAATTGACTGTATAGTAGAAAGGTGAGCATGAGAAGAGCATAAAGCATGAAGATTACGGCGCTGTTTAAGTTTTAGCCAACCGAGTGCATCGTAAGAAGATCACATATATAGCTAACACAGGCGTTTTGCGCGCGTTGTAGTTTGTCGTCAAGAGTAGCAGTCAGGTCGTTGCACACGACGTCACAGTAGTCGAAATGAGGTAATACCAGAGTACGAATGAGGCGGTCTTTTAATACTCGAGAAAATATGCTCCGGAATCTTCTAAGTGAGTTAAGTGTCCCAAATACTTTCCTGGAGATGCTGGTAACCTGCTGATGTTTGTCTATGATAACACCGAGATCTTTGACAGATTCAATGAAATTAATGGGTGAATTTTGTAGGTAGAGTTTTGATAAAGTGAAGTTGCTTATGGTTTTTCAACAAAGCCGAGGATGTAAAATTAATATAGCCTGAGAGTTTTCGCTATTTAACCTAAGTCTATGCATGGCAGTCAAGTTGCAGATTTCTTGTCTCTATTGAAATGTTTAAATTCATCGGTTAGACTTCCCGGTTTACAGTGCAAGTTTATTGTATATCGTCAGTGTACATGTGGTGTCTGCAGCTGTTCACCGACGACGTAATATCATTGATACAGACAGAAAATAGAAGCGGTCCTAGGACAGACCCATGTGGAACACAAACCTCTACCGATCGCCAGGATGAATATTCATTATTGTTATTTCTTACACACTGCAGACAACCGCGGAGGTATGAATTCATAAATAGTTTGGAAAGTAGTATGTGTATATCACCTGAGTCAAAAGCTTTAGACAAGTCAAGAAGAGCTAGGATGGTAACTTGTCTTCTGTCCATCGCATTGCGAATGTCGTCTGTAAACGTTAGTGCAATACTAGTGCTGTTGGTACGTCGAAAACCAGACTGGTGTTCGTCAAGAATATCGTGTGTTTGTTTGCAAGCAGTTGGAGACTTGTTGATGTACAATGAATTCTAGGGCTTTTGAAAGGACCGATAATATGATCACAGGTCTATAGTCGGTTGCATTAGGTGGTGAGGACAACGGCAGCTTTCCATAAAGAGGAAAACGCGCCAGTCATTAGTGAATGGTTAAATATATGAGTTATAGTAAAATTATATGTCAATTATTGTCTTAATAAGTTCTATTTCTATGTTATTTATTTATTTATTTATTTATTTATTTATTTATTTATTTATTTATTTATTTATTTATTTATTTATTTATTTATTTATTTATTTATTATGGCTTCTTTCATGTGGCGAAGTTAAGGCACACCGCCCTCTCTTACGCTTAACCACAATACAACAAATAATATTAAGGCTGCCTATTTCTAATTATACTAATTATAGTACTTATACTACTTCCTAATTAAGCTTAAGTTACACACCCACACAATATGCAGTTTATCAGCTTATTAGCTCGTTAATTCAGTCCTTTTTTCTCTCTCACACAGACACTTGCACACACACTTACAATGTACACACTTATCAACTACCCTTACGTTTACATTATATAAAGTTAACAGAAACAATTTTTAATTTTACAATTACCAATCACACGCACACAATACACACCAATACACACTTCAATCGGTAACTCTCAACAGGAAGCCTAGGCAAGATATTTTAAATTTGAGGAAAGAGTCAATACACCTGACACTTACTGGCAGGAAATTCCAAAGCCTGGGACCGGTTACAATAAAAAATTATTATACACAGAAGAGTGGTGAAGAGGAATAGCTAGAGTGGAGCCCGAGCGAGTGTTACGGTTATGGAAGGAAGAGAGGAAGTGAAGTTTAGATGGAATATACTGGGGAGAGTTACTATGCAGGTGTTTATGTATTAAGACAAGTATATGATATTCACGTCTCTTATCAGGTTTTAACCAGTGCAGTGCTTGATAGTAAGGAGTAATATGCACAGCATGCCTTAGGTTAAAAATGAATCTAAGGCAACAATTCATAATACGCTGCAGTTTCCTAGTTTGTTCTTTAGTAGCGTCTACCAAAATTACATCACAGTAGTCAAGGATAGGAAGAATTAGGGTCTGTGTTAATCTCTGCCGCATATTTAGTGGTATAATACTGTATCTTAATTTAATTTCAGTGGGTGTAGAGTAGCAAACACCTTCTGACTTACGTTTTTGATATGTTCTGCCCAATTTATAGTTTCAGTCATAGTCAGCCCAAGATTTGTCACTGTTTTACTGTACGGGATTGTACTATTATTTATTTGTAGAGGAGGAATGATCGAATCGTTGATCTTGTGTAGGAGCTTCTGGGAACCGATAATGATAGCTTGCGATTTTGATGGATTTATGAGAAGTCTGTCTGCGAGACCATATTAACTGAGTTTTTTTATGTCATCATTTATGCATTTTACTGCGTTGGTAATTCGGTTAAACTGCAATGGTAATAAATTTGGAGATCATAAGCATATAGGTGATAATTACACGTTTTTAGAGAAGATGAAGTGTCATTGATATACAATGTAAAAAGCAACGGTCCTAAAATACTACCTTGTGGCGTGCCAACTTTCCTTGTACGCCATTCTGAATTTATTTCGCGAGTTATCACACGCTGACTCCGATCTTTCAAATATGACGTAAAAGACGTCAGTACTAAAGGGTCAAACAAGTAAGATTATACTTTCTTAATTAGTAGCTGTAAGTCTATTGTATCAAATGCACCACTGAAATCCAGTAGCGTTAGTACTTTAACTTGTCGTCCTTCCATAGCTAGTCTGATGTCTTCTGTCACTTTAAGGAGAGCCGTGGCAGTGCTGTACCCTTTCTTAAAGCCCGATTGTAATGGGTCAAGGAGAGAATAGTTATTTAATTATTTCAATACTTGCTCGTACACCAGTCTTTCCAACGCCTTACAAAGCGCTGGAAGAATAGAAACTGGGCGATAGTCAGAGGTCAGTTTAGGATAATTTATCTTGGACACTGGGATGACATTAGCTTGTTTCCAGAGTGCAGGGAAAGTTCCATTTCTAAGACAGTAATTGAATATATGTGTGATAATCGGGAGGATAGCGCCTATTATATTATGTACTAGCAAATGTACCCGTGCTTCGCTACGGTATTCTACATTGTATTCGAATATCGAAGTAAATACTGCGCATACAGTAAATACGATTGTTTTAAAATGGCATGTCTCTTTGCGTTATCCGAGAAATAGCATAGGGAGGTTCCCAATACGGTGTTTCCAATGTAAAGTGCTTGTTACGGATTTGTGATGATAACGGCAGGCTCACTTGCCTACTGCCATTCACAATCGAGTTGGAAAGTTTTCATTATAATTGCAGGCCCCATAGCCTACTGCGCGGTCACAATCGATTTGGGAGTTTTCGTTACAATGGCAGGCCCCCTTTCCTACTTCCAGACAGATTACAGTTTTCATTAGAATGTTTGGCAACTTCCCTACTACCAGTCGAAATTGAGTTGTGCAGTTATAATTATAATGACAGACCCCTTTTCCTACAGCCAACCAGCTTACTACCAGTCACACCAAGTTGGTGAGTTTCCATCAAAATAGCAGGCCACTATGCCTAATACCAGTCACATTTTGGATGGATACATTTTTACAAGGGCGGGTACCCTTGCCTACAGCCAAACACAATCGGGTAGGGCACTTTTAAACAACAATGCATGCTCCCTTGTCGTCTGCAAGTCAAATCGAGAAGTGAATTATTCACTACAATGGTAGGCCTACCTTACTAATGCCAGTTACACAGGTCAAAGCAGACACACCTTTTCTCGATCGCTACAAGACGACATCAGTGAATATATATAGATCGACATACGAAAGTATATGCATGCTTAAAATATTGCAGACCTTAATTTACAGATTGACTGCTGCAAAACGGTACGTCCTATCGACAAATGATTATACCATAAGACGTCAGATTTAGCGGCCTAAATGGCTGGTTGTATGATATCAGATCTATTCATGGGTCAGATTGAGTTAGAAAAGTTGAATAGGGTAAAATTATTGTAAGATTATCTCACATTGCATTACTTTTCAGATAATTATGTGACAGCTACATACATAGCATTTGGCTCACATATGGCTACTGGGTGGGCCAATTTTCGTGTAGGGTTTGATGATTCTATCTTTCTTATAAGTGATTGAAAGTATGAATTATGCATGTGAAAAGTCCAAATTTACTTAACATCGAGAAATAGACAAAAATCAAACGTAAAAGGGTTACAGATACAACAAAAAGTCATAAGACCAAGGTTGTAGATCACTCCAAATTGAACGGAGACTTTGCCTTCCCTTATGTGATAGGACTTCGCGAAGATCTGCACCATCATTACAATTGCCTCCATATTTCGATATTCTTCGGGGGAAAAAGTGAAAAATTTAAAGCTCTTGGAAATGTTCTGAGCGTTACAGGCTAAAACGTATAATTTTGCCAAATTTCTGTTTTCTTGTTCGTCTGGCAGATTATGCCGCAAAGTGGATTTTGAGCGAGGAGGGTTAAAATTAGGACTTTCAGGAAACTAAACCAAAAAATTATGCAGATGGTTGTTATTATTACCCCTTAAGCGCATAGCTGTGCGAACATTTCGCCAAAATAGTCAATGTACAGGCACACAGTCGTTAGGATTTTACTATATAATAATAATTTCGTGTGGCTATTTCTAGCCGGGTGCAGCCCTTGTAAGGCAGCCCCTCCGATGAGGGTGGGCGGCATCTGCTATGTGTAGGTAACTGCATGTTATTGTGGTGGAGGATAGTGTTATGTGTGGTGTGTGAGTTGCAGGAATGTTGGGGAGAGAACAAACACCCAGCCCCGAGCCAATGGAATTAAGCAATGAAGGTTAAAATCCCCGACCCGGCAGGGAATCGAACCCGGGATCCTCTGAATCGAAGGCCAATACGCTGACCATTCAGCCAACGAGTCGGACAAGGATTTTTACTTATATAGATAGATAATGAATCTGCTCCACGTACACCTTTTGGTCTATGTCTGCTGGACTTACCCTGCAAAACCGATCATTCAGGTCATCTCCCTTATTAATCTTTCTGTCGAAAAAATACACATGAAAAAAGTTTTAGAAGTGGATTTCCAACAAATTTGGTCGATTTCCAGTCAGGTTGGTCATGTTCCGTATATATTATGGAAGAATAAATTCACCATTTCGGTTCCCTATAAACCGCTAGTCCATTCCAGGAACAGGAAATGTTATTGACCTTTAAAATCTACCTTTGGAAAGGTGGATGCTAAATTTAAAATTTGGTTCAAATATCTTCAATAGTTTTCAAGTTGTAAGAAATACCCTCTACACGCGCCCGTTCTTAAGTTAAGTCCGGTTAATGATATCTCCCTTATAAATCCTCTTACCGAAATGATGCACATGAGAAAAAATGTTTAAGAATTAATTTCCATTAAGGCAGGTAGATTTCTACTAAGTTTGGTTGTGTATATTTTGTGGGAGTGCAAAATCACGGTTTCGGTTTCGTATAAACCCCCCAATCATTTCATGGATTTAGAAACAATATTTTCCCTGAAACCTACCCAAGGACAGGTTCTAAATATGAATTTCGGTGGAAATATATCCAGTAGTTTCCATGTTATAGACAAATAGACAAACAGAAAAACAGACACCAAATCTAAAAATATGCAGATGGTCATTATTACACCTGAAACGGATAACTGTACAGAAATGTCGCCAAAATAGTCAATGTACAGACACACTCTAGAAGTGCAGACCTTTATTTCGAGAGTTACTGCTTTGAAACTCTGCGACATATCTGCAAACGGACCTCACCATCAGACACCTCTTTCAGTGTTCTACATTGCTGGTCCCATGACATCTTCTCGCATCTCCTTTATTTATGGGTTAGATTGAGTTAGAATCATTGGGTGTGAAATTCTGTACAGTTTTCGCATACTACTTTATATTTGTGATACTCATGTGACAGATAGAATCATAAAATTTGGCTATCACATTGCCACTGGTCATGCCAATGTGCGTGCCGAATGTCATGATTCTATCTTTCCTATAAGTGTTCCAAATTAATATTAACATATACGTGTGAAAGTACAAAATTAACTTGAAATCGAGAAATACAGCTCTATTTAACGTATAAGGAATAGAAATACGATAAAATGTCATAGGACCAAAGTTGTAGATCTCTCCAAAATGAAAAGCGATTGTGCTTTCTGATTTGTGATAAGACTTACAGATTAGCCACCAATTATTCCGAAACGAAGGTGTGCACCGTCGTTAAAATAGCATCCATATTTCGATATTTTCCGGGGACGAAAGTTATACATTTGCCTAGCTTAGAATATTTCCTCAAAGGAAAAAGTGACAAGCTTTCGGGAGTAGCACTCGCATACATACGGTGTAATTAAGGAAGAAAATAATTCAGTAAAGAAAGTTGAAATTGATAGAAAATGGATTAAAACTGAGGACAGCCGAATGACGACAAATATGTAAATACCAAGTGAATGTATTGTAAAATCAAATGCCCCGCAATAAATTTAGGCGCAGGCATTCTTAGGTCAACAGATAAGATGACTAATGGTGTTATTACTTAAGCTATTCGAGGACGGTTATAAACTCCAACGATATTCCGCCAATATCCCGCAGAATGGCCGATTGAAGCCCTCTCTTGCCTTCTAACCAAGGAACAACCATGAATTTAAAGGTATGATGAGGAAAATGGCAATACGTTACTTCCCTGCTGGCAAGCAGTCAGAGACGTTGCCATGGTAACCTGTAGGTTCGTTGTCGGTCTGTCGGTCACACACGCAGACCATGATACCCGCAGAAAATAGTAAATTTCCCCGTCATTTGAATAGTAAGGTAAATTATGAACATAACGAAAGTTGTTTGTAATGAAGAGACGTTTCACATACGGTCCACAGAGTTTACAGGAAATCAATAGTGTAAGAGAAAATGGAGGAAAACCGTTCTGGTTATCCTATAAACCCCCCTCTAATCAAAGATTTTAAAATGAAATGCATATAGAAACTTTCCTCGGGATGAGTATACTCCAAATATGAAGTTTGGTTGAAATCTATCTAGCCGTTTTGCCGTGATGGTGGAACAGACAAAGAAACAAACAGACACGAAAAGTAAAAACCACCGATTCGGTCTTGAGTTGACCTAAAACGGATTAATATCTGAAAAATTGGCAAAACAAACTAAATTACAGACAGCGGACCCCCAGAACTTTATATATAAGATGAAATGCATGGGGATGTCATCTACTCCTACTGCTTTAGATTTAATAGGTTAGGTAAGGGTTATTCTGCCCGAAGGCAGGTCAAAACCTCTGCAGAGGTGTTCCTGAGCCGGAGTTTACGTGCGGTAGGGTGGCCAGTTCCTTTCCGCTCCTCCATTCCCTTACCCCCACCAACAGCGCGTAGCAACCCATCCAACTCCTGACCACGCCCAATGTTGCTTAACTTCGGAGATCTCACGGTATCCGGTGTTTCAACACGGCTACGGCCGTTGGCAGATTTA
Organism: Anabrus simplex; assembly: GCF_040414725.1. Classification (NCBI taxonomy): domain Eukaryota; kingdom Metazoa; phylum Arthropoda; class Insecta; order Orthoptera; family Tettigoniidae; genus Anabrus; species Anabrus simplex. The sequence continues at coordinate 13,273,198 of NC_090268.1, read as the reverse complement.
ATAGAGTATAGAGTATATAACTTCGATTTTATTATAAATATGGGTTGTTTAACTTGCGAGGGTGTCACATGTGAAATGTACAATTTTTCTCTTCTAGGAGGAAGGGAGTTGTAATTGCTGTATCGTGTTGTATGTTTCGTTTCTCTGTCAATGGTATGTCCGGGAGTGGTAACATTTGTATTGAGGGAGTCCAGGGATATGTCAATAGGATGATCGTATCTTTGTTTACCTATTCCCCTGTGTCTTAGTTCTTTCCAAGCCATAGCAGGTCTAGTATGTTGTTTTAACAGGGTGTGTGCATATCTAATTCTAGCGTTGCGTACTGTCTGCGATGTTTTATTTCGTAGTCGTTTAAATGCGTCAAAATTGTCTTGTGTTGGTTATCGCTTAAACTTTATGTGTGCGGCATCTCGTCTTGCCATTAACTCCTTTAGCTCTAAGTTTAGCCACGGTGCTGGGGCTCGTGTTACCCGTACTGTTTTCGTTGGGGCGTGTCGATCATAGAACGCTCTCAGATATCGTTAAATATGTTTAATGTCATTGTCGTCAAGTGTCAGTATATGATTCCATTGGGGAACAGCTAGTGCGTCTTCAGTAAACATACTGTCACAGAACACCAACATATAACAGAAGTGCACAGTCCATGTTAGAGCGTTGCCTACGCTATAGTAGAAGGCCTGGACAAACCGACACATTTCTGGGCGAACAAAGTAGTTCAGGCAATGGCCGCTTGGATCGCGTTTATGTTCTGTTGTTCTCATGTTCCGTCTATATCCTTATATTGAAGATTCATACAATAACGCGAAGTAATACATTTTTATCATCATTATGCCCGGTGTGAATCAGATATAAATATATAAAACAACTTAGAATACACTACACTTCATAGATTTATTTCATTTGGCACTTGTTTATCACACAAGAATAAAGAATAGGGTAATAGGCCTAAATAGAAGTATTCACCCGATTTTCCACTATTTCTATAATTTTAACACTTTTCTGCTCAGAGGCTTGCTCTTGAATTTGTTTAATAAATCACAGCCATTAGTCACTTTCTTTGCATTATTATCAAGAACAGGCCTGAAAATTTTTGTAAGTATAACGTTTGTGATGTGTGCTTGATCACAGTCGCGGCACTGAAACGTCTCTTTAAATTTTGGAGCGGCAAGGAATTTCAGCTTTCGGACAAGGTTACATTTTCCGAGATATCCTAACGCCCGCGTTGTAAATATTAATACATTTTTAAAAAGAAAACGAATTTGCGTTGGCACTTTGTCGGGGAGCTGGATTTCCTTCACAGTATTTACACTGTAATCTGATTCGACAAAGAGCAAGCTACATATCCTGGAGCTATCATTAGGAGTCCAAAGAGATCCCTTTCTGCTAACCTGTCGAGAAATAGCAAAGCCTCCATTTCTTCCGTAAACTCGGATCTTTAGGAAAAAGATGAAATATAAAAATAATATATATATATATATTTGTGTATATTTCTTCGCTGTGTCAGATGTGCAGTTAGGCACACAGCAATAAACCATCTTAACCTTCAGAATGGAAAGAGAAACTTGACGGTAGTTGGCCCCAGGGGCTCTGAACTTTGGAGCTGGGTTGGTGATAGGTTGAAAATTAATTGCAGAAATTTGGGATTGGCTAGATTAAAAACTGGCGGAAAGAAAAGGTTAATATTGCCAACCCAAGAATAAATGAACGTTAATCAGTTACAAAAACCTAGAAATACAACACTTCTTTAAATTATAAGTTCTTTCACTTCGCACCAGGGTGAATGATCATAGTTTGTTGGCAGTGCCATCTGTGGAAGAATGTCCAAACTTCTTGATGAATGGCAAACAAATCAAGGAGAAATTCACCCACTTTAGGAAACTGTACGATAACGAAACTACTTCAATATTTTAGTGGTGACATCTTCTGATTAAAGTTCTAAGTTCCTGTTGTATTAGTTTCCACTTTGTTCGATAGAGGAGTTCATTAAGGCGCTTATTTTGAATGCGCGGCGTTGAGGTGTACCTCCCGGTACAGAGTGTTCAGTTTGGAATGAGGAGCTTTGAGTGCTTTTTATTCTGTGGGAGAAATACTAACATAACCTTATCAACCAATAAAAACATTTTAAATTTATTGAACTGTAACTTGATACATTGTAAACACTACAAACATTATAAATGACAACAGGAGAAGCAGATGAAACTGATCTTTCCTTCAGTAAAAGATAGGTACAAGAAAGAAGACGATCAATCAATCAAGCATCAGCGATCTGGGTTTAGAGTTGTCGCCGAGGTGGTAGTTTCATTACAATTTCACCACCACACAAGTCTTAAAATTGCCTAGGACTTCATCAGTTCATGTAGACTACAGTACCATGGTTTCAGAAAAGTACAAGCATCAATATAATACATATATCTTCATTATAGATGGTTATGCCCTTCACCGTTCAGCCTACAATCCTCTGTGAATTAACTGTCTCTTCAAAGCCCTCTTTTCGCAGCTAGCTCTGTGGTTTCGTTTAGTTCTACACCTCTGACCTTTAAGTGGTGGTGATTATTGATTTGAGAAAAAGTACAACTAATCAACCATCCTCCATATAACACTACTCAGAGAGAAAAAATGGAAGGGATCCGACACTCCGAAAAATGAAGATATCGGCCAAAGGAAGACAAGGGCCATCAAAATGAAAGACTCCCTAGGATTCACGACCTAGTACCGTCAGGGTCGAAAAGAACAAAAGCTGGCCAAGGGAGGTCTGATAAAATAGATGAAAATGAGGAGCCTGACAACTAATTGTACGCAATGCCAGTACTCAGCTAAGGGCTCCGTGGTCAGCAACCCACGCTCCTAAGTTTGGAGCCACTAGGGCCGCTTTTGGTCGCCTCTTATGACAGGAAGGAGATACTGTGGGTGTTATTCTACCCCGCCCCCCACAGGTCTAATCATTGCCTTGGTCTTACCCTCCATAACCAAGTCCATTATTCTCTTAGGAATCATCTTCATCCATTAGTTCCTCCAGTGGGTGGGGGTGATAGAACAACACCCTCAATATCCCCTGTCTATCATAAGAGGCCACTAAAAGGGGCTCTGGAATTGGAGGCATGGGTTGGCGACCACGAGGCCCTTAGCTGCGACCTAGCATTGCTTCCACTTGCTTGTGCCAGGCTCCTCACAGTCTATCCTATCCAACCTCCCTCGGTCAACTCTTGTTCTTTTCCAACTCTGACGGTATTACATTTGGAGATCTGGGGAGTATTTCATTTTCCCTTTGTGGCCCTTTTCTTTCTTTGACACGTTCCCTCATTTTTCGAAGTGTCAGATCCCAGTACTCTCAGGACCACTTGCTAGGCCACTCAACCTTTGCCCATGGTTAACGAACTAGGATGTGACTACAGAAACCCACACCATGAACCCATACAGTATATACAGATAATATATATAATCAATGAAGGACAAGCAGTATACAATAGGCTGTACACATATAATGCTTACAGCCACACAAGTCTTAAAGTAAATTACCTAGGCCAACATATGGCATAGCAAGCCCAATCGACCAATGGAGAAAATATCAATTTCTTTGCAATCATTTAAGAAAAGGCTAGGAAAACAACAGATAGGGAATCTGCCACTTGGGTGACTGCCCTTAATGCAGATCAGTAGTGACTGAGTTTTGATCCATTTATTTTTTTTCTCTCTGATTAGTGTTGATAGAGAATGGTTGCCTAGTTGTACTTCCTCTTAAAACAATAACAACCAGCACCAGCGTCATTCATTAGTCTTCCCATCCTCTTTCTTTATCCTTAATCTGCTGGCTGTCTAATTCCTGGAAATTTTCACTAATATTATCCATATATTTCTTTCTAATTTCCTCATTGTAGAGTTTTTCCACCCTTAACCGTCTGCAAATGGACTTCACTTGCGTTATCCTAGGTAAAATTCTGCAAAGAAGGGTGCTAACCTAACCTTACTTACATATAGTCGCAGTGAATGAAAATGCTTCCCTCTAACGGGTTATGGGACCACCGGTGGATTCTATAGTCCAAGCCGCCTGAGCACAAGGAGGGCCTCTACATAAAATATGTCTGAGATGCCCATTCCTCTTCCATAGCAACTGGTAACCCAACTCTCAACATCATAGGTAACTTAAAATGCAACCAAATCGTAACCTTGACTTCCGTCGGGATCAGCCTCGTCCGTTGCAAAAGGTAAGTACTCGATGAGTTTGGAAGGTTATGTTTAGGTGTTTTAAAGTTTCAACTGGTGTGATAGGCTATAGCAGTGTTTTCAGGTCTCTTCAGCCTAATTGCAAAAGGCGAAAGGCCTGACAACAAGTATACAACGAATGAGGACCTGCTTCAAGGAGCTAAGACAATGCATAACGATTTCTTGAAAGAGGAATACTCAGCGCGCTCTAACTTTATCATAGGACTGATGAGTTTAATCCCTACTCAGAGAAGTAGAAAGAGGGTTTCAACAACTGAACAAGAGGGTGACTCATCAACTACTCGCGATCGTCAGGTAACTGTGGCTTATAGATTACCAACCTCCGCAGGCAACGTTAAAGTTTGCAGGAATGTATTATGTGGTGTCTTCGAGATATCAGACAATCACCTGGCTCATCTAATAAGTAAGAAAAAAGAAGGGTAGTTAGACTGGAACGACATAAGAGGGCAAAAGCTACGCTCAAATGTCCGTAAATTCAAATAAACTGTTGAAGATAGGGATGTCATCAAAGCCCATGTACAGTATTTTCTAGCGGAAGAGAACCATTATTCGTGGCATCAATCGTCTCAACTTTACTTGAGCCCAGACCTTAATGTCCACAGGATCTATAGGGATGATCAAATAAAGCATCCTGAATGTCAAATGAGTTACATATTTTTCAGCAGGGTTTTCAAGAAATAATTTCCGAAGTTGAAATTTCATCCCTTAATGATGTTGCTAATCTTCGAGATCTTCCACCAATCCAGAGTACTCCAGCAATCAATGAGGCCTAGAAGAGGGACTTACTTTCGAATATGGATTACTTAGATGAAGAGTACAAGGAGTTTTACCGCAACATTTGCGGATAAATCAAACTGTTTATGCAATCTGTTGTCTTTTTTTCATGGTTTTGAACTGTACAATGGTTTTGGTGTGTTCTCAAACCTAACAATGCTTTTGGTATTATTGTTATAATTAATAAATAATTAAAACAAGGGCTCTGAAGGAGTTTTTTGAATAAATCATTCAAACAAGACACTTGAAACAGTTTTTTGCTTCTCCTGTAAAACTGCAGTTTTGGACTTAAGTGCTTTCCCATGTCAGCCCCTCAATTTACACCATCACTCACACTACATACATGCTTCCACTGCTTCAGAGAATCCTTATTTATAAAAATGCTTTTTCGTGTTGTTGAGATGTTGACATAATAGCCACTTGCACATGCTGAAAACTTGCAGGAGTACTTTAACCTCAAGGTGTTACCTCTCTGAAATAAAGAACATCCTATTTGAGAACAAAGTTTCAAAACTGAAAACAGTGAAAAGGAAGGAATGAAAAAGTATGATTTAATACACTATTTAAAAGTAGCCTACATTTCCATAACTAACCTTCGCAGTGCTCAGCATCTTTCAGCAGGAAATATCATCTCACATCGTTTATGTTCTGACTACATGTAGCTTATAATTAAATTACAAAACTACACAACTCAAACATATAGCAATACTAGAACATTAATCGTATCCGAAAAAATTAACAGACTCCTTCTTCGTGGCAACTTCTTCTATAATATTAAGCCGTATAGAACTCATTCGCCATCGCCATTTTCCAATTTATGACTGTGATTACGTGCAAAGAGAATATTACGAGCTTAGGCCAGGAGGCCAAGCCAGCCAATCACGACGCTACTCTTCCCCTTGCAGCGCTTCCAAGTGGTATGGCTTTGAAGTACGGCCTGTTGCAGTTTTGTCGTGCATACTGTAGTCAATTTTTGAGATATCTCTTAATGTAATAGTCCTTGGTTTTTTCTTTCAGGTCTGTAAGGAGTAGGACATGTATATTAGGTCATGAGTTGAAATTCCTGGTACAGATGTCTGTCCGCCCTTTGTCTGTATTCTTGACAATTATTAAGTCGATTGTCGTGTGTGACGTTGCAGTGTGTTTACAGAATACTCATATCGCAAGAGGTAGTCATGTTTATAAGCTGCCGACATTCGGCATTGTTGTTTCCGGTGTCTGTGTTAAAATCACTCATGACAATGACATGTTCATGTTGCGGGAGTACGCGTAGCAATGCGTTCTCTACGTCCTCCAAATGTTCAATTGCAGGTGGCTTGTACACCACACAGAGAGCACATTTCTGATGGGCTACGATTATTTCCAAGAGCAGGAACTCCGGTCGTGTATTGTATTCGCTTAAGGTACGTACACTGTTATAAGGTAGGCAACTCCCGCCCGTTCAGCGGAGAATTTACCCACACTGCTTTGCGCGATGTGACGTCATGTGGCGGATAACTCAGGCTCCGGCAGACTTAGGAGTGAGTGAAAAACGAGGTAACTAGTGAGTGTGTGCATGAGAAACCAGTAAAAAGGAAGCGTTGTGAGAGAAGCTGTCATCCATGAGTAAAAACAACAGTAATTGTGCAGTTGCAAATTGCAACAATTATGGCCGTAAGACGAGTGGTATAATGTATCATCGTTTCCCTAAAGATGCAATGACACAGAGAGAATGGTTATCGCGGTGCAAGCGTGCCGGTGAAGTCAACGTGAACAATGCACGTATATGCTCAGCTCATTTCCTTCCGAAGGATTACGAGCGTCATTTAAAGAATGAGAAGTTTGGACATTTCTCCATAGATGTCATTACAAAAACTGAGGTCATGCACTCTGGTGCAAGGAAAAATAATTTGTTATTGAAAGAAATTTTGTGTGTATGGGTTGCCTCAAGTAAATTATCTTTCATTGTCTTTATATTTCAAAGTTTGCAACACTTGTTTTTCGTTCCGCCACTTTTGAATCTGGCCAATAGGAATTTTCTGTAATTTTTTTAGCCTATCACAGGCTTCTTGTTTGTTCTTTTGGTATAACTCTTGATTAAGACAATAAAATTGAGAGAGTGTGTCCGGATTGGTCCAGAACCCTCTAGACCCGTCCCCTCGCGTATATAAACCGCGGCTTTTCTGGCTACCTTGTTTTAAACATCGTGGCCCTTGGCTTACTTATGACCTTGTTTAACTAATCTTTCAGCCTTTTCCAAATTGCACCACACCATCACTAATTGAAATCAAAATTAAACCCTGAAAGGGGCCGTTTGTTAGGAAGCTTGGCCTCCCTACCGTTAATAAATGCGCAAAACAATATATATATATATATTTTCCAAATTAATTAGCGAAGAGGAGGTTTCAGCTCTGACAGAAGGCAGCCAGCCTTCCTGACAGATAGTTTTGTCCCCCACCAGTGTAATAGAACAGAGATTTTCCGACTCATCGGGTATCTCTCGGAAACAGATGAGTAAAAGGGCACATTTTCGCCCTGGGACTCTCCACCTATCTCGACCCCCCCCCCCCCCAAAAAAAAGAAAAAAGGCTACCTTGTCTATTGATCACCGAAATTCTGAGTGCGTGTGTTAAGATAGGAGGCGAGGCGCTTCATTCTTCGCCAGGCAGTCCAACAGCCAACGTAATGTCCGACAGGCTTATTTTTCTGTAGCTACCTCCGCAGACGTACACGAGGGGAAGGTTCAGATTTCTAATTATGTAACCGTCTGTTTTCCAAAATTTAAAAACCTTCTTTCGGCTAATGTAAAATTTCATAAACCACGAACCAACTATGCTGGCATAGCAGGGGGAGAGGTGATACTCCCACGTGGCGCGTCCCAGGTGACGGATAGGAGGGTCCTAACCGGCTTGCCGGCGGACTTGAAGGAAATCAAATACCTCTCGCGGACCAAACACACTGCGGGTGGGGGACGCACATGTAGAATACACCCGCGGTACCCCTGCCTGTCGTAAGGGGCGATTAAAAAGGCCCCCAGGGGCTCTCTACTTGGGAGTGTTGGTTGGCAACCACGGGGCCCTTAGCTGAGTCCTGGCATTTCTTCCACTTACTTGTGCCAGGCTCCTCACGTTCATTTATCCTGTCCGACCTCCATTGGTCGACTCTTGTTCTTTTCCGAACCCGACGGTATTAGCGCATTCGAGGCCTAGGAAGTCTTTCATTTTCACGCTCTTCGTAGCCCTTGCCTTTCTTCGTCCGTTACTTCATTTTGGAAGTGATGGTCCCCTTATTTTTTTCTTCTCCTTCTTTTTTCTCTCTTTACCTCTGTGGTTGGGGGACGCTGACGAAGAGTACACCCACGGTCTGACTTGCCAGTCGTAATAGGCGACTAAAAGGATCGACCCCGGGATGATTGTATTAGAACCGTGAAACACTTGTGATTAGTACCATCAGGCGGGGAACACCATGGGTCGCCTTTACTTGCGAGTAGTGCCACTATATTAGGTACACAATAGGTTTCTTATTAGTAGCAACAGAGAGTGAACCAGTTTGGGTTTTACAGTACTCGTGATTAGTACCAATATATGAGCGACACCATGGGTCTCCGTTGCCCATGATTAGTACCCACTATATGAGGAACACCACGGGAATACCGACGCCCGTGTTTAGTACAGTAAATGAGCAAAATTTGTGATTGGTCAGAAAGCAAAGCTGGCAGGATGAGAAGGAAGTGTTGCAAACCTTGATGTATCAAAAATAATTAAAGTCAGTTCAGTTGAAAAAAACCTATAATCACAAAACTTCTTTAAATCTCTAGTTATTCCACTTTGCACCAAAGTGCACGGCATCAGTTCTTTAATAGTGGCATCTATGGTCCAGAACCCTCTAGACCCGTCCCCTTGCGTATATAAACCGCGGCTTTTCTGGCTACCTTTGATCACCGAATTTCTGAGTGCGTGTGTTAAGATAAGGCGAAATTCCGAACTTCCTGTGATACACCAAAACTGAACAAAGAAATCCGGTCACTTTAGGAAACTTTAAAATAACATGTTACGCCATCATTTATCAGTGACATCTTTTGATCAACGTCCCAACTTCTTGTACTAGATGTTTCAATTTTTATATGATAGGTAGCGTTCTTCAAGGCGCTTCATTTAAATATCCGGGGTTGAGGTGTACCTCCCGGTACAATTATTATTATTATTATTATTATTATTATTATTATTATTATTATTATTATTATTATTATTATTATTATTATTATTATTATAACGTTAACCGGCCACAGTCGTAGACTCTGTTATAGTGTTAGATATAATGTGCGTCAACTATTAAGACGTTAAAACTTATTTTTTTGAGAATAGTTTGCTATAACCAGCTGTGTTCAATTGGAGACTTCGCCGATAAGAAATTCTCTCACCCTTCAGTATCCCACTATTTTTAGCATCAACTTAGATAGAGTTAATTAACGTCAAATTGTCTTATTGTGTCCGAGTAGCCAGGTACCGTATTCCCCTTCAGGGCTTCTGTGTTGTCAGCTCTGTTACGGCTGAGTACAGATCCTAAACAACGTTCCATTCTTTCCCTCCCTGCAATACAATTCTCTTCCTTGCCTCAAGTTCAACCCTTCACCTTGAAGAGGTGTTCTGAGTGCCTCGGTGGATCACGTGATGTCAAGAGATCTGTATCGCCTCCCCTTGCAGACTGCTGAGTGCTTGGTGACATTTCTCGTTGATTCTTCATCCATAGCTTGCTACATTAAATCCTAGCCGCGAGGTAATATTACCCAAGTATAATCCCCCACTGAACCTCCACGACATAGACGACAGCGCGTTGGCCTCTCACCACTGGATACCGTGCTTCAAATCCCGGTCACTCCACGTGAGATTTGGACAAAGCGGAGGCGGGACAGGTTTTTCTCCGGGTACTCCAGTTTTCCCTGTTATCTTTCATTCCAGCACAACTCTCAGTTATCATTTCATAGCATCTATCACTGCCTGCTGTCATTTCTTGATGGATGCAGTACTTTTGCATCCATCTCTTGGCACAGGCCAGAGTAAAGTGTAGCTTCCACCGAAGTCCCAGTCAACATCCATGGCTGTGGCAATATGGAAGTTGCTGGGGTATTGGTAGTGCTGAGTAATGACATTCAGAGCACGACTAGTGCATCTGAGTGTTATGAAAGGTGCTGCTCATAGGGTCAGTCGTGCTGCAATAGTACTTTCTGACCCAGTGAGGAAAGCAATGGCAAAACTACCTCACTCCTCATCTTGCCTAGTACGCCTCATTTTGGTGCTACCATTGGTTTTTGGGGTTTCCTTATAACCGCATAACCTTTGGTGGTGCTATTTGAGGATCCAACCAGCCTCTGGGCTGATGACCTAACAGACAGACAGAGCATCTATCAGTCATTACTAAATCACTTTGAGAGTGGCGACCCCATCGTACTAATAGCCTATATATGGTTCATTCATTACATCCCTGACCCCGTCAATGAGTGGAAAAACATGTTGTAGGTCGACAAGTTGATCGCCAAGTACCACGAGTTTTAGATAATAACCTGTAATTATAATTTCCATGTACTCACTCGGTGTTCAGGCTCTCTTTGTATAGCAGCTGTAATAATAATAATAATAATAATAATAATAATAATAATTGATTTAAAGCGAACTGAAAGAGCTGTCTTTTATAATTCTGATTTGAAATTTAAATTTAAATTTAAAGTTAAATTCGTTCATCTGTTGTTGTGTTTGTGCGTATGGAATGACATTATTGCAAGTTATCAATCAACATAATAATAATGGCGTATGGCCTCCGGAGAGGCCAGATGCAGGCCTTTTTCTAGCAGACGGCCTATTAGGCGACCTGCATGTCTGTGAAGATGAGGGCCTTACCTAGGATGATTTCTAATGTTGAAAACGCCACACACACCTACCCCCGAGTCAATTAAGGTTAAAATCCCCGATCAGGCCTGGAATCGAACCCGGGACCCTCTGAACGGAAGCCCAGTACGCTGAACATTCAGCCAACGAGTCGGACAACAATCAGCATATCCAGTCTGCCTGATATATGCGCTATAGAATGGTCACTCTGCATTGTGCTGTTTCCTGCTACAATACGTGGTCGTGTGCGGTTTCTCGGATCGCTGTAAAACAAAACGGCTCATTGTGAAGACCACACTCATACTAACAGCAGTATGGGATGTAGACGTAATTAAGCCAGGAATGACTTACAAAGGAGAGCAACCTGAGAAGGGTAAGTCAGGAAAAGGACTAATTAGCATTTCTCCCACTGTAATATACTGTCAGCCACGAATGGTTTAGGGATAACCGTGTTGAGTCCGTAGTTGCATTATTTCCAAATCTAGCTCACTCCTGTCTGTTTCGATGTGTCGAGAAACGAACTGCAGAAGTAAACAACGTAGCAAGGCATACCTATAGTAATGTAGACAGGAGTAAGTAAAGACTTTTATAAAACTAACACTCAGATGGCACATTATTCTACATCTCTGAACAAATCAACACCAAAAATTAAGCAGTGACGATTATGTCCCTCCACAAAGGGATGCTGTCAGGAAAGGCATCTGGCCATAAAACTGGGCTTAATAAACAGCAAGTACTGAACAGAAATCATTGAGAAAAGGCTGGTAAAGAAACTATTTGACTTAAACGGCTAATGCCAGAACGATGAAGGAAGTTGTTAGGAGAGAGTGCCGTTGTAAGTTGGACATGGTGGACATACAGTAGTGTGAGGGTGAAAAAGTGTATTATTCAAGAACGTCCACATAAGCAGAGGAGACTACCCACCTCTGGGTGGAGGACGCAGACGAAGAATACCCTCTTGTCTGTCGTAAGAAGCGACTAGAAGGGGCGACCAAGGGAAGACTGAATTAGAACCATGAGACTACTAATCATCGTCACCACGAACCTACTACTCTGGCGTAGCAGGGGGAGTGGTGATACACCCACGTGGCGCGTCCCAGGTGGCGAATAGGGGGGGGGGGGTCCTAACCGGCTTGCCGGCGGACATGAGGGAAATACAATACCTCTCGCGGACCAAACACACTACCTCCTGCGGGTGGGGGACGCACATGTAGAATACACCCACGGTATCCCCTGCCTGTCGTACGAGGCGACTAAAAGGGCCCAAGGGACTATCAACCTGGGAGTGTGAGTTGGCGACCACGGGGCTCTTAGCAGAGTCTTGGCATTGCTTCCACTTCCTTGTGCCAGGCTCTTTACTTTCGTCTATCCTGTCCGACCCCCCTTGGCCAACTCTTGTTCTTTTCCGACCCCGACAGTATTAGAACATTCGAGGCCTAGGGAGTCTTTCATTTTAAAGCCTTTCGTGGCCCTTGTCTCTCTTCGTCCGTTACTTCCACCTTCGAAGTGACGGCTCCCTTCTTTCTTTCTCTCTCTCTACCCTCTGTTGGTGGGGGGTGCAGACGAATAATACACGCACGGTATCCTCTGCCTGTCGTAGAATCATGAAACTACTTTTGATTAGTACCATCACGCGGGGAACACCATGGGTCGCCTTTACTTGCGAGTAGTACCACTACGTTAGGTACACAATAGGTTTGTGATTAGTAGCAGCAGTCTGCGTGTGTCTGTGGACTGTGGGTTTCCAGTCCTCCAGTACTGTGAGCTGGGAGTTGCCTGTGATTAGTACCCACTATGTGAGGACATGAAGAAAAAAGCAGTAACTGGGTCGCAATTGTGATCAGTGACAAATTGAATGGCCTAGTGAAAGAATATAAACCTATTAATGATCGCATAAGAACACTAAGTCTCAAATGCAAGCCACTTTCAGTCAACATCATTCAGGTTTATGCCCCAACAGCGGATGCGTCTGATGAAATAATCGACCGCTTCTATCAAGATCTTGATGCTACTGTTTCAGCTTTTCCAAGCAGAGAAATAACTATTGTTATGGGAGACTTCAATGCCAAAATTGGTTCAACACAACATGATGAGCATGTCAGAGCATCGATAGGAAGATACGGAATTGGAGAAAGAAATCAACGGGGGAGCAGGCTTCTTGAGTTTGCAATTCAAAACAGGTTCACTATAACTAAAACAGTCTTCAAGCATCACATACGGCACATGTACACATGGACTTCGTCTGATGGTCAATATAAAAATCAGATTGACTACATCATGATCAGTTCAAGATGGAGGTCTTCTGTAATGGACACCAAAACCTGTCCAGATGCAGTATGTGGCAGTGATCATCAGCTTCTTAGAACAGAAATAAGAATAAAACTTCAAACACCAGTAAAAAGATCACACAGGATACCACAGGTAGTTAATATTGAAGGAATCATTGGCGCGAAGAGCCTCCATATTACAGGATCCAGTAACAACTGCGGAAGGGCTGTGGAATGTAACTAAAAACTGGATAGAGTCCTCTTTGAATGAATCTCGAGTACCAAATACCAGAAGGCAACAGTGGATCTCTGACTTGACCCTTGAGGTTGTAGAAGAAAGAAGTTGCCTTAAAAAATCTGGTATTAACACTAAAGAAAAAAGAGAGCAAATGTTTGATCTTGATAGAAGGATTCAGTCTTCTTGTAGAAGAGATAAGAATAATGTCCTTAGTAACATTTGTTTTGAGATTGAAGACCATGCAAATCAAAACCCCAGCAAGGATATTTTTGACAAAATTAAAATAATCACTCGAGAATTCAAGCCATATTCCTGGAATATGCAGAATTCACAGAGTGATGATGTTGTGGATATAGAGAATGTTCTGGAAACATGGAAATTGTACTGCCAGGATCTGTACAGTGAACAATGCAATGCACAAAACCAAGTGAAGATAGACAAACAGTCAGATCCTGAACCTAACATCCTCCGAGATGAAGTAGAAATGGCTTTGACAATGCTGAGAACTGGAAAAGCGTGTGGACCTGATGGAATAAGTGCTGAAGTCTTGAAAGCTACAGATGATGCTGGAATTGAAATGCTGTTGAAAATCTGCCAAGCAATATGGAATTCTAGAAGATGGCCCGAGGAATGGGTACAATCAATCTTTGTCCCAATCCGCAAGAAAGGATCGAGGAAAAAATGTGGAAATTATCGCTTAATTGCTTTCATTTCACATGCCAGTAAAGTTATGCTTCATATCCTGCACAAGAGACTCCGGGCTTTCCTAGAGTATCAAATTCCTGAAGTCCAGACTGGATTCATGAAAGGAAAAGGCACTCGAGAACAGATCTTAAGCCTAAGACAAATCATAGAAAAGGCTTGATAATTCAATGTTCCGGTATACCTGTGCTTTATTGACTACCAAAAGGCCTTCGATACTGTCAAATGGAACCATCTTTGGAAAATTTTGGATGACATGGGTTTGCCACTTCATTTGATTGATCTCCTCAAGTCCTTGTATAAGGAAAACACAGCCACTGTGAAGATTCAAAACAAACAATCTTAGGAGTTTCGTACAAGGGCTGGAGTTCGCCAGGGATGTATCCTGTCACCGTTACTTTTCAATATCGATGGTGAATATGCAATGAGAACTGCATTAGGTGGCTGGGACAAAGGGTTTTCCATTGGGGGATGCAAGATCAACAACTTGAGATTTGCTGATGACACCACCTTGATAGCATCATCTGAAGAGGAGTTGACAGAGGTGATCAAGAGAGTAGAGGAAGCAAGCCTAGAAATTGGATTACGCCTAAATCGACAGAAAACCAAAGTCATGATTGTTGATAGTAAGAACAACAATAGTCCACATATCAGATTGGAGGGTGTGAAGTTGTACATCAGTATGTATACCTAGGCTCCTTACTATCCAATTCTGGTGGCTCCAAAGATGAAATAAAGCGAAGAATTGAAATAGCAAATGTAGCAATGATCCGTCTGCGGAAGATCTGGAAAGATAACAACATCACCATTAAGACAAAAAAGAAGCTCGTTGAATCTCTAGTCTTCTCAGTCTTCTTGTATGGCGCGGAGACGTGGACCATCCTCAAACGTGATCGGGAACGGATAGAAAGCTTTGAAATATGGTGCTGGAGAAAAATGTTAAGGATTCCTTGGACAGCTCATCGCACGAACACATCAATCCTGAACCAATTTCAGATAAAAGTTCGTCTATCGTGTAAGGTCTCTCAGCGGATCGTACGCTACTTTGGACATATAATGCGCCGAGATGGTAGTCTTCAAAAGCTGATTGTTGAGGGCGAAGTCCAGGGAACCAGACAACGAGGACGAATACCAACGCGATGGATTGACATGGTGAACGGCCGCCTACAGTGTTCTCTCAGAGTAAACACATTGAAAGCGTTAGATAGGGAAGAATGGAGGAGTATGGTTCATCGGCTAGAGGGCTGAATATTATGATAGTCACGATGCCTCAGTCATGAGGCAAACGAAGAAGAAGAAGAAGATGTGAGAAACACCACGGGAATAGCGGCACCCGTGATTAGTACACATAGGTGAGGAACCTCATCGATTTGCGTTGGCTATGAGTGACACCATTGTGTAACACCATAGGTCTGCGTTACCTGTACGACGTACAATACTTGTGAGTAGTACCATAATGTTTGGAACACCGTGAGTTTACGCTACCTTTGATTAGTATCGCAGCTTGAGAAATACCATGGTTCTCCTTTACTAGCGATAAGTGCCAGTATGCGGGATCGTTAACATAAATATTGACGCATTTAGACAAGCATTATCCATACAAGATTGTGCTTTGGAAGCCGTCCCTTGGTCAGTAATACTATTGTTTTAATGTAGCTTCTGAGAAGGTCGGATCCACGGATTGTTTTAAGTTCATAATCATAGTTCATCGTCGTCATTGTGAATTGTAGTCAGTGCATTGATTTTGGAATTAATTCATTAATTCATTCATGATCATTACGTTTTGAATTCTGCTTAGTGGATGAGTATTGGTTTTTTAAACTGACATTACATTTCGTCCCTTTAGGGGCCGTGACCCATATGTTAGGCCCCTTTAAACAACAAGCATCAATCATCATTATCATCATCATGATCATTTAATGTGTTAGTTATCAACTGACATGGATCCCCCATATTTAAATACTGTTTGTAACTGCGGTGGAAATCAACCCCGTCTCTTTGATCATTGGTGTAAAATAAATTGAAGCATTTCTCAATCTTCTTTGTGTGTTAATTAAGACTGACTATTAATGACGTGAGATTCTCTAAGTAAAAGGCTCTCGTTGGGGCTATCAAGTAAAACTCTCCCTACAATTCTCTAGCAGTCTTTGTTATTCGAGTATTTGAATTAAAGGATGAGCGAATATAATGCAAGTTTGGAGTTTCGTTTTTGTATTAGTCTGAGATAAAATAAAACGTACAATGTACATCCTATGTGAATACTGAGAGGTCTCTTGAATTCAAACCTTGTCCGCCTTGTTGAGATTCCTCAGCTCTCATTGTTTAAGGACTATGGTGCTGATGTTCTTGCAATCTACAAACAGCGAAGGCATCTTTTAGTAACTGTCATCAGCTTTACGTGAACTTCAACTGGAGTTCGACATGACTACCAGGTTCCTGGCGAACACGAAGAAACAAACAAATAATGGCAATAAAACAAAAAGTATTTACCACACGTCTGAGCATCGTCATATCTATTTGAACAATCTGTCATCAATATCCGGAATCTCATTTTCTCTTCCTGGGTTGAAATCCTGACTTTGATACTAATGTAGCCGATATACCTTTATTTTCTCTTACTCTGAAGGAACTCCTGCAATATTCATAGAAGTATGTTAGTTGAGAAGGTACTTCAGTGATCCGGGCTGAGTGCACAACTTGGCAGGCTCGATCCTGGCTCAGTCTGGTGGTATTTGAAGGTCCTGAAATACGTCAGCTCCGTGTCGCTAGATTTATTAGCAAGTAAAGTAACTCACGCGCGACAAAAATCCGGCACCTTAGCTCCCCATGAACCGTAAAAGTATTTAGTGGGGCGTAAACCAATAACATTATTACCAGTGATGAGACACAAGCGAACACAAGCGAGTACATTGTGATAGCGGTCAGTGGGCAGGTCCCTTGTACAGGTTTTTCTGTCTTGGACCACTTCGTTTCAGTGTATAAAACTAAGATAACCATGTTTACACGTGTGGACCTAATAATAAATGAGAGCTGAGTTCGAAGGGAAGGCTGAAAACGACACTAGAAGACAAGGTCCAGGATTGCCGAACTCTCAGCGAGGTCAACACCACCCCTCATCACAATGCTTTATAACTTGCGACACTCATAGTATGGTGGTAAATTACTCTTGGAATTTGTGCCTTCATAGTCACGAATACCAGGTGTAATATTATACCCGGTTTTACCATGTGACATGTGACAAACTGCCTTTGACATTTCTGCCAAAGTACGGTGATGGGAGTAAACCATGCTTGTTCTAGTAGGCTAGTGCCGGAAGGCAAGGTTTTACTTCATATTCGTATTGTAGAGTTTCTTATGGAGGGTTCGGCTCCTTGATTGAATGCTCGACATGCTGGCGTTCGGTTTAGAGGTCCTTGTAGTCGATAACCGTCCGGGCCGAGGAATTTAACAACGTATGATATATTATTTTTGCTCGAGCGCTGGATGATTATATTTGTCAACGTTAAAACGGATCAGAGAGAAAGTTGTTGACGTTTAATTACTGTAAACTACTTTTCAACTTAGTTTTCCTAAGATCAATAAAACTACGCCAAGTACTGAAGGAAGCGTGAGATGTATCATTAAATCTCTGAATTATTACAAACATTCTCCTGACCTCCTTTGTCAATTCTTGTTTACAGTACTACAACATTCTGTGGTATATGCGTCCCAAGCTCCTTGGACGAGATTAATTTTACTTCATTCCTGGTCGTACTATTTTCTGAATTGACCCCATAATATTCCTTAGGCCTTGTTTAGTTCCATACCCCTTAACTTAGAAACTCAGTCTAACCATGGTAGTCTTGATCTACCTCTACTTCTGTTACCATACATGACCGAGTACATTATACTCCTCGATTAGCTTCACATGGCTCCACCGCAACCGTCGCCTCTTACGACAAGCAAGGGATACCGTGGGCCTATACTTCATCAATCGCATTAAGCCCTTATCTTCTCACTTCGAGAACCCTCCTGTCATTGTTCCAGAGATCATTCTAATTACTTTCATGTCTGTTACTTATAACATATAATTATATCACTTTCAATTCAAAATAAAGGAAATGAAAAAGCAGTATGAGTAGTGTATGTGAATACATGTAGTCACAAGATGGTCATTGGAAGATGATATTTCGCCCTTCCTCAATTTTATAGCCACAGAAATGGCGGGACTGTACAGTAATTACTGCCACGACCTTATCAGTCCTAAGCCATTTCCCATCCGCTGTCACCCCTGAGCGTGGGGAACGCAGACGAAGACGCGACTAAAGGCGGCCGCAGGGGCCTTCAACTTGGGAGCGTGAGTTGGCGACCAAGGGGCCCTTAGCTGAGTCCTGCCGTTGCTTCTACTTACTTGTGTCAAGCTCCTCACTTTCATCTATTCTGTCCGACCTCTTTCGGTCAACTCGCGTTCTTTTCCGACCGCAACGGTGTTAAAACATTCGAGGCCAGTGGATTCTTTCATTTTCATGCCCTTCGTGGCTCCTGTCTTTCTTTGTCCGGTGCTTCATTTTTCGCAGTGTCGGATCCATTCTTTTTATCTCTTTATCTCTCTGCCCACTGTGCTTGGGGAACGCAGACGAAGTTTACACCCACGGTATCCCCTGCTTGTCATAACAGGCGACTGAAAGGGGCGACCAAGGGATAATGACACTAGAACAATGTACCATTACATGCGGAACACCATGGGCCGACGTTACTTGCGACGAAAACCACGGATCGACGTTACATGGGAGGAGTACCATTATGCCAGAAGCACTACGGGTAAGTGTTATCGTGTGCATAACGGGTCTCCGTTACCTATGAGTAGTACCACTTCATGAGAAACACCATGAGTATACGTGGCCTGTGATTAGTTCCACCAAGTGAGGAACACCATGAGTCTACGTTTCTTGTGATTAGTACCACTATAGGAGGAACACCATTGTTCTGCTTTACCAGTGATTAGTGCCATTATGAGGGGCCGGTGACCTGGATTTTGGACCCCTTTAGATAAAATGTATCATCCCAGTAATGTCCGCCCCCGTAGCGTAACGGTTAGTGTTATTAGCTGCCGTCCTCGGGGGCCCGGGTTCGATTCCCGGTACTGCCATAAATTTAAGAATGGCAGGAGGGCTGGTATGTGGTTGAAATGGTACATGCAGCTCACCTCCAATGGGGGTGTGCCTGAAAAGAGCTGCACCACCTCGGGATGAGGACACGAGTTTACTTCTAGCTGCCTCTGTGGATCAGCGGTAGAGTGTCGGCCTCCGGATCCCAAGATAGCGGGTTCAAACCCGGCAGAGGTAGTCGGATTTTTGAAGGACGGAAAAAAGTCCATTCGACACTCCATGTCGTACGATGTCGGCATGTAAAAGATCTCTGGTGACACATTTGGTGTTTACCCGACAAAATTAATTGAATCTCAGCCATAGACGCCCAAGAGAATTTCGGTTTACTCGGTCTGCCACCTAGTGGGGGCCTAGAGTAAAACGGAACGTCGAAATTGACGAGCAGACAGCCAGATGGCGTCAAATTGAAATGTCTGCACACGGTAGCTGAGGCCATACGATTATTATTATTATTATCCCAGTAATGAAGGCGTTGTGAATTGGATCCACTCATTGTTTATGTTCATCATAATTCTTTTTAGAATCTAGTCATCGGATTCGTTTGGAAGTTTTAATTTTCTTTTCGTGCACCTCGTCGTACCATTAGGGGCCGATTACCTAGCTGTTAGGCTCCTTTAAACAACCAACCTCATCATCATCATGTTAACGCGACGTTGATCTTCTAGTGAGTGGAAGGAATGTCACCGGATTCCATGGTTTTAATCCAGAACAGTGCGTACGGGATGTTTGAAATAAGAATGTCACCCCTGTGGATCATATTCCAGGTAAAATTGGAGATCTTATTGCAGTGGTCCAGAAATACTTCCAGCTTGCTTATTTGCCTTATTAAGAACTACGAAAATTTTAGAAACTTTCTCTATGCACCAGACATTACTTTTTAGAAGATTATTCAGAGGGGTTTAGTGAAATTTACTTGTAGTCCGTGGCTAAATTGATATGTGCCATTTTACACTTAACGATCCCAACTACTAGTATTTGGTGATTAACTAATAATTGTATTTATTTAATGGTAGATTCCCCACAGACTATTCCGATCAACTAAAACTTGTTTATGCTATATATAATTGTTCATAGACGCTTGCTATTAGGAGAACACTCCTGTTAAAGTGTTTACTCTGCGTGTAGTACATTAATAGCCAGCCTCATCCATCGTCTGACCACACCAAGCATTTACCGGCCATTAACAGCACTCACTCGGGGGAGAACGTTCTTCCATAGATCTCTTGCTCCACCACACCACGACTACTGTACAGTTTACAATATATAAAGAACTTAGATCAACAGGATACATGGTTCGATGTACTTGGTGTGGTTGTGTTTTCTCCTGTAGTTTGAGTACTTTTAATTGTTATGAAATGAAGGAAGTAAATAGTATGTGTAAGTATTTCATATGCAATTCACGCGTTCACTTGGTTTTTTATGATGCCTTAAAGAAGAACATTACTGATTATGTTTTTCTTAGTTTTCATCCAATGTAGAGTTCAACTGTTATCTCAAGTCGAAATCCCAAATTACTCGTACTTAATTCACGTCATTTAAGAATCGGGCAGGGATCCGCCAGATGGGAACTCCACAATATAACAGCAACGGCGACATCTGCAATCCGCCCTCCCTGCCACTGACGTAAGGCTCATGACTTTCAGGTTTGGATTGCTGAGTCTGGCATTGTTTCTACCTATTATAAATCAACTGATGATGATGATGATGATGATGATGATGATCGTTGTTTAACGGGGCCTATCATCTACACCATCGGCCCCCATTGTTGCGAAATGAGACGAAATATGACAATTTAAAATTACAAAATGCAGCCACTGACCGGAATTCAGAACTTGATGATGAAGAATGAATGGATGGATATGAATTTAAAATAATCAGCGCAAGCAACTCACATTATTGAAAGTTGAAAATAATTCCAAAATGAATCTACTGACTAGAATTCAAAAAGACGACGATAAACAATGGTTATGAACTTAAAACAATTAGTGGGTCCGACCCGCAATGACCCACCTTCCCAGGAACTATATTAAAACAATATTATTTACTGACCAAGGGGCTGCTTCCAAAGCACAATCCTGAATCGATGATGCTTGTTGTGTAAGGGGGTCCAA
This sequence comes from Anabrus simplex, assembly GCF_040414725.1. Taxonomy (NCBI): domain Eukaryota; kingdom Metazoa; phylum Arthropoda; class Insecta; order Orthoptera; family Tettigoniidae; genus Anabrus; species Anabrus simplex. Next base: position 13,251,877 of record NC_090268.1, on the reverse strand, counting down.
AATCCACGTCAATGGCTCCTCATAATGGTACTTATCGCTTGTAAAATAGAGCCATGGCACGTCACATGTAGCGGTACTAATCATAAGTAAAGTAGATTCACGGTGCTCCACACATTGTGGTACCGGCACTACTCACAAGTATTGTACGTTGCGCAGGTAACGCAGACCTATGGTGTTTATTTCATAATGGCGCAGTTCGTAGGTAACGCAAACCCTTGGTGTGGGGCACTGTAAAACCCACAGTGAACCCACTCTCAGCTGCTACTAATCACACACCTATTGTTTACCTAACATAGTGTTACTGTTCGCAAGTAAAGGCAACCCATGGTGTTCCGACGGTACTAATCACAATTAGGCTCGCCCGCTTTAGTCTCCTCCTACAACAGACAGGGAATACCGTGGGTGTATTTTTATCCGCGTCCCCCACTCACAGGGGGTAAATCATAATCTTATCCAAACACGACGGTATTATATTTGTGAGGCGAAGGTCGTTTTCACGCCCTTCGTGATATCCTCATTCTCTGGGTTTTTACTTCCTCTGATAGCTATGACCACCACCACCAAACTCTGCTCTGATTCAGGTCGTATCTAAAGATGACAGGACATGCAGGTAGAACCACGTATTGGCCTCCACTGTGATATTGAAGAGATTTTAGTAGAAACACATATATGAGCTATTTTAATTCAGTTTTCAGTTTACTTGTCTCGGGCGGTGACCAGTTGGCGAGTCTGTAATAAACACACAGCGAATCACGGAGTAGACCATTAACTCCGGCAGGATTTAATAACCGCTTTAATGTTGTGCTGCTGTTAACGGCCGCGAGAATAGCGGACAAGAAGCGTTTAATAAAATGTATACGACAAAAACAGAACTCGTACCAATGGCCAGCTGCTGTTCACTGTTTCCTTGGTTTGCAGGATTTCTTTCATATTAGTGTATTTGTGAAAATATGAAAGGGTAAAAAATCAGAAAGAAATGGAGGGGCGAGAAGGATCATGGGGTTTTACTACTAGTGATTATTTCAGTTACTACCCGGACCCCCTGTGGGTGGGGGACGCAGATGAAGAATACACCTACGGTATCCCCTGCCTGTCGTAAGAGGCGACTAAAAGGGTCCCAAGGACCTCTCAAGTTGGGAGTGTGGGTAGGCGACCACGGGGCCCTTAGCTGAGTTCTGGCATTGCTTCTACTTACTTCTGCCAGGCTTCTCACTTTCGTCTATCCTGTCCGACCTCCGTTTGTCAACTCTTGATCTTTTCCGACCCCGACGATATTAGAGCATTCGAGGCCTAGGGTGTCTTACATTTTCACTCCCTTCGTGGCCCTTGCCTTTCTTCGACAGTTACTTCATTTTCCGAAGTGACGGATTTCTTCTTTTTTCTCGCTCTTTACCCCCTGTGGGTGGGGGACGCAGACGAGTAATACACCCATGGTATCCCCTGCCTGTGGTGAAAGGCGACTAAAACGGGCGACCAAGGTATGGTTGTATTAGAACCATGAAACTACTCTTGATTAGTACCATCTCGCGGGGAACACCAAGAGTCGCATTTACTTGCGAGTAGTACCACTATATTAGATACGAAATAGGTTTGTGATTAGTAGCAGCAGAGAGTGGTTCACTGTGGGTTTCCAGTACCCGAGATTAGTATCATTGTGAGAAACACCGCGTGTCTGTGATTAGTACCCACTATATGAACACCACGGGAATACCGGCGTCAGTGATTAGTACACGCGGGTGAGAAACACCATAGGTCTGCGTTACCTGTGCGACGTACAATACTTGTGAGTAGTACCATCTTGTGTGGAACACCGTGAGTCTTCGCTACTTTTGAATAGTACCCCAACATGACAAATACCATGGTTCTACTTTACTAGGGATAAGTACTATTAAGAGGGGCCATTGACCTGGATTTTGGACCCCTTTAGCCAACAAGCCCCCTCGATTCAGGATTGTGCATTAGAAGTGGTCCCTTGGTCAGTAATACTATTTTATAATAGTTGTTGGGTCGGAACCACTGATTGTTTTAAATTCATATCCTCCATTCATTTTTCGCTTTTTCTTTTAGTCAGTGGATGATTTTGAACTTTTAATTTGTCATTACATTTCGTACCATTAGGGGCCGACGACCTAGATGTTATGACCCTTTAAACAACAAGCATCAATCATCAATCATCAGGCACTACTCGGCGGGAGTGGGAGTAAATAATTCCCCAGTAAATAAATTATCCCCTTCCCGAGATATTTTCGTCTGAATTCCGTTGATATAAACATTGTAAAGTTATTCCGTTTGTACACTCCTTAATTTAATGTTGTCATATTGGAAACACACACTCTCCAAAAAGTACAGGAATTGTGTAAACTCGAACTTCTAGAGCGAAAACAAGACAAGGGAGGAAGGCTTCAAACAGTTATAATTTTGCCCAGGTTTCAAATGGACTTGCCAAGGTGAAACATGAACGATAGGCTGTAGGTGCGGAGTTGCCACCGCTCGAGTTCTACAGTCATTCTATCAGTTCTGTATTATGTTTTTATGAGCCGGGCTGAGTGGTTCAGAAGGTTAAGGCGCTGACCGCCTGAGCACAATCTGCCAGTTTGATCCTGGCTCAGTCCGGTGGTATTTGAAGGTGCTCAAATACGCCAGCCTCGTGTGGGTTGATTTACTGGCACGTAAAAAGAACTCCTGCGGGAGTAAATTCCGTCATCTTAGCGTCTCCGAAAACCGTCAATAGTAGGCCTACTTTGCGGGACGTAAAGAAAATAACATTATTATTAGGGTTTTATGAAAATATGCGCAGTAAAATCATTAATTTCAGTAATATGTGTGTTTTACATTTTTCTCATTATTTTATAATGAAGGAATCACCCCCACCCCCACCCCCACCCCTACGGGCAATTTTAGTGTGGAGGAACCTTTCAGGTGGAATCTTCGGTGAGAAAAAATCCCCTCACAATTTCGTTCCCTGGTTAAATTCCACTATATTTTTCGTGAATGTCGAAGTGGTCCTCAATTTCGCAACTACCACCGTCTGAGTCATCTTCGTCGTCGTCATGAAGAACGTGTTCGAATAGGTAATTTTCCTTCGAATTTGATGTGGTTTTTACACCATATTACAGCCTACACTTCTAGACAATTTTTTCGAAGTACTACTACATATCTGAACACATTTCAGAAAAGATACAAGACAAGATACAAAGGATAAGTCGAGAATGTGGGTAGCACAAACACTCATGGGGTAAATTTGGCCCCAAGACAATAAATGCCGTAACACTTTCGACAAATGCATCGTAAGCGAATCAACAATGCGTGTCATTGGCATGGAGACTGACATGGAAAGCTACCTGTAGCGAAAGTCGGCTAGAGCTCACTTGAGCAATGTTGCAAACGAAAGTTCTCACATGGGGTCACATTTACCACGCGCAAGTACTCATGGTTTAAAGATTCTGTGTCACTTTCGTCGTCTATATTGAACCCGCTTTCCAGCCATTGCCAAAACGTGAAGCTTTGATCGAGAAACTATTTGGATTTTCGCTCTTCTTTTGTTTCCTAAGCCGCCTTGTATCGTATGAATATCCCCATGGGTGGGTAACGTTTGTTGTCGACCAATACTCGCCGTGATTGGTTTGGTATTACTTCCAGTTTCATGTACCAATCTTTCCTGTCTGAACTTCCATGGTCAACACTTCTTCCATTATGACCCAGACGGTATTAGGTTTACGGTAGAACTGTTTAAAAACTGTGTTTTCGAAATATGAGTGGAAAGGACGCGGTGTACTTCTTCACGCCTGTTCTCGAAGGTTAAAAAAGTCACCGAAAGACAAAGTAGAATATCATGAAATTTAAACCATGTAATATGTATTAAGCAAAAATAGTGTTTGAATCAAAACACCAGCCATCTGAATCCTAGGCTATAGAGGTCACAGTGGGTCGTGCTTGAAGTCAATGTTCTATAGCCTGCTCCACCTGGTCTTCAGATCTAAGGAAGTCCTACCTTACGCTGCACCATATTTCACTATTGCAACCCCCTGTGGGTGGGGGACGCAGATGAAGAATACACCCACGGTATCCCCTGCCTGTCGTAAGAGGCAACTAAAAGGGGCCCGAGGAGCTCTCAAGTTGTGAGCGTGGGGTGGTGACCACGGGGCCCTTAGCAGAGTCCTGGCATTGTTTCCACTTACTAGTGCCAGGCTCCTCACATTAATCTATTCTGTCCGACCTTCCTTGGTCAAATCTTGTTCTTTTCCGACACCGACGGTATTAGAGCATTCGAGGCCTAGGGAGTCTTTCATTTTCACGCCCTTCGTGGCCCGAACCTGCTACGCAGGCGTAGCAGGGGGAGAGGTGATACTCCCACGTGGCGCGTCCCAGGTGGCGGATAGGGGGGTCCTAACCGGCTTGCCGGCGGACTTGAGGGAAATAAAATACCTCTCGCGGACCAAACACACACCCCCTGTGGGTGGGGGAGGCTGACGAATAATACACCCACGGTATCCCCTGCCTGTCGTGAGAGGCGACTAAAAGGGGCGACCAAGGAATGATTGAATTAGAACCATGAAACTACTTTTGTTTCGTACCATCACGCGGCGAACACCATGGGTTGCCTGTACCTGCGAGTTGTACCACTATGTTCGGTACGAAATGGGTTTGTGTTTAGTAGTAGTCATGAGCGTGGCCTGGGGGTTTCCAGTACCCGTGCGTCGTACCCATGTGAGCACCACCGCGAGTCTGGGCGTAGCCTGTGAGTTGTACCACTATATGAGCGACACCGTGGGTCTGCGTTGCCTTTGATTAGTATCCACTCTTTGAGAAACACCACGGGGCCCGTGGGACCGGCATCCGTGCCTAGTACACCTAGGTGAGGAAACTCATTGGCTATGAGTGGCGCCATTGTGTGAGAAACACCATAGGTCTGCGTTACCTGTACGAAGTACAATACTTGTGAGTAGTACCATCTTTTGTGGAACACCGTGAGTCTTCGCTACTTTTGATTAGTACCCCAACATGACAAATATCATGGTTCTACTTTACTCGTGACATGTACCATTCTGAGGGGCCTTAGACATGGATTTTGCACCCCTTTCGACATCAAGCATCATCGTGCTTTATGAGTGGTCCCTTGGTCAGTAATCCATTATGTATGATCATTGAGTCTGATCCATTGTATTTTGGTTGTTTGTTTCCTTTTTTTCTTTTGGGTTCATGTCCATCCATTCATTCTTCATGACGACATTATTATTTTTTTTTGGTCAGTGGATGAATTTGACATTTTTGTTCTTTCATTTCGTACCATTAGGGGCCGATGACCTCGATGTTAGGCCCCTTTAAACAACAAGCATCATATCATCATCAGCACCCTTCGTGGCCCTTCCCTTTCTTCGTCCGTTACTTCATCTTTCGAAGTGACGGATCCCTTCTTTCTTCTTTCCTTCTCTCTGTCGACCCCCTGTGGGTGGAGGATGCAGACGAAGAATACTCCCACGGTATCCCCTGCCTGTCTTGAGAGGCGACTAAACCGGGCGACCAAGGGATGATTGAATTAGAACCATGAAACTACTTTTGATTAGTACCATCTCGCGGGGAACACCAAGAGTCGCATTTACTTGCGAGTAGTACCACTCTGTTAGGTGCTCAATAGGTTTATGATTAGTAGCAGCAGAGGGTGGTTTTCTGTGGGTTTCCAGTACCCGTGATTAGTATCATTGTGATAATCACCACGGGTCGGGACGTTGCCTGTGAGTTGTACCCACTATATGAGCAACACCGTGGGTCTGCGTTGCCTGTGATTAGTACCCAACATATGAGGAACACCATGGGAATACCGGCGTCCGTGATTAGTACACGTAGGTGAGAAACACTATAGGTCTGCTTTACCTGTGCGATGTACAATACTTGTGACTAGTACCATCATACGTGGAACACCGTGAGTCTACGCTACTTTTAATTAGTACCTCAACAATATAAATACCATGGTTCTACTTTACTAGCGACAAGTACTATTATGAGGGGCCGTTCACCTGGATTTTGGACCCCTTTAGACAACAAGCCTCCTCGATTCAGGATTGTGCCTTGGAAGTGGTCCCTTGGTCAGTAATACTATTTTTATGATAGTTTTTGGGTCGGATCCACTGATTCACTCTTCATGACGTTTTTTATTTTGGCCAGTGGATGATTTTGAACTTTTAATTTGTAATTTCATTTCGTACCATTAGGGGCCGATGACCTCGATGTTAGGCCCCTTTAAACTACAAGGATCATCATCATCACTATTGTGATTTTGTTGATTAATTTGTTGAAAAATTTAATTTAGCTTCGTAATTCAAGACTGAAGCCAAGTTTATATTGCGCATGATGAAGAGAGTGTTTAGCATTCTGTCATCGTTAAACTCCGTTACGGACTCGAATATTTCAGGCTGTGTACATTCTCTATTTGTTTAGTTGTCACTTTATCATTGAATTAATGGCAATGCTAGCGTTTTATATTACGACCAAATCCTTTGGAGTAATGTTCTACCTTCATTTACCTTAATGAAATGAGAAATTTCTCGTCACAATAATATGTATACAATAAATTATGTCATAAAACCATTATTGCCACTAGTAAAGAAGATAAAGATGATCCCATTAATGGTTGTGATTATTATAAAGAGAGAATGGGCTGTATAATCAACGATAAATTCATTGCAAAAGAATGGCAGGATTATTTCCATTTGGTTATGGAAAGTCACAGTAGGGGATTGTTGGAAGGTATTCGGAATGGAATCGACACTATTTTAACGTCAGTTAGATGCCAAAACATGATCGAACGTAAATATTTCATGAATAAGAACATCTTTGTACAGAGTGTATAAGAATTGCAGTTTCGGCAACGCGCATGTCCAGAATATGGAGAAAATACCATTACACAGTAAATTACCGTTATGTCTATCTGATTGTCTGTATGGTTATCGCGAGAAGACACAATTGAATAAGCGGGTTCTGGCGCCACCGCCACCGCAGGTTCCCAGAGGCCACATCCACCGCAACCACAGCCAGAGGCCTCCCAGATGCCTCCTCCACCACCACCACAGCCAGAGGCCTCCCAGATGCCTCCTCCACCACCACCACAGCCAGAGGCCTCCCAGAGGTCTCCTCCACCACCCGCGGGAAAATTGAATTTGTAAACAAAGCCACGTGCTTTTTGACAGCTGTCATCGACAACAACGCATCGCTAACCTCAGTACTGCCATCTTGACGGGCCTAAACCTCAGTAGTGCCAACTTAACCTAACTAGCGCGAGATAAACAAAGCCACGTGTTTTTTGACAGCCACGTGCTTTTTGACAGACAACAACGCATCGCTAACCTCAGTACTGCCATCTTGACGGGCCTAAACTTCAGTAGTACCAACTTAACCTAACTAGCGTGAGATAAACAAAGCCACGTGTTTTTTGACAGCTGTCATCCGCCATCTTTAAACTACAGAGCACCGTGCTGCCCTCTTTATCGCAGTAGCTGCAAATTCGTCACCTGTCATCGGCAGTGCTGCCATCTTGGCGGGCCTAAACCTTAGTGCTACCAACTTAACCTCACTAGCTCGAGATAAACAAATCCACATGCAGCTGTCATCCGCCATCTTTAATCCATAGAGCACAGTGCTGCCCTCTTTAGCTACTTACCTTTGAAATGTGGTACGTCACAGCTGTCATCCGCCATCTTGCATCCGAAACCTCAGTGCTGCACTCTTTAGCTAGATACCTTTGAAATGTAGTGGTGGCGATTTGGAAAATTATTTATGCTCTTGTTTGGAAACAAAGCCACGTGCAGCTGTCATCCGCCATCTTTAATCCAGAGAGCACAGTGCTGCCATCTTTAGCTGGATACCTTTGAAATGTGGTGGCGGCAAATTCCACGTGCTCTTGTTTGGAAAAAAAGCCACGTGCTTTCTTGACAGCTATCATCCGCCATCTTTAATCAATAGAGCACTGTGCTGCTATCATGCGGGTAATTTCGTCAGCTGTCATCCACCATCTTTAATCTACAGAGCGCCGTGCTGCTCTCTGTAGTAGCGGGCAATTTGGAAAGTTCTGTTACTTGTCATCCGTCATCTTTAATCAACAAAGCATCGTACTGCTATCTTTAGCTACATACATTTAACATGTGATGGCGGATAATTTGAAAAAACTTCCGTTAGCTATCATCCACCATCTTTATTCAACAGAGCATCGTGCTGCTATCTCTAGCTACATACATTTAACATGTGGTGACGGCAATTTGAAATTCTATCTGGATGCCATCTTTAATCAACAGAGCACCGTGCTGCTATCCCTTTGAATTGTGGTGACGGATAATTTGAAATTCCGTTAGCTATCATCATTAAACATTAGTGCATTCGCTAACCTAACCTCTCATCTACTATCTTGAAGGAGACTATACGACACCTCCTCTACCTCCTGCTCTTCCTCCTCCTCCTCCTCCCCTACCACCTCCGCCTCCTCCTCCTCCTCTGTCAAGGCATAACTTTATCGAACACGCATCGCGAAGGCAAGAGTGTGCAGCGATATGCATGTTTAGACTTGCGGATTACGAAAGAAACATAACAAGACTAGAATTGAACACTGCACTCGATGTCGTTAACCTTAACATGAGATCAGAACATTGATTGATGTGTTCAGATCTCTAAACAAGTAGAACTGAACACTGTACAACATGTTAGGGGATACATTTGTTCTAAGAAAATTAGATTGAAACATAACAAGACTAGAATCGAACACTACACTCGATGTCGTTAACCTTAACATGTGATCAGAACATTGATCGATGTGTTCAGATCACTAAACAAGTAGAACCGAACACTGTACAACATGTCAGGGGATACCTTTGTTCTAAGAAAATTAGATTGAAACATAACAAGACTAGAACCGAACACTGTACTCGATACAACATGTTAGGGGATATCTTTGTTCTAAGAAGATCAGATTAAAACATAGCAAGACTAGAATTGAACACTGCACTCGTTGTCGTTAACCTTAACATGTGATCAGAACATTGATTGATGTGTTCAGATCACTAAACAAGCAGAACCGAACACTGTACAACATGTTAGGGGATAACTTTGTTCTAAGAAAATTAGATTGAAACATAACAAGACTAGAATCGAACACTGCACTCGATGTCGTTAACCTTAACATGTGATCCGATACAACATGTTAGGGGATACCTTTGTTCTAAGAAAATTAGATTGAAACATAGCAAGACTAGAATCGAACACTGTACTCGATACAGCATGTGATTAGAACATTGTCTGATGTGTTCAGAGCAAAAGTACAACCTCAATGATTTACCTAGTGTAAAAATCAAAAACACACACTGTGCACATATCGCATAGCTATCTCGCCTATCACTTGTCTAGCATGAAAATCAAAAACACGCTGTGCACATATCGCATAGCTAACTCGGCAACACTTCAAATGATTTGCTTAGTACGAAAATAAAAAATCTATACCGCGTAGCTAACTCGTTCATCGCACTGCTAAGACGCTTAGAAAATCAAGAAAGCACACTGCGTAGCCAACTCGCTCGGGTCACTCGCTTAGTAATTGCAACACGACTAGAACACTGATACACGTTACTTTTTTCTCGAAACACACACACACACACACACACACACACACACACACACACACACACACACACGGATAAGAATGTTGCGAGATACTACATACTTACATGTTTTTTAAAAAAAAATAGGGGGGATGAAAGATCATAAATTATATGTACACATGTTGTCTCCTCCAAGTTGTAAGACGAAATAGACGTAGTACTGCGAGTTTCCGCTATACCTGGCGAACGGAAGTAGCATGATATCTCAGCAAAAATATCCGCGTGAGCTTGCATACACGCAAGTCAGACACAATGATGGATACCGCGATTCAAATCCTGGCAACATATGCCGTCAGGAAGGGCATCCGGCTAGATCATGTTATGACGATCGCGCAGGTCCCTCGCCTAGCATTTGCTATTTTTTACGGCTTCCGACAGTAGGAGTTCGAACTTGCTATCTCCCGAAGTAGCGAGAATGATTGCGGGTACAAGAGTGTTGAGGGTGATTCATTTGTCGGATGGGGGTGATCCTGCTGTTGCATATTACATTCTCAGGTAGTTTCGAGGGCGTGCAAAGAGCCAGCATTAAGTAAGGGCTGTTGATGGGGACGTTAAACCTTGTGCAGACTCCTTCGAAAATGATTGTGAGTACAAGATCTTGATAGTGATCCATCTGTCGGATGGAGGCGATAAGCTGTGTGCAGGCTGAGGGCGTGCAAAAAGCCAGCATTAAGTAAGGGCTGTTGATAGGGGCGTTAAACCTTGTGCAGACTCCTTCGAAAATGATTATGAGTATAAGATGTTGATGGCGATTCATCTGTCGGATGGAGGCGTTAAGCCTTGTGCAGGCTTTTTCGGTAGGAGTAGGCTATGTACCGGCACCGGGTTTTACCCTCTCCCTACTATTGTATATTACATTCTTAGGTAGTTTCGAGGGCGTGCAAAAAGCCAGCAAAAGTAAGGGTTGTTGATGGGGGCGTTAAACCTTGTGCAGGCTTCCCCGAGACTGATTGTGAGTACAAGATATTGAGGGTGATTCATCTGTCGGATGGAGGCGTTAAGCCTTGTGCAGGCTTCTTCAGTAGGAGTAGGCTATGTGCCGGCACTGGGTTTTACCCTCTCCCTACTGTTGTATATTACATTCTTAGGTAGTTTCGAGGGCATGCAAAAAGCCAGCATTAAGTAGGGGCTGTTGATGGGGGCGTTAAACCTTGTGTAGACTCCTTCAACAGGAGTAGTCTATATGCCGGCGCCGTGCAACCTCTTTCGATAGGGGTAGGCTATATGCTGGTACTGTGTTTTAACCTCTCCGTACAATCATAATATTTTATGTTAGGAACTTACACAAGCTAAATGCTACACACAGCTAAGAGGACGTTCCGTGAGTTACAAGTGGCTTATCAGCACGCAGTGTCCCCGTTCAAGGTTAGTGCAGCCGGAAGATGCGTGTACAATTTCAGTCAACACATGCATTCCGCACTCGCTCTGAATGACTGCGCCGATACAACTTCAAAGACTGTGGAACAAAAAAAGTAACCTATAGCCTACAGTTTGGTTTAGTGTGCTTGCCTCACACCCGGCTGTCTCGGGTTCGATTCTCTTGGGATTTAAAATATGTTTTACAGCCGAGTGCCACCTCCTGAAGCAAGAGTTTAAATCACAAGAATCTGTTTTACAGCCGATTGCCCTTCCTGACGCGAGATTTTAAATCACAAGAATCTGTTTTACAACTGGATGTCCTTCTAGGATTTTAAAAAGCAGTATCTAGCCTCTTACATCATACACTGTAGTTTTACAGTATGGCCGGTTGCCCTTCCTGACGCGAGAATTTAAATCACAAGAATCTGTTTTACGACTGGTTGCCCTACCTGACACAAAACTAGCAGTATCTAGCCTCTTATATCATACACTATTGTTTTCGACCGGTTGCCCTTCCTAACGTCAAAGAACTGGGATTAAGAATCTGTTTTACAACTAGTTGCTCTTTCTAACACGAGAATCGGGGTTTTACAGCTAGATGTTCTTCTTAGTGCAGGAACTAAGATTTTAAATCGCTGTATCACGAACTATTGTTTTACAGCCGGATGCCCTTCCTGACGCAAAACTAAGATTTTAAATCGCAAGAATTTGTTTTAAGACTAGTTGCCATTCCTGACGCAAAACTGGCAGTATCTAGCCTCTTACATCATACACTATTGTTTTCGACCGGTTGCCCTTCCTGACGTCAAAGAACTGGGATTAAGAATCTGTTTTACAACTAGTTGCCCTTTCTAACACGAGAATCGGGGATTTACAACTAGATGCTCTTCCTAGTGCAGGAACTAAGATTTTAAATCCCTGTATCACGAACTATTGTTTTACAGCCGGTTGCCCTTCCTGACGCGAGATTATAAATCACAAGAATCTGTTTTACAACAGGATGCTCTTCTAGGATTTTAAATAGCAGTATCTAGCCTCTTACATCATACACTATAGTTTTACGGTCGGTTGCAATTCCTGACGTGAGATTTTAAATCACAAGAATCTGTTTTACAACTGAATGCCCTTCTAGGATTTTAAATAGCAGTATCAAGCCTCTTACATCTTACACTATTGTTTTCGACCTGTTGCTCTTCCTGACGTCAAAGAACTGGGATTGAGAATCTGTTTTACAACTAGTTACCCTTTCTAACACGAGAATCGGGGATTTACAGCTAGATGCTCTACTTAGTGCAGGACCTAAGATGTTAAATCGCTGTATCATGAACTATTGTTTTACAGCCGGATGCCCTTCCTGACGCAAAATTAAGATTTTAAATCGCAAGAATTTGTTTTAAGACTAGTTGCCCTTCCCGACGCAAAACTGGCTGTATGTAACCTCTTACATCACACACTATTGTTTTCGATCGGTTGCCCTTCCTGACGTCAAAGAACTGGGATTAAGAATCTGTTTTACAACTAGATGCTCTTTTTAACACGAGAATCGGGGTTTTACAGCTAGATGCACTTCTTAGATTTTAAATCGCTGTATCACGAACTATTGTTTTACAACCGGATGCCCTTCCTGACGCAAAACTAAGATTTTAAATCGCAAGAATTTGTTTTAAGACTAGTTGCCCTTCCTGACGCAAAACTGGCAGTATCTAGCCTCTTACATCATACACTATTGTTTTCGACCGGTTGCCCTTCCTGACGTCAAAGAACTAGGATTAAGAATCTGTTTTACAACTAGTTACCCTTTCTACAACGAGAATCGGGGAATAACAGCTAGATTCTCTTCTTAGTGCAGGAACCAAGATTTTAAATCGCTGTATCACGAAGTATTGTTTTAGAGCCGGATGCCCTTCCTGACGCAAAACTAAGATTTTAAATCGCAAGAATTTGTTTTAAGACTAGTTGCCCTTCCTGACGCAAAACATTCAGTATCTAACCTCTTACATCATACACTATTGTTTTCGACCGGTTGCCCTACCTGACGTCAAAGAACAGGGATTAGGAATCTGCTTTACAACTAGATGCTCTTTTTAACACGAGAATCGGGGTTTTACAGCTAGATGCACTTCTTAGATTTTAAATCGCTGTATCATGAACTATTGTTTTACAGCCGGATGCCCTTCCTGACGCAAAACTAAGATTTTAAATCGCAAGAATTTGTTTGAAGACTAGTTGCCCTTCCTGACGCAAAACTGGCAGTATCTAGCCTCTTACATCATACACTATTGTTTTCGACCGGTTGCCCGTCCTGACGTCAAAGAACTGGGTTAAGAATCTGTTTTACAACTAGTTGCCCTTTCTAACACGAGAATCGGGGATTTACAACTAGATGCTCTTCCTAGTGCAGGAAATAAGATTTTAAATCGCTGTATCACGAACTATTGTTTTAGAGCCGGTTGCCCTTCCTGACGCGAGATTTTAAATCACAAGAATCTGTTTTACAACAGGATGCTCTTCTAGGATTTTAAATAGCAGTATCTAGCCTCTTACATCATACACTATAGTTTTACGGTCGGTTGCAATTCCTGACGTGAGATTTTAAATCACAAGAATCTGTTTTACAACTGAATGCCCTTCTATGATTTTAAATAGCAGTATCTAGCCTCTTACATCTTACACTATTGTTTTCGACCGGTTGCCCTTCCTGACGTCAAAGAACTGGGATGAAGAATCTATTTTACAATTAGTTACCCTTTCTAACACGAGAATCGGGGATTTACAGCTAGATGCTCTTCTTAGTGCAGGAACTAAGATTTTAAATCGCTGTATCATGAACTATTGTTTTACAGCCGGATGCCCTTCCTGACGCAAAACTAAGATTTTAAGTCGCAAGAATTTGTTTTAAGACTAGTTGCCCTTCTTGACGCAAAACTGGCAGTATCTAGCCTCTTGCATCATACACTACTATTTTCGACCGGTTGCCCTTCCTGACGTCAAAGAACTAGGATTAAGAATCTGTTTTACAACTTGATGCTCTTTTTAACACGAGAATCGGGGATTTACAGCTAGATGCTCTTCTTAGATTATAAATCGCTGTATCACGAAGTATTGTTTTACAGCCGGGTGCCCTTCCTGACGCAAAACTAAGATTTTTAATCGCAAGAATTTGTCTCAAGACTAGTTGCCCTTCCTGACGTCAAAGAACTGGGATGAAGAATCTATTTTTCAACTAGTTACCCTTTCTAACACGAGAATCGGGTATTTACAGCTAGATGCTATTCTTAGTGCAGGAACAAAGATTTTAAATCGCTCTATCACGAACTATTGTTTTACAACCGGATGCCCTTCCTGACGCAAAACTAAGATTTTACATCGCAAGAATTTGTTTTAAGACTAGTTGCCCTTCCCGACGCAAAACTGGCTGTATGTAACCTCTTACATCATACACTATTGTTTTCGATCGGTTGCCCTTCCTGACGTCAAAGAACTGGGATTAAGTATCTGTTTTACAACTAGATGTTCTTTTTAACACGAGAATCGGGGTTTTACAGCTAGATGCACTTCTTAGATTTTAAATCGCCGTATCACGAACTATTGTTTTACAGCCGGATGCCCTTCCTGACGCAAAAGTAAGATTTTAAATCGCGAGAATTTGTTTTAAGGCAAGTTGCCCTTCCTGACGCAAAACTGGCAGTATCTAGCCTCTTACATCATACACTATTGTTTCCACCGGTTGCCCTTCCTGACGTCAAAGAACTGGGATGAAGAATCTATTTTACAATTAGTTACCCTTTCTAACACGAGAATCGGGGATTTACAGCTAGATGCTCTTCTTAGTGCAGGAACTAAGATTTTAAATCGCTGTATCATGAACTATTGTTTTACAGCCGGATGCCCTTCCTGACGCAAAACTAAGATTTTAAGTCGCAAGAATTTGTTTTAAGACTAGTTGATCTTCCTGACGCAAAACTGGCAGTATCTAGCCTCTTACATCATACACTATTGTTTTCGACCGGTTGCCCTTCCTGACGTCAAAGAACTAGGATTAAGAATCTGTTTTACAACTAGTTACCCTTTCTAACACGAGAATCGGGGATTTACAGCTAGATGCTCTACTTAGTGCAGGACCTAAGATTTTAAATCGCTGAATCATGAACTATTGTTTTACAGCCGGATGCCCTTCCTGACGCAAAACTAAGATTTTAAATCGCAAGAATTTGTTTTAAGACTAGTTGCCCTTCCCGACGCAAAACTGGCTGTATGTAACCTCTTACATCACACACTATAGTTTTCGATCGGTTGCCCTTCCTGACGTCAAAGAACTGGGATTAAGAATCTGTTTTACAACTAGATGCTCTTTTTAACACGAGAATCGGGGTTTTACAGCTAGATGCACTTCTTAGATTTTTAATCGCTGTATCACGAACTATTGTTTTACAACCGGATGCCCTTCCTGACGAAAAACTAAGATTTTAAATCGCAAGAATTTGTTTTAAGACTAGTTGCCCTTCCTGACGCAAAACTGGCAGTATCTAGCCTCTTACATCATACACTATTGTTTTCGACCGGTTGCCCTTCCTGACGTCAAAGAACTGGGATTAAGAATCTGTTTTACAACTAGTCACCCTTTCTAACACGAGAATCGGGGATTTACAGCTAGATGCTCTTCTTAGTGCAGGAACTAAGATTTTAAATCGCTGTATCATGAACTATTGTTTTACAGCCGGATGCCCTTCCTGACGCAAAACTAAGATTTTAAATCGCAAGAATTTGTTTTAAGACTAGTTGCCCTTCCTGACGCAAAACTGGCAGTATCTGTTTTCGACCGGTTGCCCTTCCTGACGTCAAAGAACTAGGATTAAGAATCTGTTTTACAACTAGTTACCCTTTCTACAACGAGAATCGGGGAATAACAGCTAGATTCTCTTCTTAGTGCAGGAACCAAGATTTTAAATCGCTGTATCACGAAGTATTGTTTTACAGCCGGATGCCCTTCCTGACGCAAAACTAAGATTTTAAATCGCAAGAATTTGTTTTAAGACTAGTTGCCCTTCCTGACGCAAAACTGACAGTATCTAACCTCTTACATCATACACTATTGTTTTCGACCGGGTGCCCTTCCTGACGTCAAAGAACAGGGATTAGGAATCTGTTTTACAACTAGATGCTCTTTTTAACACGAGAATCGGGGATTTACAACTAGATGCTCTTCCTAGTGCAGGAACTAAGATTTTAAATCGCTGTATCACGAACTATTGTTTTACAGCCGGTTGCCCTTCCTCACGCGAGATTTTAAATCACAAGAATCTGTTTTACAACAGGATGCTCTTCTAGGATTTTAAATAGCAGTATCTAGCCTCTTACATCATACACTATAGTTTTACGGTCGGTTGCAATTCCTGACGTGAGATTTTAAATCACAAGAATCTGTTTTACAACTGAATGCCCTTCTATGATTTTAAATAGCAGTATCTAGCCTCTTACATCATACACTATTGTTTTCGACCGGTTGCCCTTCCTGACGTCAAAGAACTGGGATTGAGAATCTGTTTTACAACTAGTTACCCTTTCTACAACGAGAATCGGGGATTTACAGCTAGATGCTCTTCTTAGTGCAGGAACTAATATTTTAATTCGCTGTATCACGAAGTATTGTTTTACAGCCGGGTGCCCTTCCTGACGCAAAACTAAGATTTTAAATCGCAAGAATTTGTTTGAAGACTAGTTTCCCTTCCTGACGCAAAACTGGCAGTATCTAACCTCTTACATCATACACTGTTGTTTTCGACCGGTTGCCCTTCCTGACGTCAAAGAACTGGGATGAAGAATCTATTTTACAACTAGTTACCCTTTCTAACACGAGAATCGGGTATTTACAGCTAGATGCTCTTCTTAGTGCAGGAACAAAGATTTTAAATCGCTCTATCACGAACTATTGTTTTACAACCGGATGCCCTTCCTGACGCAAAACTAAGATTTTACATCGCAAGAATTTGTTTTAAGACTAGTTGCCCTTCCCGACACAAAACTGGCTGTATGTAACCTCTTACATCATACACTATTGTTTTCGATCGGTTGCCCTTCCTGACGTCAAAGAACTGGGATTAAGTATCTGTTTTACAACTAGATGTTCTTTTTAACACGAGAATCGGGGTTTTACAGCTAGATGCACTTCTTAGATTTTAAATCGCTGTATCACGAACTATTGTTTTACAGCCGGATGCCCTTCCCGACGCAAAACTAAGATTTTAAATCGCGAGAATTTGTTTTAAGACTAGTTGCCATTCCTGACGCAAAACTGGCAGTATCTAGCCTCTTACATCATACACTATTGTTTCCACCTGTTGCCCTTCCTGACGTCAAAGAACTGGGATGAAGAATCTATTTCACAACTAGTTACCCTTTCTAACACGAGAATCGGGGATTTACAGCTAGATGCTCTTCTTAGTGCAGGAACTAAGATTTTAAATCGCTGTATCATGAACTATTGTTTTACAGCCGGATGCCCTTCCTGACGCAAAACTAAGATTTTACATCGCAAGAATTTGTTTTAAGACTAGTTGCCCTTCCTGACGCAAAACTGGCAGTATCTAGCCTCTTACATCATACACTATTGTTTTCGAACGGTTGCCCTTCCTGATGTCAAAGAACTAGGAATAAGAATCTGTTTTACAACTAGTTACCCTTTCTAAAACGAGAATCGGGGATTTACAGCTAGATGCTCTTCTTAGTGCAGGAACTAATATTTTAAATCGCTGTATCACGAACTATTGTTTTACAGCCGGATGCCCTTCTTTCGCAAAACTAAGATTTTAAATCGCAAGAATTTGTTTTAAGATTAGTTGCCCTTCCCGACAGAAAACTGGCTGTATTTAACCTCTTACATCATACACTATTGTTTTCGATCGGTTGCACTTCCTGACGTCAAAGAACTGGGATTATGTATCTGTTTTACAAGTAGATGCTCTTTTTAACACGAGAATCGGGGTTTTACAGCTAGATGCACTTCTTAGATTTTAAATCGCTGTATCACGAACTATTGTTTTACAGCCGGATGCCCTTCCTGACGGAAAACTAAGATTTTAAATCCCGAGAATTTGTTTTAAGACTAGTTGCCCTTCCTGACGCAAAACTGGCAGTATCTAGCCTTTTACATCATGCACTATTGTTTCCACCGGTTGCCCTTCCTGACGTCAAAGAACTGGGATGAAGAATCTATTTTACAACTAGTTACCCTTTCTATCACGAGAATCGGGGATTTACAGCTAGATGCTCTTCTTAGTGCAGGAAGTAAGATTTTAAATCGCTGTATCACGAACTATTGTTTTACAGCCGGATGCCCATCCTGACGCAAAACTAAGATTTTAAATCGCAAGAATTTGTTTTAAGACTAGTTGCCCTTCCTGACGCAAAACTGGCAGTATCTAGCCTCTTACATCATGCACTATTGTTTTCGAACGGATGCCCTCCCTGACGTCAAGGAAATAGGATTAAGAATCAGTTTTACAACTAGATGCTCTTTTTAACACGAGAATCGGGGTTTTACAGCTAGATGCACTTCTTAGATTTTAAATCGCTGTATCGCGAACTATTGTTTTACAGCCGGATGCCCTTCCTGACGCAAAACTAAGATTATAAATCGCAAGAATTTGTTTTAAGACTAGTTGCCCTTCCTGACGCAAAACTGACAGTATCTAGCCTCTTACATCATACACTATTGTTTTCGACCGGTTTCCCTTCCTGACGTCAAAGAACTCGGATTAAGAATCTGTTTTACAACTACTTGCCCTTTCTAACACGAGAATCGGGGATTTACAGCTAGATGCTCTTCTTAGTGCAGGAACTAATTTTTTAAATCGCTGTATCATGAACTATTGTTTTACAGCCGGATGCCCTTCCTGACGCAGAACTAAGATTTTAGATCAGAAGGATTTGTTTTAAGACTAGTTGCCCTTCCTGACGCAAAACTGGCAGTATCTAGCCTCTTACATCATACACTATTGTTTTCCACCGGTTGCCCTTCCTGACGTCAAAGAACTGTGATTAAGAATGTTTTACAACAAGTTGCCCTTTCTAACATGAGAATCGGGGTTTTACAGCTAGATGCACTTCTTAGATTTTAAATCGCTGTATCACGAACTATTGTTTTACAGCCGGATGCCCTTCCTGACGCAAAATTAAGATTTTAAATCGCGAGAATTTGTTTTAAGACTACTTGCCCTTCCTGACGCAAAACTGGCAGTATCTAGCCTCTTACATCATACACTATCGTTTCGACCGGTTGCCCTTCCTGACGTCATAGAACTGGGATGAAGAATCTATTTTACAACTAGTTGCCCTTTCTAACACGAGAATCGGGGATTTACAGGTAGATGGTCTTCTTAGTGCAGGAACTAATATTTTAAATCGCTGTATCATGAACTATTGTTTTACAGCCGGATGCCCTTCCTGACGCAAAACTAAGATTTTAAATCGCAAGAATTTGTTTTAAGACTAGTTGCCCTTCCTGACGCAAAACTGGCAGTATCTAGCCTCTTACATCATACACTATTGTTTTCGACCGGTTGCCCTTCCTGACGTCAAGGAACTAGGATTAAGAATCTGTTTTACAACTAGTTACCCTTTCTACAACGAGAATCGGGGATTTACAGCTAGATGCTCTTCTTAGTGCAGGAACTAAGATTTTAAATCGCTGTATCACGAAGTATTGTTTTACAGACGGATGCCCTTCCTGACGCAAAACTGGCAGTATCAAGCCTCTTACATCATACACTATTGTTATCGACCGGTTGCCCTTCCTGACGTCAAAGAACTGGGATTAAGAATCTGTTTTACAACTAGATGCTCTTTTTAACACGAGAATCGGGGTTTTACAGCTAGATGCACTTCTTAGATTTTAAATCGCTGTATCACGAACTATTGTTTTACAGCCGGATGCCCTTCCTGACGCAAAACTAAGATTTAAAATCGCAAGAATTTGTTTTAAGACTAGTTGCCCTTCCTGACGCAAAACTGGCAGTATCTAGCCTCTTACATCATACACTATTGTTTTCGACCGGTTGCCCTTCCTGACGTCAAAGAACTCGTATTAAGAATCTGTTTTACAACTACTTGCCCTTTCTAACACGAGAATCGGGGATTTACAGCTAGATGCTCTTCTTAGTGCAGGAACTAATTTTTAAATCGCTGTATCATGAACTATTGTTTTACAGCCGGATGCCCTTCCTGACGCAAAACTAAGATTTTAGATCAGAAGGATTTGTTTAAGACTAGTTGCCCTTCCTGACGCAAAACTGGCAGTATCTAGCCTCTTACATCATACAGTACACTATTGTTTTCGACCGGTTGCCCTTCCTGACGTCAAGGAACTGGGATTAAGAATGTTTTACAACAAGTTGCCCTTTCTAACATGAGAATCGGGGATTTACAGCTAGATGCTCGCCGGATACCCTTCCTGACGGCATAAGTTGCCAGGATTTGAATCGCGGTATCCATCATTCTGTCTTACTTGCGTGTATGCAAGCTCACGCGTATTTTTTTGCTGAGATATCATGCTACTTCCGTTCGCCAGCTATAGCGGAAACTCGCAGTACTGCGTCTATTTCGTCTTACAACTTGGAGGAGACAACATGTGTACATATAATTTATGATCTTTCATCCCCCCTATTTTTTTAAAAAAACATGTAAGTATGTAGTATCTCGCAACATTGTTATTCGTGTGTGTGTGTGTGTGTGTTTCGAGAAAAAAAGAGTAACGTGTATCAGTGTTCTAGTCGTGTTGCAATTACTAAGCGAGTGACCCGAGCGAGTTGGCTACGCAGTGTGCTTTCTTGATTTTCTAAGCGTCTTAGCAGTGCGATGAACGAGTTAGCTACGCGGTATAGATTTTTTATTTTCGTACTAAGCAAATCATTTGAAGTGTTGCCGAGTTAGCTATGCGATATGTGCACAGTTTGTTTTTGATTTTCATACTAGACAAGTGATAGGCGAGATAGCTATGCGATATGTGCACAGTGTGTGTTTTTGATTTTTACACTAGGTAAATCATTGAAGTTGTACTTTTGCTCTGAACACATCAAACAATGTTCTAATCACATGCTGTATCGAGAACAGTGTTCGATTCTAGTCTTGCTATGTTTCAATCTAATTTTCTTAGAACAAAGGTATCCCCTAACATGTTGTATCGGATCACATGTTAAGGTTAACGACATTGAGTGCAGTGTTCGATTCTAGTCTTGTTATGTTTCAATCTAATTTTCTTAGAACAAAGCTATCCCCTAACATGTTGTACAGTGTTCGGTTCTGCTTGTTTAGTGATCTGAACACATCAATCAATGTTCTGATCACATGTTAAGGTTAACGACAACGAGTGCAGTGTTCAATTCTAGTCTTGTTATGTTTCAATCTGATCTTCTTAGAACAAAGATATCCCCTAACATGTTGTATCGAGTACAGTGTTCGGTTCTAGTCTTGTTATGTTTCAATCTAATTTTCTTAGAACAAAGGTATCCCCTGACATGTTGTACTGCACCCATAATTCTACGGAGAGAAAATTAGTTTTTTTCTCAATATTTATTTGGTATTAAGAAACTACTTTTATGTTTGAGGGCAGCCATGTTGCGCTCCTAAGAGCCCCGATGTCGCGTGGGAAGGATCTCACGGCAAGCTCGTGAAATACCGGGACACCTCGGTGGAACTCGAGTGCCCGACAATTCTTTAAATTCATGGAATTCTATACAACGAGGGATTTTGGCAATACAGTAAATAAAGAAATAAATAAGTTAAGTTATTCGTACACCCTACGTGAAGACAGAGCCCCCAGGGAAAAACTTAAATGCAGTTAAGCCTAAGTACATGTCAGTATCAGATCAGCGAACCAGCTACACGTGCCAAGGTCAGGGGATGAAGAAAACGCGTGAAACGCACGGGCAGAAATAATTTATTTCCCCTGTTGTGAGTGTGGTAAAATTATAAGATTAACATCTAAAATAAGTGCAAGTCTGTCCGGAGTTCTGGGACAAGTCTCATCAAAATCGGTCTATTAGACGCAAAATTAGCAGATTACACAATCAAGCCTCATAGTGGGGATAGCGTCCCTCCTGAGATTATAAAAGAAACCCCCCACCGTAGATTTTTCAGTGTCGATCTGGAACTTGAAGCCGCGGGAGCTTGTGCCCGTCGTCATTGGAAATTCGCGCCAGATTGATCGACAAATAATTAAATACATGTCCGTGGCTAAGGGCCACATACTCGGGTAAGAAGAGAAAGTGATTGGAAAAGTTCTGAACGTTAGCCGACGAACTAGGAAAGTGTAGGGTGGTTGAAATATACACAGCAGGTTTTATTTATATCATCTCATGTACGCTTGAAAGTGAAGAGGGTTGGGGAAGCTATTCAGAGTAGTTCTGCTCCCTTTATCTGTTGAACACCTGTTTATTGGAGTAACGGATAGAGACAACTCTGGGAACGAGTCAGACAGTCATAGCCGACTGTAGAACGAGGGAAGTCGTGGTGCAAATTACAGAGAAAGTGCCTGATTTATGTGGTAATTTTAATATCATGTGTGAGAAGGGTAGTGTTTGTAAGAGTGAGATTTTGGAAACGAAAATGTTATCTGCGAAAATGTGCGGCTAAGCACGAGGTATGCTGGTGACGATGTGACCAGAATGCTGGGAATGGTGCCATGTGCAGGTCTGTCTATATTTATATTATGTTGTAGTTAGTTTAAATTGTTCTGTCCCAACAAAATTTTCAAGATGATTGTCGGGTTGATATTCGTAATTATCAGGCGAAAGGTGTTGTAATTTTTGGTCAGCGTGTGAAATTTTCAGTGTGTAAATTTCATGTCAAGAACGGTAAAATGCGACGATTAAATTTGGGTGTTAAATGTTCGATGAGATAGTGTCCAAAACGTGGATTTTTGGAAAGTTATAAGTGTAAATTAGTCGTGGCGAATATCTTAATTTCAAATATCTGTTGAATTCAGAAATGTTTTTGTCGATAATAATAATAATAATAATAATAATAATAATAATAATAATGATAATAATGTCTACCGCGGGATAAAGAAATTTTTCTATGTTAAAATTGCATTTAACCAGTATATTTATTTGTTTACAAGGATCGCAGGCATATTTAGATAATTGCGGTGAAATTTGATAGAGTTACCGTTATTAATGGGAAGGAAGTTTTGAGGCATAGTGTATATCAATGATACGAAAAGTCGCTGTGTGCTCTTGGATTCTCGAGGTCTGAAAGTCGTAATAATAGTAAAGTAAGAGATGTGTTTAATAATGGTTGTTTTCACCAGGGGATTGAATTATGAAAAAGGGTCTTGGAAATATAAGAGAAAAGGGATTGAGAGCGACGAATTTATATGTATGTGGAGATGGATGAAACGAAGCTTGGATTTTAAGTGATACCGCTGGAATAAAGCGAGGAGAATGAGTTTGAGACAGGCTATATTTTTGAAGAGGAAGTATTTAGGAAGCAGGCTGTGTTGAGGCAGGCTGTATTGTTTTCCGCAATCAATCCAAATTTGAGACGACTACTGTGTGAAGCACCGTAAATTTATAGAAAGATCCCAAGTGAAAACGACTCTTAGTAAAAGGTTAAAATCTTGGTAGTAAACGTCCAGTGATTTTGTTACGTAAAGCCTGTATGAATATTAAAATGATTCGACCTCAAGGATAAAAGAGCACTTTGGACACACGGTTGGTGTTGTATTGAGTTTGTTCACTGGATAGGTCATTGATATAAATAGTTGGAATTGATGATAGGCGATTTGAGAATTTCGAATGCGGTAGTGATGATTATTATTTTGAAGGCATCCACTAAATGGTAGACGTGTGTTGGGAATTTCATTTGCTTCCCTAAAACTTCAATGCACAGGGTGAGATTGTGTTCGAGGTGGAAAATCGTTCGTCACGTATATTTATTTTTGAGTTCATGTATTGTAATGAGGTAGAGACTTACTGTAATTTTCGACTTGCATTCATTTGATAGTAAGAGACGTTGGTTCCGTCATGCGTTGTTTGTCTGACCAGATTTTGTATTAAATGTCGGAGTTGTTTGAAATTGCTGATATGTTAAGGGATGCGTGGTACGACCCACTTTGACGCCCGACGATAGATTTAGGACGTCACATGTTATCCTTGGTGTCACTGATGATGAGACGTCCTAGTTCACGCCCGACGATAGAATTTGGAAGGCATCATGTACATAGTGATTAGTGTTAGGATGTACAGATTTCAAGTGAGCCCGACGATAGGTCTGGGATGGCAGCTGTACACACTCAAGTCTCAGATTAGATGTTTATTTTGTTCTTTTGTTGAAGTGGCCTGGACGAAGGTAGCATCTACAGTATGATATGATTATGAAGAGGGTCAATGCGTAGCTCTCCATTGAGGTAACGGGACCGCTATCGACGAGTGAGGGTTGTCCAAATATTGGACCTCGACCTGATGGAGATTTAATATTTTTACTGTGATTCTCCGTGCGTGTTAAGCTTTAAGGACTTCGAGATGTTAATTTATTTTTACGGACTTAATTGTTTTATCGTTTTGACGTCCGTTTCGTTTGATAGTGTGCATATTGACACTCAGTGTATTAATGTGAGACTTGAGTTGCGAATGCGGTTTCGATTCGTCAGCCAGTGACAATATTTTATTTTCAATCTTGTCGTACTTTCATTTTTATTCATAGTTGAAGTAATTAAGTAATCATTTTATAAGTAGTGTGTTGGGACAGACAGTAAATAGATAGATCTGTACGGGTAGCATTGTTTTTCAAGGGAAAGAAATCCTTAAAGTTGTAGTAAATTTTAGCGTGGACTGGTAATTTTATTAAGCATAACAAACCCCTTTCTAACCTGAAAATCGGTTCGATAATAATACTTTTCAAGTGACTTTCCACTTTTTAATTAACTTCAGTGTTTGGCATTTCTTCTAAATGCATGATTAATAAGTGTTTCCTGCATTTTCGCAGTTTTGTTCCTTTAGAACGACATAACGTAAGATCCTCACGGATCATGTTGTTGTTGGTTCCTTCCGAACAGCTGTTTGGGTGATGCACATTTAGCATTGGGATTACCTTGTCACTTAAGGGTGTCATGAATGACAAATACATGGTGGGATTTTATTTCAATTGAAATGATGCTGTTAATTCGTAGTGAACACCATGCTTTCCCATAATATTTCGCAACCTATCCAAAGCAACTGATAGTCAGTTTGGTTCGATTAAGGGTCCATTCGGCGGGTGTTCCGTATCCGTGAAGGGTATTTGACTGGTGGATAACCTTAATTGAGAGAAAATCACGCGTTCTACTTGTTGAAAGTCAGATTTTCCACGGATCGTGTGGATTAACTCTCAGTTCTCGTTTGGAATAATAGGTGCCCGGTTTTCAGGTCTTCCCTTTTTCAGTTTTTCAGTTTCGCTGTCCACTAACATATTAACTTCTCCGAAGCAACTCTTCGATATTGTAAGAAACAAATTGACGTTATGTAATGTGACTGTGTTTGAAACATTCAAAAATCAATAATTCATATTTTTTTATTTTTCAAGAATGCATCTTAAATTAATGATGTTATCGTGCTATTTCAATTTAATAAAAGTTAGTAACCACATTTTTGCTCCTCATTTCAAGTAGTTAGGCTCTCTTCTGAACCCCGTCGTTTGGTTAAGATCGTGACCGAATTTATTCCCGCAACGACCCATGATTTAAGAGTTCTAGATTCTTCTACTGTAGCAGCCGTGGCCAACCAACGATGGAATGGTAAGTCCAAGGGTTCAGTACAGTGTTCGGTTCTACTTCTTTAGTGATCTGAACACATCGAACAATGTTCTGATCACATGTTAAGGTTAACGACATCGAGTGTAGTGTACGATTCTAGTCTTGTTATGTTTCAATCTAATTTTCTTAGAACAAATTTATCCCCTAACATGTTGTACAGTGTTCAGTTCTACTTGTTTAGTGATCTGAACACATCAATCAATGTTCTGATCACATGTTAAGGTTAACGACATCGAGTGCAGTGTTCAATTCTAGTCTTGTTATGTTTCAATCTGATCTTCTTAGAACAAAGGTATCCCCTAATATGTTGTATTAAGTACAGCGTTCAATTCTAGTCTTGATCTCTTATGTAGTGTTCTGAACACACCAGACAATGTTTTAATCACATGTTGAAGTTAACGACATCGAGTGCAGTGTTCGATTCAAGTCTTGTTATGTTTCTTTCGTAATCCGCAAGTCTAAACATCCATATCGCTGCACACTCTTGCCTTCGCAATGCGTGTTCGATAAAGTTATGCCTTGACAGAGGAGGAGGAGGAGGAGGAGGAGGAGGCGGAGGTGGTAGGGGAGGAGGAGGAGGAGGAGGAGGAAGAGCAGGAGGTAGAGGAGGTGTCGTATAGTCTCCTTCAAGATAGTAGATGAGAGGTTAGGTTAGCGAATGCACTAATGTTTAATGATGATAGCTAACGGAATTTCAAATTATCCGTCAGCACAATTCAAAGGGATAGCAGCACGGTGCTCTGTTGTTTAAAGATGGCATCTAGATAGAATTTCAAATTGCCGTTACCACATGTTAAATGTATGTAGCTAGAGATAGCAGCACGATGCTCTGTTGAATAAAGATGGTGGATGATAGCTAACGGAAGTTTTTCAAATTATCCGCCATCACATGTTAAATGTATATAGCTAAAGATAGCAGTACGATGCTTTGTTGATTAAAGATGACGGATGACAAGTAACAGAACTTTTCAAATTGCCCGCTACTACAGAGAGCAGCACGGCGCTCTGTAGATTAAAGATGGTGGATGACAGCTGACGAAATTACCCGCATGATAGCAGCACAGTGCTCTATTGATTAAAGATGGCGGATGATAGCTGTCAAAAAAGCACGTGGCTTTGTTTCCAAACAAGAGCACGTGGAATTTGCCGCAACCACATTTCAAAGGTATCTAGCTAAAGATGGCAGCACGGTGCTCTCTTGATTAAAGATGGCGGATGACAGCTGTCAAAAAGCATGTGAGTTTGTAAAGCACGTAGAATTTGCTACCGGCATAAAGAGGGCAGCACGGTGCTCTCTGGCGGTTGACAGCTGTCAGAAAAGCACATGGGTTTGTTTCCAAACAAGAGCGTGTAGAATTTACCACCACCACATAGAGGGCAGCCCGGTGCTCTCTGGATTAAAGATGGCGGATGATAGCTGACACAAAAGCGCATAGGTTTGTTTCCAAACAGGAGCATAAAGAATTTTTCAAATTGCCGCCACTACATTTCAAAGGTATCTAGCTAAAGAGTGCAGCACTGAGGTTTCCGATGCAAGATGGCGGATGACAGCTGTGACGTACCACATTTCAAAGGTAAGTAGCTAAAGAGGGCAGCACGGTGCTCTCTGGATTAAAGATGGCGGATGACAGCTGTCAAAAAAGCATGTGGTTTTGTTTCCAAACAAGAGCATAAAGAATTTCTCAAATTACCGCCACTACATTTCAAAGGTATCTAGCTAAAGAGTGCAGCACTGAGGTTTGCGATGCAAGATGGCGGATGACAGCTGTGACGTACCACATTTCAAAGGTAAGTAGCTAAAGAGGGCAGCACTGTGCTCTCTGGATTAAAGATGGCGTATGACAGCTGCACGTGGCTTTGTTTCCAAACAAGAGCATAAATAATTTTTCAAATCGCCACCACTACATTTCAAAGGTATCTAGCTAAAGAGTGCAGCACTGAGGTTTCGGATGCAAGATGGCGGATGACAGCTGTGACGTACCACATTTCAAAGGTAAGTAGCTAAAGAGGGCAGCACTGTGCTCTATGGATTAAAGATGGCGGATGACAGCTGCACGTGGATTTGTTTATCTCGAGCTAGTGAGGTTAAGTTGGTAGCACTAAGGTTTAGGCCCGCCAAGATGGCAGCACTGCCGATGACAGGTGACGAATTTGCAGCTACTGCGATAAAGAGGGCAGCACGGTGCTCTGTAGTTTAAAGATGGCGGATGACAGCTGTCAAAAAAGCACGTGTTTGTGTTTATCTCGCGCTAGTTAGGTTAAGTTGGTACTACTGAGGTTTAGGCCCGGCAAGATGGCAGTACTGAGGTTAGCGATGCGTTGTTGTCTGTCAAAAAGCACGTGGCTGTCAAAAAGCACGTGGCTTTGTTTATCTCGCGCTAGTTAGGTTAAGTTGGCACTACTGAGGTTTAGGCCCGTCAAGATGGCAGTACTGAGGTTAGCGTTTCGTTGTTGTCGATGACAGCTGTCAAAAAGCACGTGGCTTTGTTTACAAATTCAAATTTCCCGCGGGTGGTGGAGGAGACCTCTGGGAGGCCTCTGGCTGTGGTGGTGGTGGAGGAGGCATCTGGGAGGCCTCTGGCTGTGGTGGTGGTGGAGGTGGCATCTGGGAGGCTTCTGGCTGTGGTGGCGGTGGAGGTGGCCTCTGGGAGCCTGAGGTGGCGGTGGCGCCAGAACCCGCTTATTGTACTACTTTTAAGTTAAGCGAAAAGGCAATACAATCTCGGTTATTAGTAATTCTATTTTCACTGGGTGAAACACTATTTTAGGGGATTTTTTTTATTATTTTTTGCTATTTGCTTTACGTCGCACCGACACAGTAAGGTCTTATGGCGACAATGTGATAGGAAAGGCCTAGGAATGGGAAGGAAGTGGCCGTGCCCTTAATTAAGGTACAGCCAAAGCATTTGCCTGGTGTGAAAACGGGAAACCACGGAAAACCACCTTCAGGGCTGCCGACAGTGGAGTTCGAACCCACTATCTCCCGATTACTGGATACTGGCCGCACTTCAGCGACTGCAGCTATCGAGCTCGGTAGGGGAATATTTCAAAATAAATTTTTCATATACATCGCTTAATGCTGACCCTATCCATAAATGCTACATAATAACATGGAATTTCCAAACCAATGCGCTCCACAACTTTATTTTACCACGAATGGTAATGTTAAAATTTTACTTTTCAAACTTATTTTCTACGTCATACCTTCCGTTACATTAAACTTCCCGTTGCAACAAATGGAAGAGGTACAGTGAAATATTACCATCCCTGCCTCGTACAGTACATGTTCTTGTGAATACCAAGCCACATGAGTTAGCTGATTAGGCCGCCAGAGAGGCAGTCATATTGCCTTCGAATCCATACAAGGTTCCAGCCAGTGATACCCCCTGTGGGTGGGGGACGCAGACGAATTCATCCACGGTATCCCCTGCCTGTCGTAAGAGGATACTAAAAGG
Source organism: Anabrus simplex (assembly GCF_040414725.1). Classification (NCBI taxonomy): domain Eukaryota; kingdom Metazoa; phylum Arthropoda; class Insecta; order Orthoptera; family Tettigoniidae; genus Anabrus; species Anabrus simplex. The sequence continues at coordinate 13,222,640 of NC_090268.1, read as the reverse complement.
GGCGACCCAGGGATGATTGCATCAGAACTATGAAACTACTTGTGATTAGTACCATCATGCGTGGAACACCATGGTTCGCCTTTACTTGAGAGTAGTACCACTCTGTTAGGTACTCAATAGTTTTTGATTCGTAGCAGTAGAGCGGGGTTCACTGTGGGTTTCCAGTACCTGTGATTAGTACCACTAAATGCGGAACACCACGGGTCTCAGCGTTACCTGTGGTTAGTAACACACTATGAGCGACACCGTGGGTCTTCGTTGCCTATAATTAATACACACTATATGCGGAACACCACGGGAATTCCGGCGCCCGTGATTAATACACCTAGGTGAGGAACGCTATGGGTTTGCCTTGCCTGTGAGATTCGCCATTATGTGAGAAACACCAGAGATCTGCGTTACCTGTACGATGTACAATACTTGTGGATAGTACCATAATGTTTGGAACAACGCTACCTTTGATTAGTACCTCACCCTGAGAAATACCATGGTTCTCCTTTACTAGCGATCAGTGCCATTATGAGGGACCGTTGACATGGATATTGAACTCCTTTAGACATAAAGCATGATCGATTCAGGCTTGTGCTTTGGAAACAGTCCCTATTGTTTCTGGTCAGGTTAGGCATTGCGCGTCGGATCCACTGATTCATATTCATTACTTCATTCTTCACCATCATGTTTTGAATTCTGGTCAGTGGATGAATGTTTTACTTTAAAATTTTTATTGCATTTCGTCTCATTTCGTACCATTAGGGCCGATGACTTAGACGTTAGGCCCCTGTAAATAACAAGGATCATCATCATTTTAGAACCATGACAGTACTTGTGATTAGTTCCACCATGTGAGGAAAACCATGGATTTACGTTACCTAGGAGTAGTACACTTATGCGAGGAACACCACGGGTCTGTGCTTAGTACAATGGAGTGTATTTCATGGAGGCGCGGGGGTGGGGGCATTCAGCTGCGTGGACTAATGTCCATGTGCCATACGCTGTGCTAGAATGTGTCGGTTCCCTTGCGGTCAGAATCGGTCTGCACTGCCTGTGAGTAGTACCAATTAATGACAAACGCCGTGTGTATACGTACTGTGATTAGTGCTATTGTGTGAGAAACAACGCGGGTATGGCTTGCGCCTAGGATTAGTTTCACTAAGTGAAGATCACACATGTGTTTTTGTTACGTGTGAGTGGTGCCATTGTATTCGATATATTATGGGTCTACATTACCTATGATTAATACCACCATGCGCGGCACACCGTGAGTCTACGTTACCTGTAAATAAATGTCGTATGGCTTTTAGTGCCGGGATATCCCAGGACGGGTTCGGCTCGCCAGGTGCAGGTCTTTCTATTTGACTCCCGTAGGCGACCTGCGCGTCGTACGTTACCTGTGATTAATACCAATATAGGAGGAACCTAGGAATTGGAACATCCACTGATTGTTTTTGTTTCACGATCACTTTCTCATCACAATTCGTCTTAGATTCTAGCCAGTTGACATATTTCGGGGTGTTAATTTTCACTTCGTTGCACCTTGTACCATTAGGGGCGGATGATCTAGCTGTCAGTCCCCTTTTGAAAAACAAACCATGATGATCATCATCATCATCATCATCATGGGCTGGGAAACCATCTCCCAGCCCGTCTAAACCAGAAAAGAAAAAGGGGAAGAAGAGCGCCCGTCCTGAGTGCTCTCGGACTTCCCCTGCGAAGGAGAAGTCATGCCCCCCATCTGGGGGGTATGAGTCTGCGCCAGGGGCACTCCTGCTCCCAAACCTGCGCGCTCTCCTCGTAGGGGACCCCCTCGCGCCCGAAAAGCGTCGAAGTTCTGGGCGGCACCCCTGCCATCTTTTGATGACGGGATGGATGTCGCGCTGTCCTCTACATCTACGGATGTAGAACTAGATAGTGTTTAGGCTTACGAGCATTTTTTCGCTCATAACCTAACACTCCTTTTCTAGTCCACACTATGGCACTGTTACAGTGGAATTGTAACGGTTATGACATGCATCTTGCTGAGTTACGTCAGCTCATTAGTGAGTACGCAGCGAGTATAGTCTGTATTCAGGAGACCAACATCAGACCTGGTCATCATACGGTCTTGAGAAATTTCAGACTATACTCGACAGAACGGTACTATGCTCACCGGGCGTCCGGTGGTGTTGCAATTTTTGTACGTTCTGATACCTACAGCAAAGAGGTTCCATGAAGAACTCCCATCGAGGCTGTAGCTGTTCGCGTTCCGCTGCCTGTCATAACAACAGTGTGTAATGTTTATTTTCCACTAGTTCATGCTCTTAACATAACTGATGTCACTGATCTTATAGATCAGCTTCCACCTCCCTTCCTCTTATTGGGAGATTTTAACGCCCATCACCCCATATGGGGCTCTGAGACGCCTTGCCCCAGGGGGAGAGAGCTGGAAACATTAGTAACAGAGCTGGATTTATGTATTTTGAACACGGGGGAACCAACTCACTTTAGTGTGCGTTACGGCACATATTCTCGCATAGACGTAAGTCTATGCAGCCGAACGTTGGTTCCACTGTTTCGGTGGCATACACACGATGATCTCTGTGACAGTGACCATTTTCCCATCATTCTTACTTTGATGAACCAAAAATCCGTCGAGGCTCCCCCTCGATGGATTTTGAAACATGCTTGGTACGGCAGGTACGGGCTAGGAAAAGCGGCGGCCCGAAGGGGCTGGATGAAGGTCGCATTAAGCGAAAGATACCAACACCAATTAACAACGATATCTCGCCAAGCTTCTTTAATTACAAGTTCGGAAACTTTAACTGCTTTAAAAACATCAAGTAACAACAATTTACAATTAAGAGGATAATACCCGTATATACATTCAGAATTATTACAAAACACTAATGAGGGAGCCAGCCCTCTCTACCAGGTACAAGTTCACATGCATACGTGAAGGGTTTCGCTTTGCAACTTTCCGAACATAATATGAAAGACCTTCTAATATTACAATAAGGTTGAGAATAAATTAAGCATGGCCTTCCGAATTCTTAACCAACGCAACGCCCGAAGGCACATAGAGAATCCGTAGCGGATTACAATAACGTAGAAAAGCAACACCTACTTAACCCCACTATGGAATGTTTCGGCCATGAAAGTACTTTCTTTAGATTGAATCAAACACATCAACTTAAAAATGGGGATTAAATCCAAAGCACAAAGTTCCTACCATTACACAGTGACAAATCTCGTATTTACCTCAGGCACCTTAAATTTCGACATCTTAAGGGGACAGTACAATAGCAAGATCCCTCTTTCTCTCTTACCTCCGCGCTAGCGTGCCGGGTTCGAGGGGCTAGAAGGCAAGCCCAGAAGATAACAGACTGCTCAGAGTGCCAACAGCCGAATCGCCCGGCCGGCCGAGGAGAACGACCGCGAGCCGAGCAGCGGTCACGTGGACCGAAACTCCCCTCTAGAAGAGAAGGGAGTTGCAGAGGGGCGCGAAGCAAGAGAGATAGAGAGAGCTCGGAAGGGAGGGAGGACTCTTCAGGGCGAGAATACTTCTACATTTCCCTGAAGACATGCGGAACGGGCAAAAATACATTTATTCCATAAGAGGGGCAAGGATAGGAAATAAAATACATGTAAATACATCAAATTACACAATACATAGTACAGCTTGCAAGCACATACACTGTAAAAACACTGGAGAAAGATAGTCTGGGAGGGGGATCACAGTTTACACGGTTCAGATCCTCCCCGCCTAAAAGCCGACGCCGGAGAAGATGAGAGTAGTCCTTAAAAATATAATATAAATGCAGTTCTTCTAAAAAGAGTTCCATGCAGTTGGAAAATACTCCCAGTTCAAGGAGAACACATTCCCAAAATCACTTCAAAACTTCAAATTCAAATTTGAATAGAAATGCACATAAAGAGGTTCTGTGCCTTAAAAATTTCCTGTTACTAGGAGCAGACTTTTGTAGAATAACAAGTGGACTCGGAAGAAGGAATTTGAGCCACACCAAAAGTTCATAAGCGGCACAGGAACTTGGCGAATAAGTTACAGCGACGAATTTCCCACTCGGTCCTTCACATAGCTAGGTCGCAGCAGGTGAGCAACCAGAAAGAGTTGTGCGCCATAAGAACAGATAGGCACGAAGATAGGGGCTCCGAAGGCGTAACATGGTCCATGAGGAGCCGAAAAACAGGTCACAGCCAGGGCAAGACGTACCAACAGCTCCACCGAGGGGCCCTCTCAGAGAGCTCGGCAACACGATGCACCAAATGACTGGAAAAACAACAGAGCCAACAGAAGTCTGTCTCTTTGCACCTTTCAAGGAAGGACCGGGGGTAGGTCGACAACGCCAGGCCGCCTAAGGACCCGGCAGCAGCGCGGAGGTAAGGCGGGAAATCAAGAAGGGAGGGAGAGAAAGGCCGGAAGGGGCGTGAGGTAAAAGGAAATACAAGAACAATTAATCAAAAGATACCGTTTAACAATGGTAAACATTTTAAAATACAACAAGATATCATCCTTAACTAAGGAAACCCTCCACAAGTGATTCGAAGCGAGGCGAACTTGGTGCAAATGGCACCGACAATTTAGGCAGGCTTGACTTGAGAGAGGTGGACTCTAAACACCCTCTCCGCCACGGGGTCCCTCAGGAGCAATGTGACAGGAGTCAAAAATTTAATGACAGTACAAGGCCCCCAAAAGCGGGGGGAGAGCTTACTCGAAGGTACAAAATTCTTCACAAAAACCTTATCACCGACGGCCAGGCTGACAGGTTTTCGCCCCTGATTGTAACGTTGCTGCTTCCTTAAATTAAAGACCTTAAGGTTAGCCATAGCACGTTTCCACGTAGCCCTAACATTAGGAGGATCGATATTCTCCGGCAACAGATCATTTATATTCCACAAATTTGACAAGGGTGAGTTAGGTATGAAACCAAACATGAGAGAAAACGGGGAGGACTTATGCGCCTCATGAACAGCAGTATTGAAAGCATAGGTTAACCAAGGAACAGTCGTATCCCACCTCCAAATATCTTCATGATGGAAGGCGATAAGCGCAGAGCGCAAATTACGGTTTACCATCTCCGCGTACGACGGCTGAGGATAGTAAGCAGAGGTCGTAACGTGAGAGATAGAAAGGCCGAAACAGAATTTTTTAAAGCAATTGGACGTAAAAGCCCTCGCATTATCGGCAACTAAAACTTGACATGGCCCAAACGAAGAAAAAATGTTTTTCAAACACCTTACCGTGGTGTCAGCAGTAGCAAGCTTGGTAGGAAACATCCAGGTAAAGCGAGTGAAAGCATCAACACAAACAAGAATGAACCTATTACCATCCCCTTTCGATTTGGGGAGGGGCCCAACGTAGTCAATAAACATACGCTGCATAGGGCGAGTAGCTTGAGAAGAAGATAGAAACCCGACCTTAGTATTCAGCGGTGGCTTGCTAATTTTACAAAGCTTGCAAGCTCTAACCAATTCGCGCACTTCACCATCCAATCCCTTCCAAATGAAATTCTCACGGATTTTCTCTCTTGTTTTAAAGACCCCGAGATGGCCCGCAAGGGGAGACTCATGAAAATATTTAAAAATCATGGGCACGAGAACGGCAGGTACCACCACCTTCATCCTTTTATCATGGCGAGCCGTACAACACAGAACTCCGTTCCGTAACTCGTAGGGAGCAACCGGTTTACCTAGCTCTAAATCTTGGATGATGGGTCCCAAGTAAGGGTCTTCTCTTTGAATTTTTCCAATGTCATGATACAATATGGGGGTATCTGACAGAAACGCCGCAGAAATCGGCAGGGCAAGGGACTCAACAGCAAAGGGTTGATCATCTTGAACCCCCTCGGGAGAGTACATACGGCTTAAAGAATCAGCCAAAATATTATCCGACCCCCGGATTTGGCGCACTTCGAACTGAAAGGCAGAGATCCTGATCGCCCACCGGGCCAAACGGCCAGTTCTACGAGGACGACCCAGAACCCAGCTCAACGCCTGGTTGTCCGTTTCAAGTTGGAACTTAACGTGCTCTAAATACATCCGGAACTTCTCGAGGGCAAACAACACGGCTAAACCTTCAAGCTCGTACACCGAGTATTTAGATTCCTGGGCGGACAAGGTCCTGGATGCATAGGCAATCGGACGTCTGCCAAATTCTGACTCCTGCAACAACACCGCGGCGACAGCGGATGCAGAAGCATCGGTTTGGACTATAAACGGTTTAGAAAAATCGGGCATGGCAAGAATAGGCGCGTTGGAGATGGCCAACTTAAGATCTTCAAAGGCGGCCTGCTGAGAGGGTCCCCAATCAAATTTAACCCCTTTCCGACGCAAGGAGTTAAGCGGGCTGGCGCGCTTAGCGAAGTCCGGAATGAACTTGCGAAAAAAATTTATCATGCCGACAAACCGTGCTACGCCTTTCACATCCTTAGGGGGGGGAAATTCACGAATGGACTGGGTACGAGAGAGGTCCACGGAAACACCGTCAGGCGAAACCACATGCCCAAGAAAAGACATCTGGGGCCTCGCAAAGGAGACCTTAGAAAGCTTGACGGTAAGGCCCGCCTCCCGAAGGCGCATCAACACTTCCTTAAGGTGCAACAGGTGCTCCTCGAAAGTTTCAGAATAGACCACAAGGTCATCCAGATAGTGATATAGGTAATTAAATTTAATGTCCGAAAACAGCTTATCCAGAAGCCTAGTAAGAACGGCGGCGCCCGTCGATATGCCAAAAGGGACGCGCAAAAATTCATATAAATTCCAGTCTGTGGCAAATGCCGTCACATGCCGCGACTCAGGAGCCAAGGGGATCTGGTAGTAGGCTTGATTTAAATCCAAGATAGTAAAATATCGAGCCTTCCTAAACCAGGAGAAACAGGAGTGTAAATCGGGGAGCGGCACGGACTGCAACACAATTTTCTTATTGAGGACCCTATAATCCAGGACAGGCCTGAACCCGCCCTGAGGTTTAGGGACTAGGAAGATGGGCGAGGAATAAGCGGACGTAGATGGTTGAATAATCCCCTGGTCAAGCATCTTATCGATGGTCTCCTTGAGCGCCTTCATCTTAGGCGGGGACAAACGGTAAGGTGGAATCCTTACTGGAGTTGAATCAGAGAGTTCGATTTTATACTCCAAAAGATTGGTCACGCCCAATTCCTCAGAAAATACGTCCGAAAAAGTGTCGCACAACTCCCTCACACTCCGCGCCTGATCCTCAGGGAGATGGCTAAGATCACATACCATCTCCTCTTGAGGGGGCGTAACCGACCGAAAAGACACAGAATTAAATGAACCAAGGGGAATCTTTACCGATTGAGAAAATCTGAACCAACAAACCCCCTTTTGTAGGTCCAGAACCAATCCGGAGTAAGAAAAGAAATTTGTCCCAAGGATTACGGGACATGACAAATCCTTGGCTACATAAAAGGAGAACTTCCAAGAAAAGTTAGACACTCTAATTTTACTAGTGAAGCTACCTATAATTTCGACCATAGAAGAATTGGCTGATACACACGAAACAGAGACAGGAAGCAAGTCCGAAAACTTACATATAGCTTTATGTGCGATATACCATTTCTCGCTGACCAATGAAACTACACTCCCCGAGTCCAGCAAGGCCGATACAGGCTCGTTCCCCATTTCAACCTTAATGAAGGGAGCACTGCCTTTCAAATCCGCAGAAATCCGTAAACACTCGGGCGGAAACGTATCACATAAAGGCTGAACAGAAGCACAACGAGGGCTGTCATCAACTGGGGGACCGTGAGGGACGGAAGCCCCCTTACCTAGTCAGCTTGACGCTGAAGTTCCAGCACAGTTCTTCGCAAAATGCCCCGGACGCCCACACTTAAAACAAGCCAAATTGCTACTCCTATTAGGAACACTGGCATTAGCCGACGTGCCCACCGGGCGACGACCAGGAGTCCTAGTGGGACAACGGTTCCGTAAATGATCGCGTGATCCACACTCATAACACCTTCTCAGGTCTGCAGGCTTTCTGGAAGCGGGAGCGCCGGATACATAGGGCGATGAAGGACTACTTCCCGTACGCAAGGTGTCCGCATGACGAACTCCTTCCGCGGCGACGACCATTGCCTCCAACTCCGAAAAATTGCGGGGATGGGCCGCGAAACACAAACAAGAACGATACAAGGGGTTTATGCCCTCAACAATAGTCGAGACGATTTGCTCTTCTGAAAAATGGAGCGCGAAGACCCTGGCGTAATGTTTAATATCCAAAATGAAATCAGCCAACGACTCATCATTACGCTGGACTCTGAAGTAAAATTTCTGCACAAACGAATTTAACGCCCTAGCTGGAATAAAATGCGTCAATAAGTGCGCGTGGAATTGCTGAATAGTTTCCTGTTCCTTAATGGCCTTAACAACCCTATACGACAACTCACCACTCGCGGAGGGATAGATAATCTGCAATATATGACTATGAGAAATTCCAAAAACCAGGGCATGGTCCAGGAATTCGACCAAGAAACGAAGGAAGGCTACAGTGTCGCTCGCCGAATTGACAGAGTAGTATGGGGCCCCCTTCAACATTAGCGTTAATGGATGAGGAATATTGGAGAATATAGACACATTTGACGGTGGGATAGATTGCAAAGGTTGCTGTTCTTGCTGTTCTCCAACCTCTCTATTCCCTATAGGTTTATCCGAATCATCTCCACCTACCACGGAGACCAAAACAGGTTTGGTTTTGCCTGCCAATTTCGTCAACCATAAGTCAGTATTCTCCAACGAGCTAAGCGCTCTACCTTCCAAGTCGTTGATTTGGGTCCTCAATTCATCCTTTAACTCCAATGACAAAAGGTCCCTAATACGCTGAACATAATGCGTGAGGCGACCTTGAACTCTCCTCAACTGATGACTAGACACTACGTCGCTTTCCAAAAATTCCATAATTGAAGCAATATCAGTTAAATTAGTATCAATCAAGGACGCGGCACTGCCCACCTCGCCATCGGTATAACAGGGTACAACGACTGGCTTATCTAAGTTGGTTCGTAATAATGCTTCATCGTTCTTGACCGTACCTCGAGATTCAAGATTCCGAATGGTCAACTCATACAGTAATTCTTCCTTTCGGAGTGAGCCCGGATAAGCTACATCTCGAGTAGACATTTTGATAACTTAAGGGACAAAATGGGGCGCAACGTGGCGGAGGGACACCGAGAGACCCCCTCCCAAGCGATCAAGTACATTTACTAATACGACACCAGCCCCATACAACCCACGCTCAGCTACCAGCTGGTACGGCAGGTACGGGCTAGGAAAAGCGGCGGCCCGAAGGGGCTGGATGAAGGTCGCATTAAGCGAAAGATACCAACACCAATTAACAACGATATCTCGCCAAGCTTCTTTAATTACAAGTTCGGAAACTTTAACTGCTTTAAAAACATCAAGTAACAACAATTTACAATTAAGAGGATAATACCCGTATATACATTCAGAATTATTACAAAACACTAATGAGGGAGCCAGCCCTCTCTACCAGGTACAAGTTCACATGCATACGTGAAGGGTTTCGCTTTGCAACTTTCCGAACATAATATGAAAGACCTTCTAATATTACAATAAGGTTGAGAATAAATTAAGCATGGCCTTCCGAATTCTTAACCAACGCAACGCCCGAAGGCACATAGAGAATCCGTAGCGGATTATAATAACGTAGAAAAGCAACACCTACTTAACCCCACTATGGAATGTTTCGGCCATGAAAGTACTTTCTTTAAATTGAATCAAACACATCAACTTAAAAATGGGGATTAAATCCAAAGCACAAAGTTCCTACCATTACACAGTGACAAATCTCGTATTTACCTCAGGCACCTTAAATTTCGACATCTTAAGGGGACAGTACAATAGCAAGATCCCTCTTTCTCTCTTACCTCCGCGCTAGCGTGCCGGGTTCGAGGGGCTAGAAGGCAAGCCCAGAAGATAACAGACTGCTCAGAGTGCCAACAGCCGAATCGCCCGGCCGGCCGAGGAGAACGACCGCGAGCCGAGCAGCGGTCACGTGGACCGAAACTCCCCTCTAGAAGAGAAGGGAGTTGCAGAGGGGCGCGAAGCAAGAGAGATAGAGAGAGCTCGGAAGGGAGGGAGGACTCTTCAGGGCGAGAATACTTCTACATTTCCCTGAAGACATGCGGAACGGGCAAAAATACATTTATTCCATAAGAGGGGCAAGGATAGGAAATAAAATACATGTAAATACATCAAATTACACAATACATAGTACAGCTTGCAAGCACATACACTGTAAAAACACTGGAGAAAGATAGTCTGGGAGGGGGATCACAGTTTACACGGTTCAATGCTGATTGGCCAAAGTACCCATCGTTAGCTGCCTTTAACGATGATATCAGGCGGACCGTCGGCGAGGAAATAACTTACATCACCCGAGTTATTCTTGCTGCTGCTGAGGAGTCCATTCCGTTCTACTCGGGGACTCCTCGCCGACAGCTCGTTCCTTGGTGGAACGAAGAAATAGCAGCAGCTATCAAAGAACGCCGTCGCGCTCACAAACGTTACCGTAGACAGTCTACTGCGGCCAACTTGGTAACATTCAAGAAACTCCGCGCTAAGGCGCGAGTTCTTATTCGTCAAAGTAAGAAGGCTTCATGGGAGAGATATGTGTCGTCTATGACGTCACATACTCCATCATCTCAAGTGTGGGCTAAGCTTCGACGTATTTCGGGTATCCAAGGATCATCTTCTGTACCGGGAATCTCCATTGCAGACAATATTGTCACTGAACCCCTCCTGATTGCTGACCATCCAGCTAGTCATTTCGCGGATGTATCTGGCTCCGGGAATTACCGTCCTGATTTCCTCGCTGTGAAGCGGGATGCAGAACGTCATCACCTTAGTTTTGCCTCTCAAGCTTCAGAGGACTACAACGTGCCCTTTACGGAGTGGGAACTCCGCAGCGCCCTAGCGCTTTGCAAGGACACGTCTCCTGGACCGGACAACATCCATAACCAGATGTTGAAACACCTTAGTGATGATAGTCTACTCTATCTCCTTCGTGTGTTCAACCGTATCTGGATGGAGGGTGATTTTCCGTCTCAGTGGCGAGAGGGCATAGTCATTCCTGTCCTCAAGCCTGACAAAGATCCTAAGTATGCAGGAAGTTACAGTCCGATTTGTCTCACCAACTGCCTGTGTAAACTATTTGAGAGGATGGTAAATCGCCGACTCGTGTGGTGTCTGGAGAAACGAGGCCTCTTGTCCGAATACCAGTGTGGTTTCCGAGCCGCTCGATCCACTACTGACCACTTGGTCCGCCTGGAGAGCTCTATCCAGGATACGTTTCTCCGTAAACAGCACTTGGTAGCTGTTTTCTTTGACTTGGAGAAGGCCTACGACACCACATGGCGATATGGTATCCTTTCAGTCCTGCATCAATGGAGATTCCGAGGTAACTTGCCGGTATTTATTGCGAATTTTTGGTTCCTCCGTCTATTCCGTGTCCGAGTAGGGAGGACATATTCGCAATATCACGTTCAAGAAAATGGAGTCCCACAGGGATCGGTCCTTAGTGTCACTCTGTTCGCGATTGCCATAAACGGTATTGTCGCTGCTGCTGGCCCAGCAGTAATACCGTCGCTATATGTGGACGATTTTGCTCTGCACTATAGGTCGTGCAGTATGGCAGTCGCAGAGCGACAATTACAGCAAGCTATTAGGAGGGTGGAGAAGTGGACCTTAGAACATGGCTTTCGGTTTTCTGCCGCAAAGACCTCCGTTGTCCACTTTTGTCGTCAACGTACTCTTCACCCACATCCTGAGCTTTATTTAGGAAATGTCGATCTTCCAGTTGTTGACACCTACCGATTTCTTGGGCTCCTTTTTGACAGTAAATTATCGTGGGAGCCACACGTGCGGGAGCTAAAAGTGCAATGCACCAAGAGGCTTAACCTCTTGAAGTTTCTTAGCAGCACTAATTGGGGAGCTGACCGTGTAGTGCTCCTGCGATTCTATCGGGCACATATTTTATCCCGGTTAGACTACGGCAGTGCAGCATATGGCTCCGCAAGACCAAGCGTTCTTGCGAAGCTGAACAGTATCCACAGCGGGGTTAAGTTGGCGACGGGAGCTTTTCGTACAAGCCCCATCGCTAGCCTGCTCGCTGAGTCTGGTGTGCCGCCTTTACACCTGAGGCGCCAGCAACTGCTACTTACATATGCTGCAAATTTGCGACAGATGCCACTTCATCCGAGCTATCCCTGCGTGTTCAACAATGGCAACCGTTTGTTGTACGCTGCTTATCCTCGTGCGACGCGGCCGGTTGGGATACGCTTGGATAGCAGTTATGAATTGTTTGACGTACCTTCGATTCCTTGCCTTGTCAGACAACCAAGTGGGGTACCTCCGTGGGTTGTACGACGACCTGAAATCATCATGGATTTGCACACTGGCCCGAAAGGAGACACGGACCCTTCGATTTATCGGAGGCTCTACCTGTCCGTTGTTGGCCGCTATCCAGGTTCAGTCGTCGTTTACACGGATGGTTCAAGGACAGATACGAAGGTGGGCTGTGCGTTCGTTGTCGGAAATGATCGGTTTCTTTTTGCTCTCCCGGAAACCTGTAGTGTGTACACAGCAGAGCTTTATGCTATCTGTGGGGCTCTGCGGTACGCACTGTACAATGAACGCCGACATTTTCTCGTGTGTACTGACTCCTTGAGCTCGCTCCAGTCTATTGATACTTGTTTCCCTCGGCACCCTCTGGTGCAGCGGATCCAGGACCTGCTGGCCGGGTGTTCGGATGCCGGCACCAGAATCACGTTTGTGTGGCTCCCCAGCCACATGGGCATAGAGGGAAACGAGTTAGCAGATCAGGCTGCCAAGGAGGCAGTTACACTGCCCCCGTTGCCTTTCAAGGTTCCAGCAAGTGATATTCGCTCTCAGCTGAGACATCTGGTTATGTCTCATTGGGAGATGGAGTGACAGGCCATTCCACTTCTCAATAAGCTGAGACCGATAAAAGGAACGACGAAGGTATGGAGGACTTCCCTTCGGGCTTCGCGGAGGGAAGCCGTGGTATTATGTCGCCTTCGGATCGGCCACGGTATCTTGACGCACTCCCATCTACTGAAAGGAGAACCCCCTCCGGTGTGTACCTGCGGCGACAATCTTACCGTGGTACACATCCTTACGGAGTGTGTGGACCTGGTCGATCTGCGCCGTAGTCTTAACCTTTCGAGTACAATCTCCCTTATCTTGCGCGATGACGAGCAGTCAGCAGACCTCGTCATCCGCTTTATGAGGGATAGCGGTCTGTTTTATCGTGTGTGATGATGTCCTTTGTCCTAGTGTTGTTTATGTCAGTTGCGCTTTTATCTCATTGACTTCATTTTAGTTTGTGATGCGCATTTTAATGTGTTATTTTAACGTCTAACGTAAATTATGTGTTAATATCTGTACTACTGGGCAATGCCTTATTTCTTCGTTTTCCTGTATTTTCTCTTATTTTAATAGAACATAAGGCATTGCGTATTAGATCCACTGAATGTTTTAATCTCACCCTCATTTTTCTTCATCACCATTTTTTTTAACTCTAGTCAGTGGATACTTTTTAAATTTTAACTTCATGTCTCATGTCATTCATTTCGTTCCATTAGGGGCCGATGACCTTCGATGTTAGGCCCCTTAAAGCAACAAGCATCATCATCATCATCATCATCATCATCATCATCATCATCATCATCGGGCTGACGAGAATTCAGCAGACCTCGTTAACCGTTTTAAGATTGGTAGTGGCCTGTTTTACTGGGTATAGAAGTGTATATATTATTCCATTACTCTGTTTTTGTTAGTCTTTGTGTATTCCACGAACCTAATACGCTGTCGCAGTAGGGGCAGAGGTGATACTCCCACGTGGTGCGTCCCAGGTGGCGGATAGTGGGGTCCTAACCAGCTTGCCGGCGGACTTGAGGGAAATAAAATACCTCTCGCGGACCAAACACACTACCCCCTGGGGGTGTGGGACGCACGTGTAGAATACACCCCTGCCTGTCGTAAGAGGCGACTAAAAGGGGTCAAAGAGGCTCTCAACTTGGGAGTGTGGATTGGCGACCACGGGGCCCCTAGCTGAGTCTTGGCATTGCTTCAAACTTGTGCCAGGCTCCTCACTTTCGTCTATCCTGTCCGACCTCCCTTGGTCAACTCTTGTTCTTTTCCGACCCCGACGGTATTAGAACATTCGAGGCCTAGGGAGTCTTTCACTTTCACGCCTTTTGTGGCCCTTGCCTTTCTTCGTCCGTTATTTCATTTTTTCGAAGCGACGGTTCCCTTCTTTCTTCTCCTTTTTCTCCCTCTCTACCCCTACTTTCGATTAGTACCCAAACATGACAAATACCATGGTTCTACTTTACTCGCGACATGTACCTTTCTGAGGGGCCTTTGACCTGGATATTGGACCCCTTTAGACATCAAGCATCTGTATTCAGGATTGTGCATTATAAGTGGTCCCTTGGTCAGTAATACTCTTATTTATGATATTTTTTGAGTCGGAAAAACTGATTTGTTTGGGTTCATGTCCATCCATTCATCCTTCATGACATTTTTTATTTATTTTGGTCAGTGGATGATTTTGAACTTTTTGTTTGTCATTTCATTTCGTACCATTAGGGGCCGATGACCTCGATGTTAGGCCCCTTTAAACAACAAGCATCATCATCAGCTTCTTTGTGTATTTTAACTTTAATTTGAATGCTGTGTATCATATCACTTCGCATGCAATGCCTTATCCTATTGCAATCTATTTAATTCATTTTGTAACGGAATAGGGCATTTCGAATTATATCTACTGATTATTTGAAATTTTAAATTCATTTCATTTTTCATCATTTATTTTAAATCCTCATCAGGGGATACGTTTTACCATTTTAATTAGGCTATTATTATATTTCCTTTCACCTCTTACCATTATGGGATCGAACATCATCTTTCTTTTTACGTTGAGCAGTTTTTTAAAGTATTCCTTCCATTGAGTTCGCCTGATCTACTCAAAACTCTATTCATTTCATTTTTTCCCTACCTTTCTATGATTCCTTACAAGTGCCAAAAAAGGTTTACTTGCCGCTTGACCTAGCATTTCCAGAATATTATCTAAATATACCCACATCTTTTTATTGGATTCAACAATTATCTCTTTCGCTCTCTTTCTGTCTGCCTCAGTCCTTCTTTTGGGCAATTTCTGAAACGCCTTCTTTTTACAAACTGCTCTTACCTGATCATTCCACTGTAATTATCGCCTTTTCCCATATTTACACAGTTGTGCTTAGGCATTCCCTTGCTATTTCTATTACAGCGTCCTTTTCAGCCACCCATTCCATTTCTAAATCCTGAATCTGGTTACTTACTATAGTTTTGGTAACATCTGTGATCATATCCATGTCCTCGTCGTGTAGATTTTCTACAACTAAAGTTTTCACTTTATTTAGGCTAGGCATAGATGTTCTTCGTTTGTGGCACTCGCCCACACGAGGTCATCCGTCCATGATGTCACTTTGTTAGGAAGCCCATTTTGGTACCCGAACTGCGGGATGAAGACGCGCGCGGGCAGTTGTATTTAAAGTTGTTAAATGTGAGATACGGATATCATTAGTGATTAAGGAGCCCTTTATGATGCTGATAATAATAGGGTGGGGACGCAGACGAAGAATACACCCACGATACCCGCTGTCTGTCGTAAGAAGCGACTAAAAATGGTAACCAAGGGATGATGAAATTAGAAGCGTGAGACTACTTGGCATTACTACCATTGAATGTAGAACACCATGGATGTACGTTACCTGGGCGTAGTACCCTTACGTGAGGAACAGCATGGGTCTGGGTGTTGCCAGTGTCTAGTACCATCGTGTGTATCCCACCGAGGCGAAGGGGCGGGCACTCGGCTGTCCATCCGAGAAAAGATGCCGTGCTCTGCGCTGGGATGTGTCGGTTCCCCTGTGTTCATTATGGGTCTGCATTACCTATGAGTAGTACCACTATAAGAACAGTACTGGTCTACGTTGTCTCTGATTAGTACCACTATGTAAAGAGCGCCGTGGGTTTGTGTTGTCTGAGAGAGGTACCATTACGTGAAGAATACCGTGGGCCCGTGTTGCATGTAGGTGGTACCGTAATGTGTGATACGCCGAGGGTTTGCATTGCCTATGATTATTACCACTATGTGAGAAACGCCAGGGAATACGGGCGTCCGTAATGAGTGGTACTGTGTAAGGAACACAATGAGTCCGTGTTGGCTGCGAGTGGTGCCATAATGTGTGACATAGCACTGGTTTGCATTAGCACCACCATGTGAGGAACACCATGGGTCTACGTTGCTTGTGATTAGTTTCACTATAGGAGGAACACCATGGCTCTGCTTTACCAGTGATGAGTACCATTATGAGGGGCCGGTGACCTGGATAGTGTACTTCTTTTTATAACAAGTATCATGTCAGAAACCAAGGCATTATGAATTGGATCTACTGATTGTTTAAGATTCATGGTCATATTTTCGTCTTAATTCGTGTTACATTTTAGTCAGTGGATATATTATAAAGTTTTAATTAGCCCCTTTAAACAACCAATGTTATCAACACCACCTGTTATTATTCTTATTATTATTATTATTATTCGAAGGTGCACAGCCGAGATAGTAAATTCGTGTTACGTTCATTCGAAGGATGTGGATTTTATTCTCTTGTTAGGAAATGATTTTGGCGTAGAATACGCTGCGTGCCGTAAGAGATGACTAAAAGGGGCGACGAAGGGATGATAAAATTAGAACAATGAGTCTACTTGTGAATAGTACCTTTACGTGTGGCACACCTTGGATCTACGTTACGTAGACTACCCTTATGTGACGAACGCCACGGGAACACGGACGCTTCGTCGTAAGTGGATAGATTTTGGATTTTTTAAACTTTCAGTATTGTGAGTTGGATTCGCTGATTATTTCAAATGCATATTCATCGATTCCTTCTTCATCATCATGTTTTGAATTCTGGTCAAT
This sequence comes from Anabrus simplex, assembly GCF_040414725.1. Taxonomy (NCBI): domain Eukaryota; kingdom Metazoa; phylum Arthropoda; class Insecta; order Orthoptera; family Tettigoniidae; genus Anabrus; species Anabrus simplex. The sequence continues at coordinate 13,205,620 of NC_090268.1, read as the reverse complement.
GGATGAATTTTTGACTCCTAAATTGTCGTTGTATTTCGTACCATTAGGGGCCGATGACCTAGATGTTAGGTCCCTTTGAACAACAAGCATCATCATCACCATCATCAGTACCGGCGCCCGTAAATATTCTCGCTATGTGAGAAACACCATAGGTCTGTGTTGGCTGCCAGTGGTGCCGCTATATGTGACACACCATGGATCTGCAATGCCTGTGATTAGTAAACTATAGTAGGAACACCATGGTTCAGCTTTACCACTGATAACTACTATTATCAGGGGCCGCCTTCCTGGAATTTGGACCCCTTTTCATAACAAGCATCATTACAGATACTAAGGCATTGTGAATTGGATCCACTCATAGTTTTGAATTCATTGTCATTTTTCCATCATTTGTTTTATGTTTTAGTCTGTGGATACATTCTGAAGTTTTAGTTATTGTTTCACTTCGTTGCACCTCGTACCATTAGCTGTTAGGACCCCTTAAACAGTAAATATAATCATTATCATCCCCACCACCATCATCGTCATCATCATCTTCATCATCATCAAATAGAGAACATTTGAGAAAATTGAGGTGCGAAATAATGCTCTGTCACTTTTCGAAATTACTCAATGTACGGACACTACATGTCTTCAGAATGATCGAAAAGACATTCCAAGTGTCTTACAAAAATTCTAAACAGAACAGTAACGCGGATCGTTCTAAGGCTTGTCGGGAGCGTCTCAAAGTTAAGGTGTTCGAGCGCCGTGACGTGAATTCCACGCGACAGGAGCCCTAGTTGAACACAGTTACTGCCTCAGTGGTGGAAGGCTACGTAGAAACAAAACATGCTGATGATCACAGGTGTCGCAAGGACGCAAAAATGACTGGTTTTTCTCTTATTCGGGACATTCTTTAAGAACCAGTTCTCTACTCTGATGACCCTCCCAGGAAATGTGGACTAAACTGTGCAGGCCACGATGAAGAGGAAATAATTGGTCTACAAGACCTGGAAGGCTTCACACCTCAACAAATACCTTGAACACGGTAATACCGACGTCTGTAGCAAAATGTACTCTTGCAATAGCCAAGTCTCAGAACTACAGCTGAACACACCACAGGGAGTGAAGGATGTATTCCGACTTGTCAAATATCGCAACTGCTCCGCTGTATACATCGGCCAAATTATTCATAGTCAAAGAGAAAATTCATCGTCCTGAGAGTCTGTTGACATCTTGAATCGATGGAGTAAGTACATCAGGAATTTCAGTACAGAAGAGATTTCCCACACACCGATTAACAGTGCTGGCTACATCCATGTTTAGCAGAAAGTCAACAGAAGGTAGAGTGGAAAGGCAACAGACGATATTCTAACCAAAATCTGGGAGATGCTTGGTCACTGCTGTGCGGAACTCCTGACATCTTTGTTCAATCGAATTGCGGAGGAATGCGTAGTGCCCCAGGCCTGGACCTCCAGTTCATAACAAATTGGAATGGAAAGGATGACATCACATTTGCCTCCATAGACCTAGAAAAGACGTTTGTACGGGTTCCTCAATACTGTGGTCTCAAGTTGTGCTGATAGTATTCCGTCACTGGACACAGCTTCCTTACAACACTCCAGCAATGCCGGACTCGTGTCTTCGAGGCACCGACCTCTCGCCCCCTGTAGAGCCACGGAGACGGAAGAAAAACGCTGCCACTGCTTTCCTGAGCAGAGCCTTGAGAAACGAGTGCCCAAATAAGGACTCAGGTTAAACAATCAGAAAACTTGAGTGCATGGTGTTCGGAATCCATACCAGTGATGCATCAATGTAAACGACCACAATTTAAGCAACGTTGATCGTTTCATGTACCTTGGTTTAGTCATCTTTCCACTTCCTGACACCTCTGTACGTGTAACCTGACTGAAACGGAGGGAAGTCACTGGAGTCCTGCGTGAAGGCGAATATCTGCAATAATGTTCTATGTCTAGTTGCTCTTCATAGAACTAAATACTAGCCAGCCTCCGTGAAATATGAAATCATCCTGTATGTCATGGATATGCGTATTCTTCGATGAGAACTTCGCCCTACTCACCCTTGGTCCATATTTGAAATGCTAACAAACGAGACGTTATGGGAGCGAACCCTATCAAAGATACGAAGGGTTGCCCCACTTAAGGTTGGACGATTTTGATGTACCTTTTGTCTTGGGGATTCCTTTTCTACATACCCTGTTGTGCTAGATGTGATAGCCACAACATGGACTCTTGCTCCACGTCTCAATTTCCGCTGTGGGGAGTACAGGAAGGCGAATATTGTCCCATACCTCCTTGTGGACTTTCCAAAGACCCTCAATAGTGGCGAGGCGTCTAGAAGAAAACCCTCTTTACCGGATACAGAGGCACCGAAATACATCGGCGAAGCATCCAGGGATTTCACCAAATGGTGTGACACGTCTCTGATTCTTGTCTCTCGTAGTAGGTGACTAATCATGCGGCAGTATCCAGACATTTGAAGCATCCTCACCGTACAGCCGAGGGATGTCTTGGTCGAAATAGGGGTCCATGACATTCCTCTGTAAGTAGGTGGCGTTGATCATCAAATTTGATGGCTCTCTGAGGATTCTGCGTTTACCACGGTCACAACATCCTGCCACTACCATCAACCCCCTAGCAAAATATTCCTATGTTTCCTTTGACGAAGTTCGAGTGCACATTTGGGCCGTTTGGACGATTAGAAATTGCTCTGGGCTTATTGGTGTCATCAAAATAAACGAAAGATTCAGCCAGACTAACAATCGACTGCCATTTCTTCCATCGTTGGTAGTTTCCGTATAATTATCCAGCATTAGTGATCGTTCTTTAACGTGTCTCTGATTATGGTTTGTTTAGAAGACGATGTGCTGACATTATCATTAGTATTATTATTTAATAAATTAATTGTCGTATCCGGCTTTATTCTTCGGTCCTGTTGTCGGTTAAGTTGATGGAAATGTCAGAGAGAATTGTTTGTACTTGTTGTGTTGTTGGTCTAAAAGGGACGTTCAGCTTTAATATTAGATAATATGTAGGTGTTCCTTCTGGATTGCAGATAACATGTCGAAAATATTTGCAATGAAATGAAGCGTGTAAGTTATTTCCTGAATTGCATTATTCTTATTATCGAAGAGGCCTCATTAAGTGCTTTTTACTTACCCCTCGACTCTTGTATGGTTGACTAGTTGTGCTGACGACTGACAGCCGCTGCGCTCGTACTTCTCGTCCAAAAACCTACTACGCTTGCGTAGCAGGGGGAGAGGTGATACTCCCACGTGGCGCGTCCCAGGTGGCGGATAGGGGAGTCCTAACCGGCTTGCCGTGCATTGAGGGGAATAAAATACCTCTCGGGACCAAACGCACTACCCCCTACGGGTGGGGGACACACATGTAGAATACACCCGCGGTATCCCCTGCCTGTCTTAAGAGGCCACTAAAAGGGGCCCAAGGGGTTCTCAACTTGGGAGCGTGGGTTGGCGACCACGGGGCCCTTAGCTGAGTCTTGTGCCAGGCTCCTCACTTTCGTCTATCCTGTCCGATCTCCCTTGGTCAAATCTTGTTCTTTTCTGACCCTGACGGTATTAGAGCATTCGAGGCCTAGGGAGTCTTTCATTTTCACGCCCGTCGTGCGCCTTGCCTTTCGTCGCCCGTTACTTCATTTTTCGAAGTGACGGATCCCTTCTTTCTTCTTTTATCTCTCTCTTTATCCCTGTAGGTGAGGGACGCAGACGAATAATACACCCACGGTATCCCCTGCCTGTCGTGAGAGGCGACTAAAAGGGGCGACCAAGGGATGATTCAATTAGAACCATGAAACTACTTTTGATTCGTACCATCACGGGGGGAACACTATGGGTTGCCTGTACTTGCGAGTAGTACCACTATATTACGTACGAAACAGGTTTGTGATTATTATCAGCAATGAGTTGATTCTCGTGTGGGTTTCCAGTACCCGTGAGTCGTACCCATGCGAGCAACACCGCGGGTCTGAGCGTTGCCTGTGAGTTGTACCAGTATATGAGCGACATCGTGGGTCTGCGTTGCCTGTGATTAGTACCCATTATGTGAGGAACACTACGGGAATACAGGCACCCGTGACTAGTTCACCTAGGTGAGGAACTTCATCGGTTTGCGTTGACTATGCGTGGCGCCATTGTGTGAGATACACCATAGGTCTGCGTTACCTTTACGACGTACAATACTTGTGAGTAGTATCATAATGTGTGGAACACCGTGAGTCTTCGCTACTTTTGATTAGTACCCCAACATGACAAATACCATGGTTCTACTTTACTAGCGATAAGTACCATTCTGAGGGGCCTTAGACCTGGATTTTGGACCCCTTTAGACATCAAGCATCCTCGATTCAGGATTGTGCTTTATAAGTGGTCCCTTGGTCAATAATACTATTTTTTATGGTTTTTTAGTCGGATCCACCGTTTTTTTTTTTTTTGGGGTTCATGTCTATCCATTCATTCTTCCTGATATTTTTTATCTTGGTCAGTGCATGATTTTGACCTTTTCGTTTGTCATTTCATTTCGTACCATTAGGGGCCGATGACAGCGATGTTAGGCCCCTTTAAACAACAAGCATGATCATCATCATCATCATCATCGTACTTCTCATATTGTAACTGTGTGAAATTTGTGACGGGAGTGTGTCGAGAAGGAGGGATAAGCGGAGTATTGTGGTTGCGTGCTGTACGCGGAGGGGAGTTATTAGAGGAGGATTGGAAGGGAGTTTTATTTGTTCGAGGACATTGGTTTAAAATATTAAAGCTATTTCCTTTCAAATTTAACATTTGTAATAATTTGGGAATTTGTTCGTGAAGGGAATTATAACTTCCATTATATCGTTAAGGTTCTGGTATTAATTAAAATATTGGTCTAGGTAGAAGTAGATATTTTGAAATTCATTCATTAATTTACATTTATTTACTTTTTAATGATTTTTAATTCATGCTCTATTGTTGTAAATTGCAGTCTGGTTTCCTTTATGTGAGAACTCATCGCGGAAAATTTATAGTGCTTAATCGCGTTGAAGTGCTGTAAGTATCTGGTATAAAGACTGCGGCCTGTTCGTCTGATATATGAAGCGTTACATTGTGAACATGTGATTCCTTTAAATTCCAGAGACCAAAAAACTTGTTAGTTAAGTTGACCGTTTTATGGTCGAAAAATATATTTCGACGTCTTGTTTTTCTAGATGTTTTGAAATTTGATAGATGGCTGGATTATTATATTTGAAGGTAGCAAATTTGGACTTGTTGGGTTTATCCGGCATGAGATTTGTCGAAAGTTTGGGTTTGACTTTATTGGTTATTCGGTTGATCATATCTATTTTGTAACAGTTGAATTGAGTTAAATTCTTTATATAAGTAAGTTGTATATTTAGGTTTTTAGGCGTGAGGGGAATTTTAAACGCTGTGTACACAAGGCTCTAGAAGGCTGGCTGTTTGTGAGAATTTGGATGTAGAGAGCTGTTTTTGATTGTTGTCGGGGCATGGGTTGGTTTTTTATATATTTGGAATTCAAAATTATTATTGATTCGTGTAGCGATAATATCTAGACAGTTAATAGAGCTTAATCTTATTTTTGAATTTTACCTTATAATCAAGATTATTTACGTCAAGTATTTTCTCACTATTGTTGAGTTCTTTATCAATTACTATTGCAAATGCGTCATCTACATATCGGAGCCATAGGCTGAGCCCTTTTATTTTCGTCAATATTTTATAGTGTTCTAAACTGTCCAAGCATATATACGCTAGAATTCCTGGTATGGGATCACACATTGCTAGGCCTTTTTGATGGTAAATTTTACCATTTGAGGTAAAATAATCATTATTAACACTAAACTTAACAACTTAATAAAATCCTCCATTTTTACTGAGGTTACTCTGTCTAGAAATATTTCCGTTGATAATGTTGATAGTTTCGTTAGTTGAAACATTGGAGCACATGTTTGTGATTTTAAAAGAACACATCATGTGACTGGGTTGTAGTATGAATTTTTTTAATCCTTCACAAATGTCTATTGAGTTTATAATTCGGGATTTGTTATTGAATGCTTTTTAAGAAACCTGTGTATGAATCTCGATATTTTGTACGTTGGGCTCCTTTTACTATTGATAATTGGTCGAATTGGTACTTTTTATGAATTTCGGTCAGCGCTCTTGCTGTGGGTATATTTTGATTCATACTAATTCATTTTTTATACTTTTGTTCCCTTAGTAGAAATGTTGAGTTCTTAAGTAACCTTTTTAAGTTCCGTTGATTTTTAACTATGGGGTCTTTATTTACTATTGAATATGACATATCTGAGAAAAAAAATCGTTTTTTAAATATGACCTCCCTCGTTTATCCGCTTTAGTAACTACTATATTATTATCGTTTATCTTGTTTTTCAATTCCTGGGTTAACTTTAGATGGGTGGGATCAGAATTTGTTTCAATTTCATTAGTTAAGGTGGGCAGTTTCTTTCTTATATCGTGTCATTCTGTTGCCCTGGAGGGATTTTCGCTTTGTTAGACTCAAACTCTGCTATTGTCGCAATGACGGCGTTTCCTTTACGTGAACTGGGCCAATTAGATTTTAAACCTTCACTGATAAGATTCAATTATTTTTCTAAAATCGTGGTTGAAGTATTGTTTTTATGTGTAGAATGTTTTATCGTTTCTGCCCCCATTATTGCCTAGCTAAGCCCAGCCAGTGAGCGAGAGATCCCGAGATGGACCGTTCGTTCATGGGTATCGTTTTCTAGAGGCATTTAAGGGAAAAAGGGGTTGATGACCAGGCAAAGATAATAAATTCTAAAACAACACTCTGACATTTATTGAAATAAGCATATCGCAAAAAAATATCCTTGATGGTTTTTTGTTGTACAATGAACTTTCATAATATTTTTTTTCTTCCGCAGTATTTGAGAATCACACGTATCTCTCGACCTCCAGCCTTATTGTTCTGGAATGAAAATCAAAGAAAAATTAGGCCTCTACCGCCTTTTAAAATTAAAATATTTGGCTGAAAAAATTCAAATACTTTAACGAAGGGTTTTACTAAATAATTAGACAGCTGTCTCGCTGATGGTTCTACAATAAAAATAGTTAAAGGTTTCATGAATTAACAGTAGTCTCAACACGTGGTTTAAGCTGAATTCTAATAAATTTCAACATTTAAGGTATATAACATTTGTCAATTACACCAATATAAGTTGTAATAGAAATCAAAATTAATTTCAAAATCTCATAATTAATTATTATTATTATTATTATTATTATTAATCTCTATCCTTGTTTGAGTAACATGTTCATTACCATCACACGATCGTGTTTCTAACTAATTTATCTCACTGCATTATCCACAGGGCAATTATCATTTACATTTTAAATAATTATTCTTCAATTAATTACTGTGACTCGTTATCACTAGAATAGAAGATAATTATGCCGTTTGTGAACATTGAATTCTGACACTTGCATGGCATTCACATTTCAAACAAATTTAAAATGTCTCGAAATTTAAACATAAATGTGTTGGAAATTTTTGTTATCCACGTGTGAGCTAATTAAATAATAATTTACTTTACAAATCGTTTGCCTTCGCGAAAATAACGAGATGATCTTTCCTTTTAAATCACACTAATCAACAAAATAAAATCCTTTTCTAGTCTTCCTCGACTTAAACTTATTAAATTTTCTCTCAAGGGCGCAAAAATAACTTCTTAAGGTGGCACACAACGATGAACGTAATCTGCGTCCGCACAAGTACACGACCAGATTAAATCAAATGGAACAATCAAGATACATGGAAAATACTCATATGTACACACACACACACACACATCACATTCATACTGGGAAACACGTATTTTTATATACATTATTTACATCGAATCCTGTCCTTATAAGTTTATTCTCTAATTTTAAACATGGTCACGTCAACTTTCAGTAGAAGATAAATTCGTGTACGGAAATTACTCTTTCATCAATAGTGACTAGTGATTGAAATTAGGGATATCACTTGGGTTGAAATATTATTCTCACAATGATGGAGATTCATCTAAAATTTGGAGATATAATTGAAGATCCCAATAAAATCCATAATCACTACCATCAAGTGGGTCACAAGTCGCAACTATCGCGTCCGTGAGCCTCAATCACATTATTATTATTCCGTATCCGTGAAATACACACGCAACACGTGCTCCACTTACAATAAGTTCCCTTGTGCTCCCAATGACACAAGAACAAGTCAATCATCACAAATAAATTCTCCAATTACTCAATTACACAATTAACATCCCGTAGGATTTGTCATATTCCAGACACTTCATGAACATAGCACATTAAATCACACATATAAGGAATCTAAGATAAGTTATAGCTCACGAGCATTTAATTCATCCTTTTACCCGATCTGTAGTTAATTTTATTATTACTCAAGTGATTATTAAATCTATCAATCCTCCTGAAATATCGTAAAATTAGATGACTCGATCCTAAGGAATACAAGTGATCTTAAAAAGACACTAGGTTCGACCCTATCTCATAAGTTGTACACGTAAATTCAAGTCCGATTAATTTCAATATTATAGGCGAAGAAAGAAGGTTTATCGCGTGGTTAGTGAGTTTTAGATACCTAACTCATATACATGGGAAGTCATTCAAAGACAGACTACACATCTAATCTAATAGGTTCCAAATTTCAGTCACACACATGAAACTCGACTACCATGACACCTCAATAAATGGAAAAATGAAATGTTTCTAAGTACAACAAAACTAATAGATCTACGATTTAAAGAAGAAAGACCTCTAGTTTTTCAAAAGATGAAAAAGAAGTAAAATTTTTTAAATGGTACTAAAGTTTTAGATGAGGTTCGATCCCAGGTAGTAGTCAATCATTCCAGCATTTCCCCGGTCAGTCGCTTTCCCCTGACCAGATACGCCTCACATTTTAGAAATCCATGGAGACACAGCAGTAGACGTCCCACGATGAAGTTGAGGTGTAGAATATTGAAGAATTATCCATCTTGATGCACTGCGATCTTCGGGATGACTTCTGTCGCGTTCCAGACGTGTAAGCTGTAACTGAGACGGTAAATGTTAAGATAGGCACTAACACACGCAGAATACTGAATATTCTCCTGGATAATCACACTTAACTTGGTTTTTAAGTTGAGTTTTACTCCATAAGAGTTAGTTAGCAATTTCCACTAAATTTGGCAGAACGGACGTCTGTTCAGACTGCAAGGTTCCCTTCAACGTGGTCACGTAGATCAGCGTCGAGTAACGTCGTAGAGAAGAACAGCACAGCATAGAGTAGCATAGAGAGTGATTTACTCGGAACATGGCTTTTTATATCCTTGGCTTGGGAGGCGTGTACTCTACGAAGACGATAATTGGCTATTGGGTCTCTTGTAATTGGCTCTGACTGTTCGAGAAGCTGGCTGTCAGTCGTTCGCGCGTGGCAGGATAGCACATGGGCTCGTCACGTGATTTACCTTGCCCTTGTCGAAGCTGGATCAATACATCGCCCCTCTGAATGAAGAAAAACTGGTTCGGAGCTCACTGACTACTTCCCAAATGACAAATTACAGCTCCCGGCAGACAATAAAACTGTTAATATTAACTTGTTGGAGATATTCTCAAGATCGCCAAATTTAAAGGGGACAGTATTCTGTTCGGATAATTTCGATCTGGTTTCTTTAAGGCGAGCAAGTTTACTCTCTGACGTTGTTCGTTTCCTACTTTGTATGTCAATTAACTTATTATTAGCGCTCATTAGGAAAGAACTCCATTCAATGGGGGATAAGTAATGGGAGACAGTTAAACGTGTTCCCTACAGCTGTAAGTTTAAGTATGACTTATTTTTGTATAACATCTTAATCTCGTTTTTTAATCAGATTTCATTAACTCCGAGTATCAATAAAATTCTGAGTTGAGATGCTTTTTCATTGGACCGGTTTAAAGAATTTTGGGACTAATTTTAGTTTTAGACACTCTTTTATGAAACATATATCCTTAGATATTTTATTGATTTTGACTCTGAAGTTGAGATATTTATTTGTTTATTGATCAGCCTGGTTGGCTTTAGTATTACAAGTGATCAATCTCATTATTTATTCGTACTGAATTTCATATAAATCTTAAAATAACGAATATTTATTCAAATAATCCAACTACTCATTACATGCAATATTTTTGTAGTTAGGAGTTAATCCTCATTACAACCATCTAATTGAGAAATGTTTCGCCCTGTTACTGGGCATAATCAGCCAACATCGTACCTCATAGACAATAATTAGGATCCTGATTATGTTCTAAAATCTACTTAGATTCTACATTGTACAGGCTTAAGAAGTCTATATTATGGTTCTCGTTTTGACTGAAGAATAACAATAGATTGTAATATATCTAAGAATAAAAAGCTTAGCTACATAATGGCACGACTGATTATGGGATCATTTAATTAAAAATTACAATATGTTAACAATCTTGTTAGGTTCTTCTTGGTATGATTGTCTAATGTCTAAATATTTCATTCTAGCTTGGATTTTAATATGTGAAAATTACTGGAAACAGTTGCACTTCATTATCTTCTGAGATTTATAACCATAAACTAGGTCACGAAGTTTTTAACCGTATTTTCTATTTAGAAGTTAATGGAAATGCAACTGTTTCCAGTAGTTTTCACCTAATAAAATTCAAGCTAGAATAGATTTTTAGACATTAGACAATCATACCAAGAAGAACCTAACAAGGTTGTCAAAAATTTTAATATTTAATTAAATGATATCATAAACACTTGTGTCATTATAATAACTGAGCTGTTATTCTTAGATGTTTTAAATCTAGTGCTATTTTTCATGAATAAAAACAAGAACTTGTATAATAGACTTTTTAAGCATGTACAATATAGAAACTAAGTAGATTATAGAACATAATCAGAATCCTGATTATTGACTATGAAGTGCAATGTTGGCTGATGATGCCCAGCAAGAGGGCGAAACATGTCCGAATTAGGTGGTTATAATAAGGATTAAATCCTAACCATAAGAAAATTACAGGTATTGAATAGGTGGATTATTTGAATACATATTTTGTGATTTTAAGACTATCCCATTATTATTATAAAAGCGAATTTAAAGAGTAGTGTTTTCCAGATGTTAGTAGATAGATGAAGGGATGATTTTTTAATGTTTTCATGGTCATCTGGTTTGTTAACGTTAGACTTTTTGCGATGTAAACTTCGATTGATTCCTTTATACTCATAGATTAACTTTTAGTATGAATGAGTACAATTTTTAGATCTGTATTGATGTCTACCTCCAATCTTCGTTTTTCAAAATATTACATACTTCGTATGTGTTCTTCTTAACGTCGTTGAGAAACACGTATTTCTCCTGATCATCTGTTGTGGTTTGCCGGGGGTTATTCTTATGTTTATTTAATACTTTATCCACTGTGATCGGAGGGTGGTTGTTTTCTTTCGCGATTTGTATGATGATTTGTATCTCTTCATTGAAATCTGATGTGCTCATTGGTATGGTGTTGCAATTTCTATTTTGAGTAGTGTAGATTTATATTTCTGGGACTACAAGCGATAATGGTTCAGTTACTAGATTAATTATTTTTTTACCTCATTACAGGTTAAATAAAATAAAAATAAAATAAGAACACACAATAATAATAATAATAATAATAATAATAATAATAATAATAATAATAACAAACTTTATGAAACGAACATCAATAAAACCTTTTAGAATAGTCACAGCTTAACGCCTAAACAAACGGTTTGACAAACATGACAGCTAAGAAAGGACATGGGAAGCAGCATGGACATTCGTAACAGTGGGTTGATTACGTTTATGTTGTGGGGTAAGAATCCTAGACGGTAATTACCTTCAAGCTCGACATTTTAATAACTAACAAAACCAAAATAATAAGGGCTGAAAAAAATCAGAATAAACCAAAGATAATGAAATATACAAATTAATTAACAAATGAAGAAAAATTTGCAGATGCGTGTTAAGATTGATGGTAACTTCAAAACACATTTAAGAAACGAAAACAGACGGAACATTTATGATTTGTGAAGGGCTAATGCCTTATGACCAAATGAGATTAAAGAAAGGGACATGAAAGATATTAATACAGAAAAGAAAATGTGAGATTCAAAAACTTAATACAGAGGGACGGAGAGCGCGTCCGCCAGGTAACCAATCAGGCAATCAGATTTATTCCTGACATTCACCAATTAAATTTCTCGTCACTCTGACCAATGAGGTCTCTTCATTCTTGATGATCTACAAGTAAGTCCTTTAGGCATAACAACTTGAAAAATCCTACTAAAAACGGCACTAGCTAAGGAACTGTTACCGCTACTGTTGTCTGTGATTAGTACTACTGTATGTGTCTGGTTGTGCTCCACTCACAGCAATAATCACTACTAGCTGAGGAACTGGTACTGCTACTGTTGCCTGTGATTAGTACTACTACGCTGCCTCAATAGCTAGATGCATGATTTCAAATGTTAATAATAATTTTGTATAATCAAAACACTTTCCATATAAATGTTCTTTAGAGTTCCAATTATGAATAATTTTTTTCTTCACTAGTCCAAAACGATAAAACAATTAAAAAATTTAAACTGATCGATTTTTCAAGTCAACAAGTTCAATTCTCAAACGTTCAAATAATTAGATATTTCATACAATATTATTAATTTTTTTATAACAATAGCTGAGTTTTTCAAAATACAATGAAGAGATTTCGATGACTTCACCACAGCCGTCCCAGTTGCTCCCGCCACATTGTTTCTTTAATATTATATAACGCCTGTGGGTGAAGAATACAAACACGTTATCGCCACCCTGTCGTAACAGGCGACTAAAAGAGGCGACCAAGTGGTGATGACATTAGAACCATGACACTGCCTGTAATTAGTACCATTACGTATGGAACACCATGAGTCGACTTTACATGTGACTGGTACCACCTTGCGAGGAAAACCATGGGTCCGCCGTACATATGAACAGTACCACTATCTGAAGAACTTTACTGCTCTGCGTTGATTGAGAGTAGTACCATTCAGTGAGGAACACCATGGGTTTGTGTTGACTGTGGGCGTTACCGTAATGTGTGGTACACCGTGAGTCTACATTTCCTATGATTAGTAGCAATATGTGAGCAACACCATGAGTATACGTCGCCTGTGATTAGTTCCGCTACATGAGGAAAACCATGATTCTGGGTTGTTGTAAGCAGTACCGTTATGTGCGAAACACCGTTTGGGTTTGTGCTACCTGTCAGTGGTGCTATTGTGTGTGACTTCCATTGGTCTACATTACCTGTGATTAGTACAACATGCGACAAATACCCCAAGTCTACGTTACCTGCGATTAGTACCACTATATGAAGAACACTATGACTGCTTTACCAGTGATAAGTACCATTATGAGGGGCCGGTGATTTGGATTTTGGACCCCTTTAGACAATATAATCCTAGTAATTAATCTATTGTGAATTGGATCCCTGATTGTTTTTGTTTAACGGTAATTTATTCACCATCTTTCGTTTCCTATTCTAGTCAGTGGATATACACATTTTGAAATTTTAATTTTGTTGCACCTTGTACCATTAGGGGCTAATGACCGGGCTGATAGGCCACTTAAACAAGAAAATCATCATCATCTTTAATATTATTGTTAAAGGAAACGCAAATCGACATGTAATGGTTATGAATTTACCTTGGGAGTCCTGCGACTAGTTTGTTTTAATGAGAGTGGTCCAATGTGGGCAAAGAGGATGTACAGGGTCTAGCGAGTGTGGGCTGTCGTCCTAATGGACTAGCTGTGTGCTTGTAGAATTTGATCCGTCAGAGTGCTAATTAAGCTGGTAATTGTGGCACACTACGTTTGTTGTTGTTATAATGAATTGCCCGTAAACAGGAACTGTCTACCTCTTCATGCACCAAGCAGTATCATATTATATCATCAACAACCTAAACACAGGGCAAATGCTGTATTTCACACCATTGCTTAGTGAACCCTTTACTCAAAGTTATTCAAGTAATTTCGCCAGTACCAGAGACAAGTGTCTGTTCCATAGCTTATTTATTTTATGGATAGCAATGAAGTAAAATATCTGTGCTCCAAGATGAAGATAATAATAATAATAATAATAATAATAATAATAATAATAATAATAATAATAATAATAATAATAATAATGGGCTGAGAAGATAAAGACGGAATAGCATTGGCCTTCTGAGGTCTAGTTGGCAGGTTCAATCATAGTTCAGACCGTCGATTCTTGATGCCGCTCAAATACGCTAGCCGCTTGTCCGTATATTTACTGGCACATGAAGGAACGCTTGAGCAACAAATTTCCAGCACCTCGTCGTCTACGAATTCCATAAATGTATTTAATGCGACGTCAGGCGAATAACAGAACACTATTATAAGAAGGGAGGTCCTGTTTTTTTAACGTCGATGGTTCTCGGCGACGGACAGATAGGAAGGAAGCAGTCGTGACCATAACGAGGATACACATGCACATTAAGTATACACTCACGGTGTTCCGTGTAAGGGACGACAAAGGGCTGATACTTTTGAATCCATGAGACAATTCGTGGTTAGTAACCATTACGCGATGAACACAATGGGCCGACTTTATTTACGATTACTACTATATGTGCCTGGTTGTGCTCCCTCCTATGTATGTTGGGTATTCAGCCCGAAGGCTGGTTTGATCCTCCATAGCTATGCCACCAGCTGCCATAGATGGCCTAGGCATCACTGAAGAGGCATAGCAGGGAAATAAGGAGAGAGGTAGCTTACCGTTGCTTTTCTCGTAGAGAATAATCACTACTACCTGAGGAACACGTACTCCTACTGCGTCCAGCTGGGTCTGTGATTAGTACTACTACATGTGCCTGGTTGTGCTCCTCTTAGAGCAATAATCACTACTAGCTGAGGAACTAGTACTGCTACTGCTGTCTGTGATTAGTACTACTACATGTGTCTGGTTGTGCTCCTCTTAGAGCAATAATCACTACTAGCTGAGGAACTGGTACTGCTACTGCTGTCTGTGATTAGTACTACTACATGTGTCTGGTTGTGCTCCTCTTAGAGCAATAATCACTACTAGCTGAGGAACTGGTACTGCTACTGCTGTCTGTGATTAGTACTACTACATGTGTCTGGTTGTGCTCCTCTTAGAGCAATAATCACTACTCGTACCGCTACTGCTGTCTGTGATTAGTACTGCTACATGTGCCTGGTTGTGCTCCTCTTAGAGCAATAATCACTACTAGCTGAGGAACTGGTACTGCTACTGCTGTCTGTGATTAGTACTACTACATGTGTCTGGTTGTGCTCCTCTTAGAGCAATAATCACTACTAGCTGAGGAACTAGTACTGCTGTCTGTGATTAGTACTACTACATGTGCCTGGTTGTGCTCCTCTTAGAGCAATAATCACTACTAGCTGAGGAACTGCTACTGCTACTGCTGTCTGTGATTAGTACTGCTACATGTGTCTGGTTGTGCTCCTCTTAGAGCAATAATCACTACTACCTGAGGACCTCGTACTGCTGTCTGTGATTAGTACTACTACATGTGTCTGGTTGTGTTCCTCTTAGAGCAATAATCACTACTAGCTGAGGAACTAGTACTGCTGTCTGTGATTAGTACTACTACATGTGCCTGGTTGTGCTCCTCTTAGAGCAATAATCACTACTAGCTGAGGAACTGCTACTGCTGTCTGTGATTAGTACTACTATATGTGTCTGGTTGTGCTCCTCTTAGAGCAATAATCACTACTAGCTGAGGAACTGGTACTGCTACTGCTGTCTGTGATTAGTACTACTACATGTGTCTGGTTGTGCTCCTCTTAGAGCAATAATCACTACTAGCTGAGGAACTAGTACTGCTGTCTGTGATTAGTACTACTACATGTGCCTGGTTGTGCTCCTCTTAGAGCAATAATCACTACTAGCTGAGGAACTGCTACTGCTGTCTGTGATTAGTACTACTATATGTGTCTGGTTGTGCTCCTCTTAGAGCAATAATCACTACTAGCTGAGGAACTGGTACTGCTACTGCTGTCTGTGATTAGTACTGCTACATGTGTCTGGTTGTGCTCCTCTTAGAGCAATAATCACTACTACCTGAGGACCTCGTACTGCTGTCTGTGATTAGTACTACTACATGTGTCTGGTTGTGTTCCTCTTAGAGCAATAATCACTACTAGCTGAGGAACTAGTACCGCTACTGCTGTCTGTGATTAGTACTACTACATGTGTCTGGTTGTGCTCCTCTTAGAGCAATAATCACTACTAGCTGAGGAACTAGTACTGCTGTCTGTGATTAGTACTACTACATGTGTCTGGTTGTGCTCCTCTTAGAGCAATAATCACTACTAGCTGAGGAACTAGTACTGCTACTGCTGTCTGTGATTAGTACTACTACATGTGTCTGGTTGTGCTCCTCTTAGAGCAATAATCACTACTCGTACCGCTACTGCTGTCTGTGATTAGTACTGCTACATGTGCCTGGTTGTGCTCCTCTTAGAGCAATAATCACTACTAGCTGAGGAACTGCTACTGCTACTGCTGTCTGTGATTAGTACTACTACATGTGTCTGGTTGTGTTCCTCTTAGAGCAATAATCACTACTAGCTGAGGAACTAGTACCGCTACTGCTGTCTGTGATTAGTACTACTACATGTGTCTGGTTGTGCTCCTCTTAGAGCAATAATCACTACTAGCTGAGGAACTAGTACTGCTGTCTGTGATTAGTACTACTACATGTGTCTGGTTGTGCTCCTCTTAGAGCAATAATCACTACTAGCTGAGGAACTGGTACTGCTACTGCTGTCTGTGATTAGTACTACTACATGTGTCTGGTTGTGCTCCTCTTAGAGCAATAATCACTACTAGCTGAGGAACTAGTACTGCTACTGCTGTCTGTGATTAGTACTACTACATGTGTCTGGTTGTGCTCCTCTTAGAGCAATAATCACTACTAGCTGAGGAACTGGTACTGCTACTGCTGTCTGTGATTAGTACTACTACATGTGTCTGGTTGTGCTCCTCTTAGAGCAATAATCACTACTAGCTGAGGAACTAGTACTGCTACTGCTGTCTGTGATTAGTACTACTACATGTGTCTGGTTGTGCTCCTCTTAGAGCAATAATCACTACTACCTGAGGAACTCGTACTGCTACTGCTGTCTGTGATTAGTACTACTACATGTGTCTGGTTGTGCTCCTCTTAGAGCAATAATCACTACTAGCTGAGGAACTAGTACTGCTGTCTGTGATTAGTACTACTACATGTGCCTGGTTGTGCTCCTCTTAGAGCAATAATCACTACTAGCTGAGGAACTGCTACTGCTACTGCTGTCTGTGATTAGTACTGCTACATGTGTCTGGTTGTGCTCCTCTTAGAGCAATAATCACTACTACCTGAGGACCTCGTACTGCTGTCTGTGATTAGTACTACTACATGTGTCTGGTTGTGTTCCTCTTAGAGCAATAATCACTACTAGCTGAGGAACTAGTACTGCTGTCTGTGATTAGTACTACTACATGTGCCTGGTTGTGCTCCTCTTAGAGCAATAATCACTACTAGCTGAGGAACTGCTACTGCTGTCTGTGATTAGTACTACTATATGTGTCTGGTTGTGCTCCTCTTAGAGCAATAATCACTACTAGCTGAGGAACTGGTACTGCTACTGCTGTCTGTGATTAGTACTACTACATGTGTCTGGTTGTGCTCCTCTTAGAGCAATAATCACTACTAGCTGAGGAACTAGTACTGCTGTCTGTGATTAGTACTACTACATGTGCCTGGTTGTGCTCCTCTTAGAGCAATAATCACTACTAGCTGAGGAACTGCTACTGCTGTCTGTGATTAGTACTACTATATGTGTCTGGTTGTGCTCCTCTTAGAGCAATAATCACTACTAGCTGAGGAACTGGTACTGCTACTGCTGTCTGTGATTAGTACTGCTACATGTGTCTGGTTGTGCTCCTCTTAGAGCAATAATCACTACTACCTGAGGACCTCGTACTGCTGTCTGTGATTAGTACTACTACATGTGTCTGGTTGTGTTCCTCTTAGAGCAATAATCACTACTAGCTGAGGAACTAGTACCGCTACTGCTGTCTGTGATTAGTACTACTACATGTGTCTGGTTGTGCTCCTCTTAGAGCAATAATCACTACTAGCTGAGGAACTAGTACTGCTGTCTGTGATTAGTACTACTACATGTGTCTGGTTGTGCTCCTCTTAGAGCAATAATCACTACTAGCTGAGGAACTAGTACTGCTACTGCTGTCTGTGATTAGTACTACTACATGTGTCTGGTTGTGCTCCTCTTAGAGCAATAATCACTACTCGTACCGCTACTGCTGTCTGTGATTAGTACTGCTACATGTGCCTGGTTGTGCTCCTCTTAGAGCAATAATCACTACTAGCTGAGGACCTCGTACTGCTGTCTGTGATTAGTACTACTACATGTGTCTGGTTGTGTTCCTCTTAGAGCAATAATCACTACTAGCTGAGGAACTAGTACCGCTACTGCTGTCTGTGATTAGTACTACTACATGTGTCTGGTTGTGCTCCTCTTAGAGCAATAATCACTACTAGCTGAGGAACTAGTACTGCTGTCTGTGATTAGTACTACTACATGTGTCTGGTTGTGCTCCTCTTAGAGCAATAATCACTACTAGCTGAGGAACTGGTACTGCTACTGCTGTCTGTGATTAGTACTAATACATGTGTCTGGTTGTGCTCCTCTTAGAGCAATAATCACTACTAGCTGAGGAACTAGTACTGCTACTGCTGTCTGTGATTAGTACTACTACATGTGTCTGGTTGTGCTCCTCTTAGAGCAATAATCACTACTAGCTGAGGAACTAGTACTGCTGTCTGTGATTAGTACTACTACATGTGTCTGGTTGTGTTCCTCTTAGAGCAATAATCACTACTAGCTGAGGAACTAGTACTGCTGTCTGTGATTAGTACTACTACATGTGTCTGGTTGTGCTCCTCTTAGAGCAATAATCACTACTACCTGAGGAACTCGTACTGCTACTGCTGTCTGTGATTAGTACTGCTACATGTGTCTGGTTGTGCTCCTCTTAGAGCAATAATCACTACTAGCTGAGGAACTAGTACTGCTGTCTGTGATTAGTACTACTACATGTGTCTGGTTGTGCTCCTCTTAGTGCAATAATCACTACTAGCTGAGGAACTAGTACTGCTGTCTGTGATTAGTACTACTACATGTGCCTGGTTGTGCTCCTCTTAGAGCAATAATCACTACTAGCTGAGGAACTAGTACTGCTACTGCTGTCTGTGATTAGTACTACTACATGTGCCTGGTTGTGCTCCTCTTAGAGCAATAATCACTACTAGCTGAGGAACTAGTACTGCTACTGCTGTCCGTGATTAGTACTACTACATGTGTCTGGTTGTGCTCCTCTTAGAGCAATAATCACTACTACCTGAGGATCTCGTACTGCTGTCTGTGATTAGTACTACTACATGTGTCTGGTTGTGTTCCTCTTAGAGCAATAATCACTACTAGCTGAGGAACTAGTACTGCTACTGTGATTAGTACTACTACATGTGCCTGGTTGTGCTCCTCTTAGAGCAATAATCACTACTAGCTGAGGAACTGGTACCGCTGTCTGTGATTAGTACTACTACATGTGCCTGGTTGTGCTCCTCTTAGAGCAATAATCACTACTAGCTGAGGAACTAGTACTGCTACTGCTGTCTGTGATTAGTACTACTACATGTGCCTGGTTGTGCTCCTCTTAGAGCAATAATCACTACTAGCTGAGGAACTGGTACCGCTACTGTTGTCTGTGATTAGTACTGCTACATATGTCTGGTTGTGCTCCTCTTAGAGCAATAATCACTACTAGCTGAGGAACTGGTACTGCTACTGCTGTCTGTGATTAGTACTACTACATGTGCCTGGTTGTGCTCCTCTTAGAGCAATAATCACTACTAGCTGAGGAACTAGTACTGCTACTGCTGTCTGTGATTAGTACTACTACATGTGCCTGGTTGTGCTCCTCTTAGAGCAATAATCACTACTAGCTGAGGAACTAGTACTGCTACTGCTGTCTGTGATTAGTACTACTACATGTGCCTGGTTGTGCTCCTCTTAGAGCAATAATCACTACTCGTACCGCTACTGCTGTCTGTGATTAGTACTGCTACATATGTCTGGTTGTGCTCCTCTTAGAGCAATAATCACTACTAGCTGAGGAACTGGTACCGCTACTGCTGTCTGTGATTAGTACTACTACATGTGCCTGGTTGTGCTCCTCTTAGAGCAATAATCACTACTAGCTGAGGAACTAGTACCGCTGTGATTAGTACTACTACATGTGCCTGGTTGTGCTCCTCTTAGAGCAATAATCACTACTAGCTGAGGAACTGCTACTGCTACTGTGATTAGTACTACTACATGTGCCTGGTTGTGCTCCTCTTAGAGCAATAATCACTACTAGCTGAGGAACTAGTACCGCTACTGCTGTCTGTGATTAGTACTACTACATGTGCCTGGTTGTGCTCCTCTTAGAGCAATAATCACTACTAGCTGAGGAGCTCGTACTGCTACTGCTGTCTGTGATTAGTACTGCTACATGTGTCTGGTTGTGCTCCTCTTAGAGCAATAATCACTACTAGCTGAGGAACTAGTACCGCTACTGCTGTCTGTGATTAGTACTACTACATGTGCCTGGTTGTGCTCCTCTTAGAGCAATAATCACTACTAGCTGAGGAACTAGTACCGCTACTGCTGTCTCTGATTAGTACTACTACATGTGTCTGGTTGTGCTCCTCTTAGAGCAATAATCACTACTAGCTGAGGAACTAGTACCGCTACTGCTGTCTGTGATTAGTACTACTACATGTGCCTGGTTGTGCTCCTCTTAGAGCAATAATCACTACTAGCTGAGGAACTAGTACCGCTACTGCTGTCTCTGATTAGTACTACTACATGTGTCTGGTTGTGCTCCTCTTAGAGCAATAATCACTACTAGCTGAGGAACTGGTACTGCTACTGCTGTCTGTGATTAGTACTGCTACATGTGTCTGGTTGTGCTCCTCTTAGAGCAATAATCACTACTAGCTGAGGAACTGGTACTGCTACTGTGATTAGTACTACTACATGTGTCTGGTTGTGCTCCTCTTAGAGCAATAATCACTACTAGCTGAGGAACTAGTACTGCTACTGCTGTCTGTGATTAGTACTACTACATGTGCCTGGTTGTGCTCCTCTTAGAGCAATAATCACTACTAGCTGAGGAACTGGTACCGATGTCTGTGATTAGTACTACTACATGTGTCTGGTTGTGCTCCTCTTAGAGCAATAATCACTACTAGCTGAGGAACTGGTACTGCTACTGCTGTCTGTGATTAGTACTACTACATGTGCCTGGTTGTGCTCCTCTTAGAGCAATAATCACTACTAGTACTGCTACTGCTGTCTGTGATTAGTACTACTACATGTGTCTGGTTGTGCTCCTCTTAGAGCAATAATCACTACTAGCTGAGGAACTAGTACTGCTACTGCTGTCTGTGATTAGTACTACTACATGTGTCTGGTTGTGCTCCTCTTAGAGCAATAATCACTACTAGCTGAGGAACTAGTACTGCTACTGCTGTCTGTGATTAGTACTACTACATGTGCCTGGTTGTGCTCCTCTTAGAGCAATAATCACTACTAGCTGAGGAACTGGTACTGCTACTGCTGTCTGTGATTAGTACTACTACATGTGTCTGGTTGTGCTCCTCTTAGAGCAATAATCACTACTAGCTGAGGAACTGCTACTGCTACTGCTGTCTGTGATTAGTACTACTACATGTGTCTGGTTGTGCTCCTCTTAGAGCAATAATCACTACTAGCTGAGGAACTGGTACCGCTGTCTGTGATTAGTACTGCTACATGTGCCTGGTTGTGCTCCTCTTAGAGCAATAATCACTACTACCTGAGGAACTCGTACCGCTACTGCTGTCTGTGATTAGTACTGCTACATGTGCCTGGTTGTGCTCCTCTTAGAGCAATAATCACTACTAGCTGAGGAACTGGTACCGCTACTGCTGTCTGTGATTAGTACTACTACATGTGTCTGGTTGTGCTCCTCTTAGAGCAATAATCACTACTAGCTGAGGAACTAGTACTGCTACTGCTGTCTGTGATTAGTACTACTACATGTGCCTGGTTGTGCTCCTCTTAGAGCAATAATCACTACTAGCTGAGGAACTGGTACCGCTGTCTGTGATTAGTACTGCTACATGTGTCTGGTTGTGCTCCTCTTAGAGCAATAATCACTACTAGCTGAGGAACTGGTACTGCTACTGCTGTCTGTGATTAGTACTACTACATGTGTCTGGTTGTGCTCCTCTTAGAGCAATAATCACTACTAGCTGAGGAACTGGTACCGCTGTCTGTGATTAGTACTGCTACATGTGCCTGGTTGTGCTCCTCTTAGAGCAATAATCACTACTACCTGAGGAACTCGTACCGCTACTGCTGTCTGTGATTAGTACTGCTACATGTGCCTGGTTGTGCTCCTCTTAGAGCAATAATCACTACTAGCTGAGGAACTGGTACCGCTACTGCTGTCTGTGATTAGTACTACTACATGTGTCTGGTTGTGCTCCTCTTAGAGCAATAATCACTACTAGCTGAGGAACTAGTACTGCTACTGCTGTCTGTGATTAGTACTACTACATGTGTCTGGTTGTGCTCCTCTTAGAGCAATAATCACTACTACCTGAGGAACTCGTACCGCTACTGTGATTAGTACTGCTACATGTGCCTGGTTGTGCTCCTCTTAGAGCAATAATCACTACTAGCTGAGGAACTAGTACCGCTACTGCTGTCTGTGATTAGTACTACTACATGTGCCTGGTTGTGCTCCTCTTAGAGCAATAATCACTACTAGCTGAGGAACTGGTACCGCTACTGTTGTCTGTGATTAGTACTGCTACATATGTCTGGTTGTGCTCCTCTTAGAGCAATAATCACTACTAGCTGAGGAACTGGTACCGCTACTGCTGTCTGTGATTAGTACTACTACATGTGCCTGGTTGTGCTCCTCTTAGAGCAATAATCACTACTAGCTGAGGAACTGGTACCGCTGTCTGTGATTAGTACTGCTACATGTGTCTGGTTGTGCTCCTCTTAGAGCAATAATCACTACTAGCTGAGGAACTGGTACCGCTACTGCTGTCTGTGATTAGTACTGCTACATGTGTCTGGTTGTGCTCCTCTTAGAGCAATAATCACTACTCGTACCGCTACTGCTGTCTGTGATTAGTACTGCTACATGTGTCTGGTTGTGCTCCTCTTAGAGCAATAATCACTACTACCTGAGGAACTAGTACTGCTACTGCTGTCTGTGATTAGTACTACTACATGTGCCTGGTTGTGCTCCTCTTAGAGCAATAATCACTACTACATGAGGAACTGGTACAGCTACTGTGATTAGTACTACTACATGTGTCTGGTTGTGCTCCTCTTAGAGCAATAATCACTACTACCTGAGGAACTCGTACTGCTACTGTGATTAGTACTACTACATGTGCCTGGTTGTGCTCCTCTTAGAGCAATAATCACTACTACATGAGGAACTAGTACTGCTACTGCTGTCTGTGATTAGTACTGCTACATGTGTCTGGTTGTGCTCCTCTTAGAGCAATAATCACTACTACCTGAGGAACTGGTACTGCTACTGCTGTCTGTGATTAGTACTGCTACATGTGTCTGGTTGTGCTCCTCTTAGTACAATAATCACTACTAGCTGAGGAACTAGTACTGCTGTCTGTGATTAGTACTACTACATGTGTCTGGTTGTGCTCCTCTTAGAGCAATAATCACTACTAGCTGAGGAACTGGTACTGCTACTGTTATTAGTACTACTACATGTGCCTGGTTGTGCTCCTCTTAGAGCAATAATCACTACTAGCTGAGGAACTAGTACTGCTACTGCTGTCTGTGATTAGTACTACTACATGTGTCTGGTTGTGCTCCTCTTAGAGCAATAATCACTACTACATGAGGAACTGGTACAGCTACTGCTGTCTGTGATTAGTACTGCTACATGTGTCTGGTTGTGCTCCTCTTAGAGCAATAATCACTACTACCTGAGGAACTGGTACTGCTACTGCTGTCTGTGATTAGTACTGCTACATGTGTCTGGTTGTGCTCCTCTTAGTACAATAATCACTACTAGCTGAGGAACTAGTACTGCTGTCTGTGATTAGTACTACTACATGTGTCTGGTTGTGCTCCTCTTAGAGCAATAATCACTACTAGCTGAGGAACTGGTACTGCTACTGTGATTAGTACTACTACATGTGCCTGTTTGTGCTCCTCTTAGAGCAATAATCACTACTACATGAGGAACTAGTACTGCTACTGTGATTAGTACTACTACATGTGCCTGGTTGTGCTCCTCTTAGAGCAATAATCACTACTACATGAGGAACTAGTACCGCTACTGCTGTCTGTGATTAGTACTACTACATGTGTCTGGTTGTGCTCTTAGAGCAATAATCACTACTAGCTGAGGAACTGGTACTGCTACTGCTGTCTGTGATTAGTACTGCTACATGTGTCTGGTTGTGCTCCTCTTAGAGCAATAATCACTACTACATGAGGAACTGGTACAGCTACTGTGATTAGTACTACTACATGTGTCTGGTTGTGCTCCTCTTAGAGCAATAATCACTACTACATGAGGAACTGGTACAGCTACTGCCTCCAGCTTGGTCTGTGTGTATTATCATATGGAGAGGATTACAATGGGGGTAGTTCCATAATATGAACACCACGGATCTGTGCTGCCTATGGGTGGTGCCATAATGTGTGACATAACCTCGGTCTATATTGCCTATTATTATTCTCACATTACGAGCAACACCATGAGAATACGTGACCTCTTATTTCTACCACTATATGAGGAACACTATGGGTACTGAGCTCGATAGCTGCAGTCGCTTAAGTGCAGCCAGCATCCAGTATTCATGTGATTGTAGGCTCGAGCGCCACTGTGGCAGCCCTGAGGGTGGTTTTCCGCGGTTTCCCGCTTTCACACCAGACAAATGCTGGGGCTGTACATTTATTAAGGCCACGGCCGCTTCCTTCCCACTCCTAGCCCTCTCCGGTCCGATCGTCGCCATAAGACCTATCTGTGTCGGTGCGACGTAAAGCAACTTGCAAAAAAATACCATGGGTCTACGTTCATTGTGAGTAGTACCCTTATGTGGTTTACCTCATTGGCATGCGTCGGTTGTGGGTAGTACCCTTATAATGGGAATGCCGTGGGTCTGAGTTGCTTTTTTTTTGACATTTCATCGGAGTAGTATAAGTGGAGGGTTCGGGCGCCACCGCCACCTACGGCTCTCGGGAGAGGCATCCTCCTGCTCCTCCTCCTCCTCCTCCTCCTCCGGTTCTCGGGAGAGGCCTCCACCGCCACCGCCACCGCAGGCCCCCGGGAGAGGCCTCCTCCCCACGCTGGCAGAGAGCGCGACCCTAACCTCACATCCGCTTCCTTATAGAGGCTTAACCTAACTTTTTATGCGTAAGAGAGCTAGCCTAACCTCATGGAAGGGCCTAACCTCAGTTTTACAGCCATATGCCCTTCCTGACGCCCATGAGCGCGAACCTAACCTCACATTCGCTATCCTGGAGGGGCTTAACCTAACTTTTGACGCACAAGACAGCAAACCTAACCGCATGGAAAGGCCAATCTCAGTTTTACGGCCGGATGCCGTTCACGACGCCAATTGCACAAGATGGCGGCTATACATGGCTCCTTATGAGACGCCGCCCAACCTCACATCCGCTATCTTAGAGGGGCTTAAGCTAACTTTTAACGCACAAGACAGCAAGCCTAAAATCATGGTTGGGGCTAACCTCAGTTTTACGGCCGGATGCCCTTCCCGACGCCAATTACACAAGATGGCGGCTATATATGGCTCCTTATGAGACACCTTAATTGTGCTTGCGCAAGATGGCGGTCGCAAGATGGCTGCTATACATTGGCTCTTATGAGACACCCTTGGGATGCTTGCGCAAGATGGCGGCTATACATGGGTCCTTATGAGACACCTTAAGGGTGCTTGCGCAAGATGGTGGCTGCTCTTATGAGACGGTTTAAGGGTGCTTGCACAAGATGGCTGCTGCTCGTATGAGACGCCCTGATGATGCTTACTTAAGATGGCAGACACTAGATGCCGAATATACATGGCTCCTAATGAGACACCTTAAGGATGCTTGCGCAAGATGGCTGCTGCTCTTATCCAGTAAGATAGCTTAGAGGTTACCGTGCCGTGCTGGATCGATTCATTAAATTTGGGGCTTAAATGCAAAATGTTCAATATCTCGAAAACGGTGCATCATAGAGCAAAACGGACAAATTTTTTCTGGCCATTATCCAGGTTCGCAATATCAGGAATATGATAGCATAAGAAAAAGTAGTCTAATCATGAGATCAACGGTTCGGTTCCTACTTAGGCCCTTTGGCATTTGGTCTGTTTTAGCTTATCTTGAAGCAAGTGTTCGTAACTTGAACAGGTCTTGGTATGGTAGAGAGTATAACATACCGTGCGGGTTCGATTTATTAAATTTGGGGCTTAAATGCAAAATGTTAAGTATCTCGAAAACGGTGCGTCGTAGAGCAAAGCGCACAAAACGTTTTCGCCTAATACGTAGGTTCGCGGTATCAGGAACATGACAGCAACGATGTAAACCAGCGCAATCCTCAAAAACTGGACTCCATTCCGCTGACGTTGCGTCATGCCCAGGTGAAAAGTTGTTTATTGATTATTTCGATCCTCTCACTAAATCCAAGAATGGCAACGTTGACAAACGTCGCAACTTTTCACATACTCTAACACGGGAGATACGGTGCAAGGTTTTATATTAACCTAGACGAGCACCCAGCCAAGAATCATGATAATAGTGTAGCATCATGGATCTTAATTGGGAACATGCATCATTTTCAAAAATATTTTTTTTGAAAAGTACACCAATGAAATAGTATGTAAACGTATTACATTGTGGTATGTTGCCTTGTTTTCTACCATTAAAAAAATATTTAATAGTGCCTTTCCGCAAGGCGAGTGAAACGGCCTCTGACGTAAGCGGCGCGCTGTGACGTCACGATCCAGTACCGCATGGAGCTCTACCAGCCGTTGTGCATCAGCCGTTGCTAAAAGCCGATTGTTTATTATTCATGATCGCGAATAACTTCAAAATGACAGAAGAAAGGTTCAAAACAGCACAATCAGACAATCTATCATGTGTAGATGTCATCATTCTTGAAAAATAGTGACTTTTGTGGCCGCAGAAATTCGCGGATAAAAAGCAAGTTTGTAAGTGGCGTCTTTTATATATGTGCAATGTACTGTAACCCATAGTATAAGGATGACAACGAATCTGGATAGATATCACATCACTTTCAACATTTCCTTCTAGACTGATTCCCCTATTAAAGAATAACATTACATTTTCGGGCTTTCAGCATTAGTAAAGTAAGAAATCGGATTTCAGCACTAACATAAACATATAGGTAGCATTATAGTACTAGTCCGCTTCTGTGGTGTAGTGGTTAATGTGTGCCACTCCCGGAGGCCCGGTTTCGATTCCCGGCTCTGCCATGAAAGTTGAAAACAAATAGTACGAGGGCTGGAACGGGGTCTACTCAGCCTCGGGAGGTCAACTGAGTAGAAGGGTTTCGAATCCCACCTCAGCCATCCTCGAAGTGGTTTTTCGTATTTTCCTACTTCTCCTCCAGGCACCTAAGGCCACGGCCGTTTCCTTCCCTCTTCCTTGTCTATCCCTTCCGATCCTCCCATCCTCCAAAGGCCCCTGTTGAGCATAACAGGTGAGGCCTCCTGGGAGAGGTAATGGCCCTCCTCACCAGTTTCATCACCATACTCAAAGTCTCACGTTCCAGGACACTGCCCTGGAAGTGGTAGAGGTGAAATCCCTCGCTGAGTCCGAGAGAAAACCAACCCTGAAGGATAAGCTGATTAAGAAAGAAAGAAAGAAGGAAAGAAAGAAAGAAAGATCATAGTACTATAGGGCTGTAATCTATCATTCCCAAAAAATATATATATTTATGGTTGGGACAACTGGCCTACCCACTTCCGGGGCCCATGAAAGATAATTAAATATCTTTGTGGAGGGAAAAAGTTAAACATGATAAAGGTAAATATGACTTCATCTAGTTTTCACAAGTCGGGCTGAGTGGTTCAGACTGTTGAGGTGCTGGCCTTCTGACACCAACTTGGCAGGTTCGATCCTGGTTCAGTCCGGTGGTAGTTGAAGGTGCTCAAATACGTCAGCCTCGTGTCGGTAGATTTACTGGCACGTAAAATAACTCCTGCAGGACTAAATTCCTGCACATCGGCGTCTCCGAAAATCGTAGAAGTAGTTAGCGGGGCGTGAAGCCAGTAACATTAATTACATTTGGCTTTTAACAAGCTGAGCATATCAGGAAAGAAAAGTGTCCTGGTGACATTTTAGTCGCTCAATACAGGAATGTCTTTGGGTGCTGTGACTTTAATTTTTTTTATTTTGTTGTTGTTTGCTTTACGTCACACCGTCACATATAGGTCTTATGACGACGATGGGACAGGAAAGGCCTAGGAATGGGAACAAAGCGGCCGTGGCCTTAGGTACAGCCTCAGCATTTGCCTGGTGTGAAAATGGGAAACCACGGAAAACCATCTTCAGGGCTGCCGGCAGTGGGATTCAAAACCCACTATCTCCCGGATGCGAGCTCACAGCTTCGCGCTCCTAACCGCACGGCCAACTCGCGCGGTATTTTTACCCTTCGGTTTATTGACTTGGCTTGTATAACCTAAAACTTAGGCTAAGTTGGATTATATTTTAAACACCTACATCACTATTTTCACCTGTATGCAATTATGTTATTTATTTCATTAATATTATGATAATTATCATAATTGAGCATTGTTAACTTATAAGACTCCAACAGACAAGCATTGATTTTGTGTAGAGTTATACTTTTGTTAAATTCACGTCGTTTCGTTTCATGACGTACACGCCTATTCTTTGTTACATTATAGGGTATTTAGATATAGCCTTAAATTTCTTTACCAATTAAGCTCTTCAATAAAGACATACATAACTGTCCCATGCCAAGATATATTGGTAGAATTAGAGCTGTCAAAATGGTTCATAACCCCTTTGATTTATTATCTTGACATGGATCACCCAAAACATAGGTTAGGTTTGGAGAATACTTTAATAATCAGCATTATTTAATGCACCGTTTATTACTTTCATATTCCAAGATGTAATTGAAGCATTTAAATAAAGCATCATACATTAAAATTTAAAGTTTTACCACTAGAACAGCTGACATGGAAAAGTGATTTGAAAATTCAAACAAATTCATCTTACGTTAAAATCTTCAAAAAAATAAACTGTAGACTTTTCCGATATATCACCAGCATTTCTCCAGCTCGCCAAAATCCATTTCTCCCTAGTTTTAGCGTCTTTGGAACGTTTATAAACAATTTGTTTGGGATGGTATGCGATGTGCTATTGCACATCGGAACTCTACACCATTTATAAGTTTTCTGCCTCACTGTCTGCGCAGGATTCATTTTAAGTCTAAAATATACCACTCAGATTATTATCCAATGTATAGACCTCGAATTTAACCATACTAGACACTAACGTAAAGTAGAAATGCGCGAAGTGTATCCTGCTTCTCACAGCACACTACGTGTTATTTCGTCTGCTAATTCAGTCAACCTGTACGATGACGTCAGGCCAATGAGATCGCGTACTTGCGTGACGTGACAGTTTCGTAGATTTTTATCATGTTTGGAGTTATTATTTGTACATTCTGATCACATTTTTGAATTCTGCATGCAATTTTGTATCAGATTATCATATTTTTAATTAAAACCCCGGATCATGCATGTTCCCTATTTGAGAGGAACGTAAAGCATCCGCCAGTAACTATCACCTTCGGGGGCCCATAAACTCCAAAAATATGCCGAGATAGAAAGTGGACGGCGCTGTTCGAGTTATTTTTACGAACTGGGAACAACCATACGAATTTAGAGAAGGCATGTACAACGTTGGAATCCTGTACGTCGATAGCATAAGAAAAAAGTAGAGTATGATGAGATCGACGGTTCGGTTCCTACTTAGGCCCTTTGGCATTGGCAGCTATCTAATTCTACAAGATGGCGGCTATACCTAACTTCTTATGAGACGGCTTAAGAGTGCTTGCACAAGATGGCTTCTGCTCTTATGAGACACCCTAGGGATGCGCAAGATGGCGGACACAAAATGGCGGCTATTCATAGCTCCTTATGAGACGGCTTAAGAGCGCTTGTACAAGATGGCTGCTATACATAAGCTCTTATGAGACGCCCCAGGGGTGCTTGCGCAAGATGGCAGCGACAGGATGGCGGCTACAGACAGCTCCTTATGAGACGGCCTAGGGGTGCTCGCACAAGATGGCGGCTCTTATGAAGATGTTTCTTTTTTTTTTCTATTTGCTTTAAGTCGCACCGACACAGCTAGGTCTTATTGCGACGATGGGATAGGAAAGACCTTGGAATTGGAAGGAAGCGGCCGTGGCCTTAATTAAGGTACAGCTACGGCATTTGCCTGGTGCGAAAATGGGAAACCACGGAAAACCATCTTCAGGGCTGCCGACAGTGCGGCTCGAACCCACTATCTCCCAATTACTGGATTCTGGCCGCACTTAAGCGACTGCAGCTATCGAGCTCGGTCTCTTATGAAGAAAGCTAGCTTAGAGGCTACTGCGCAAGATGGCGGCTGCTGTTATGCATGCGGTGGAGGGCAATTTGAAGTTTCACATGCTCTTGCTTGTGAAATTCCACGTGCTTTTTTGACAGCTCCCATCTTTAATCAACAGAGCATCGTACTGCTAAACCTTATACCTTTGAAATGTGGTGGTGGGTAATTTGAAAATTTCTACGGGCTTTTTTTAAACAGCTGTCAGCGGCCATCTTTAAACAATAGCGGCTATACATAGGCCTCCTCCGCTTCCTCCTATGTCAAGGTATAGCTCTTTCGAACCTGCATCGCGAAGGCAAGATTAGTAGCACTATATGAGCGACACCAGGGTTCTGGCTTGCCTATGATTAGTACCCACTGTATAAGGAACACCACGGGATAGTACGAGTCCCTGTGGTTAGTACACCTACGTGATGAAAACCATAGGTTTGGGTTGCCTGTAAGTGGCGCCGCTATGTGTGAAACACCATAGGTCTCTATTACCTGTGCGAATTTCTTTACCTGTGAGTAATACCATAATGTGTGGAATACCGCGAGTCTACGATACTTTTGATTAGTACCGCACCATGTCAAATACCATGGTTCTACTCTTCAAGCGATAAGTACCGTTATGAGAGGCCGATAATCTATATTTTGGACCCCTTTAGCTTGCAAGCATCATCGATTCAGTATTGAGCTAAAGAAGCAGTACCTTGGTCAGTATTACTCTTGTTCTCCGTCAGTTTCTGAGACTGAGGTATTGCGGGTCGCCTCCACTGATTGTTTTAACTTCATATCCATCCGTTCATTTTTCGTTCTCACGCTTTGTATTCTGGTCAGTGGAGGATTTTGGATTTTTATTTTGTCATTGCATTTCGTCTCATTTCGTACCATCAGGGGCCAATGACCTAGATGTTAGGCCCCTTAAAACAACAAGCATCATCATCATCATCATTTTTATATTGCACTACTGGTTTCGACCCTATGTGTGGGTCATCTTCAGCTGCTGGAGAACGTTAGTCTTATTGAAAATAACATACAATATTAAAACACTACTTATACTAATTATAAACGACTAATGCTATATTACAATGAAGCACTGTGGTATTAAAATGTACTTTGAAGAGTAGTTTCAAAGTATAAATTGTTCACCAATTCGTTGTAATGTCACTGATCGTGATAGTTATTCACATACTGAGGAATTTGTTTGCAGTGTTACAATATTGACACTCTTATTTTCAATTTAAAAACGCTTAATACTAAGTTGAAAGGTACTGTGTTTTGTAAAATCTGCGTCAGTAGGAATTTTGGCAAAAATTATCGTATGCCTTGATGAGTTGTACAATGAGACAGGTGCGAGTAACGTGTTTTGAACAATTAATTTAAAATCTTCTTATGGTTTGCTCAGGGTTAAGTTGT
Source organism: Anabrus simplex (assembly GCF_040414725.1). Taxonomy (NCBI): domain Eukaryota; kingdom Metazoa; phylum Arthropoda; class Insecta; order Orthoptera; family Tettigoniidae; genus Anabrus; species Anabrus simplex. The sequence continues at coordinate 13,173,364 of NC_090268.1, read as the reverse complement.
TTGTGTTTGATGTCCCATTAAATAAAGTGGGAATGTTCCCCTGTTCATAACAGCGATCTGTTGGACTGTGTCAGATTATACATTTTTGCTGTCTTGGCCTGTCATTTGTGTGCTTGCCGGGAGTGCGTCGTACACTGTTTATAATAAGACTAAGGTTCTTCAGCAGCTGACGATGACCCACACATAGGGTCTAAACCGGCACTGCAATATAAAAAATTATTGTATTGATTCACTGGAATCGTCAATGCGGAAAATGAAGTTAACAGAATATAAAATTACGGCAGTCGTAAGCTCGGTCACCTTCATATTGTCAAAGCCAAAGATTAGGGCAAGAAAAGTAGGAAATTTATTCTAGCCCACATCAGAAGACATAGTGCAGTGTAGACACTACATCCTGCCAGCAAAGGCAGCAAAGAGCGAGGATAAACTACCTCAGTTTCTTGCGGTATTCATCTGAATAAAGATGTGGAAGGAATGCAACGTTTAATTAGGCAATAATATCACACAGTTTTACATTTGAGTAAATGCAGAGCTTTGTCGCGACTACCTTCAACATATCAGTCGTATTACCTGGGGGAGGACAGCCTGTTGATACAGCAGTGCACACACAAACGGTACTGCAGGAAGCTCCTACATTATTAACACAGATCGGTCTATTGTGTATCTCACGTAGTGGTACCGCTGACATCCTTGGAGTAACATTCACCACAATGGAATTACGTAAACTTTTCTTTAAGTTACAAGTGTAGAAAAGGAAATCTACTTACCGGGAATATACGATTCTGTGGAATGTAATGGGCTGAGACTTGCTCCTTCTTTCCGATTTTTCCGTTGCATTTCTTCGTGAGTTAAATAGACTTCTAATGCTGCATCACGGGTTCAAATCTCGTGACTTCATATAGAATTGTAAAGAATGGGCAATGACAACTTATTGGTACAGTCTACATACAGTGTAACCACGGTTTGTGTTACGACCAATGCATGTGAGATTTTAAGGAGGAAAATAATAGACGGCATATATTTTGAACGTCACTGAGATGCTAATTGTGGTCCTTTAGCACCAAAATAATCTATGAATATCTAATGGGACGGCTTCGGGGTCATGACCTCAAGTTTTGACATTGAATACGTACCATATGATGATGATCATTATACTTGTATAAAGGGGTCTAACATCTAGGTCATCGACCCCTCATTACAAGTAACGTAGATTCACGGCGTTCCACATATTGTGGTAATACTCACATGTAATTAACTAGGCACAGGTAAAGCGGACATGTGGTGTTTCTAACATAATGGCGCCACTCATAGGCGACGCAAACACATGGTGTTCCTCACATAGGTGTACTAATCACAGGGACTCGTACTATCCTGCGGTGTTCCTCACACAGTGGGTACTAATCACGGGTACTGTAAACCCACAGTGATCCACCTACGTTGCTACTAATCACAAAACTGTTGTTTACCTCACATAATGGTACTACTCGCAAGTAAAGGTGAGCCATGGTGTTCCTCCCCTGTTGGTACTAATCACAAGCAGTATCATGGTTCTAATTCAGTCATTTCTTGCTTGCCCCATTTATTTGCTTCTTATGAATACCGTGGGTGTTTTTTCATCTGTGTCCCTCACCCATGGGGGGTTAAAGAGGGAGGAACAGAGGAAGGGATCCGCACTTCGAAGAATGAAGTACCGGGGCAAGGAAAGGCAAAGGCTACGAAGAGGGTGAAAATGAAGACTTCCTAGGCTCGAATACAGTCGGAGTTGGAAAAGAACAAGAGTTGCCAAAGGGAGGTTGTACATGGTAGATGAAAGTGAGGAGCCTGGCACAAGTGAATGGAAGCAATGCCAGGACTCAGATAAGTGCACCGTGGTCGCCAACCCACGCTACCAAGTTTAGAGCCAGGAGGAAGAATCGAATGACGAACACCTACAAGATGAGGACACTTGTTGCGAAGGCTGGGATTCACAGCTGAGTCATGAGTGGAGAACATGACGATAACAATTATTATTATTATTATTATTATTATTATTATTATTATTATTATTATTACCGGCCCCGTGATGTAGGGGTAGCGTTCCAGCCTCTTACTCGGAGGCCCCGGTTCGATTCCCGGCCAGGTCAGGGATTATTACCTGGACCTTAGGGCTGTTTCGAGGTCCACTCAGCCTACATTATTAGAATTGAGGAGCTATCTGACGGTAAGATAGCGGCCCCGGGCTAGAAAGCCAAGAATAACGGCCGAGAGGATTCGTTGTGCTGACCACACAACAGCTCGTAATCTGCAGGCCTTCGGGTTGAGCAGTGGTCGTTTGGTAGACCACGACCCTTGAAGGGCTGTAGTGCCATGGGGTTTAGATTTTGGTTTATTATTATTATTATTATTATTATTATTATTATTATTATTATTATTATTATTCATACATTTCTTCACAGGAAATATGGGTAGAAACGGGGCACGGGATGCACCAACTGTCTTACAATAATTAAAGTATTTACACATTACAATACAAATATTGATGTACGGGTATATACAAAAGTGTAGACCACGGGATCTTCATTCTTGCGAGAGGAACGATCGCACAATGTTGCATGTTGACAGGAAGACAGAATGTTGCATAATCTTGTAGATGTTCGGTGGAAGACCCAGTTCTTGCAGACTCTTGTGAAATGTGTGTGGAATGAGGCCGTTGACTGACAGAATCACAGGGACTATCCGTACCAGTTTCATCTTCCAGATCTTCTTGATCTCTTCTGCAAGTTCTTTGTACTTGTAGACTTTTTCATGGTACTTCCTGTCAATATTGGTGTCATTGGGGATAGCGATGTCAATAATGAAAGTCGTCCCAGTTTTCTTGTTTACCAGTATCATGTCTGGTCTCTTATGGTTGACTGTTTTTTCTGTCACTACAGCAGTGTCCCAATAAAGCTTAATCGACTCGTTCTCCACGAGTGGTGTTGGATGGTACTTGCAATAAGGGATACGCTCCTGAATTAATTGGTTTTCCTGAGCAAGTGCCTGGTGTATGATTCCCGAGACATGATTGTGTCGTCTCGTGTATTCTACGGGGGCAGGTACTGGGCAGCCTGCAGTGATATGGTTGATGGTCTCGAGATGAACTGAGCATCGTCTGCATTTGTTGGAGAGTACGCTGTCGCTTTGATGATGTACTTTTTGTAATTGTTTGTAGCTATTAGTTGGGCTTGTATAGCAACTGCAAATCCCTCCGTCTCCCCAAATAAGGGCCCACTTTGTAAGCATATGCACGACGCATCCTTGTCTATGCTCTCTTGGTTTAGATTGCTGTAGTATTTTCCGTGGAGGGTTTTCTCTCGCCAGGTACTTTCTTTCCCCTGCAGGGATACTTGGTGATTTGTATGAGGGCCAAAGGCATTGCATGGATGCAGAACAGTGTACTTGTCAGCAAGTACTACAGCTTTATGGAGAAGGCTATTTTCCTGCTTTTTATGGAAGTATCTCCTTAGGCCACGAACCTACTACGCTGGCGTAGCAGGGGGAAAGGTGATACTCCCACGTGTCGCGTCCCAGGTGGTGGATAGGGGGGTCCTAACCGGCTTGCCGGCGGACTTGAGGGAAATAAAATACCTCTCGTGGACCAAACACACTACCCACTGCGGGTGGGAGACGCACATATAGAATACACCCACGGTATCCCCTGCCTGTCGTAAGAGGCCACTAAAAGGGGCCCAAGGAGCTCTCAGCTTGGGAGTGTGGATTGGCGATTACGGGGCCCTTACCTGAGTCTTGGCAATGCTTCAATTTACTTGTGCTAGGCTCCTCACTTTCGTCTGTCCTATCCGACCTCCCTTGGTCAACTCTTGTTCTTTTCCGACCCCGACGGTATTAGAGCATGCGAGGCCTAGATAGTCTTTCATTTTCACGCCCTTCGTGGCCCTTGCCTTTCTTCGTCCGTTACTTCATTTTTCGAAGTGACGGATCCCTTCTTTCTACTTTTTAGTCTCTCTTTACCTCTTGTGGTTGGGGGACGCAGACGAACAAAACACCCACGGTATCCCCTGCATGTCGTGAGAGGCGACTAAAAGGGGCGACTAAGGGATGATTGAATTAGAACCATGAAACTACTGTTGATTCGTACCATCACGCGGGGAACACCATGAGTTGCCTGTGCTTGCGAGTAGTACCACTAAATTAGGTACGAAATAGGTTTGTGATTAGTAGCAGTAAAGAGGCTGGTCTGTGGGTTTCCAGTAACCGTGCGTCGTACCCATGTGAACAACACTGTAGGTCTGCGTTGCCTGTGATTAGTAACCGCTATGTGAGGAACACCACGGGGTAGTACGAGTCCCTGCGGTTAGTACACCTAGGTCAGAAAACTCATCACCCAGCTCGTTAGCAACAGTGGCTTAAGTCCGGCCAGTATCCAGTGTTTGGGAGATAGTGGGTTCGAACCCCACTGTCGGCAGCCATGAAAATGGTATCCGTGGTTTCCCATTTTCACACCAGGCAAATGCTTGGGCTGTTTCTTAATTAACGCTTCCTTCCCACTCCTAGCCCTTCCCTGTTCCATCGTCGCCATGAAACCTGTCTGTGTCGGTGGGACGTAAAGCAACTAGCAAAAAGAAAAAAAAAACCTCATCGGTTTGCGTTGGCTATGAGTGGCTCATTGTGTGAGAAACACCATAGGTCTGCGTTCCCTGTACGAAGTGCAATACTTGTGAGTAGTACCATCTTGTGTGGAACACCGTGAGTCTTCGCTACTTTTGATTAGTACTCCAACATGGCAAATGCCATGGTTCTACTTTACTAGTGACATGAACCATTCTCTGGGGCCTTACACGTGGATTTTGCACCCCTTTAGACATCAAGCATCATTGTGCTTTTTAAGTGGTCCCTTGGTCAGTAATACTATTATTTACGATCTTTTTTGAGCCTGATCCACTGTTTTTTGTTTGTTTGTTTTTGTTATTGTGTTCATGTCCATCCATTCATTCTTCATGACATTTTTATTTCATTTTGGTCAGTGGATGAATTTGAACTTTTTGTTGTCATTTCATTTCGTACCATTAGGGGCCGATGACCTCGATGTTAGGCCCCTTTAAACAACAAGCATCAGCATCATCATCATCATCATCTATCTCCTTAGGTTCTTTATCTGATTCAGGAGCATGACTTGAAGATCCAGAACTCCTCGGCCTCCCAATTTTCGTGGAATAGTGACCCTTTCCATGCGCGAATTTGGATGATGTAATCTATAGGTGGTGAGCAAAGTTCTCGGTTTCCTTTGTATGCTGTCTGTTTATATAGAAGGCCATTTCAGAATTCCGAATGAATAAACAAGTGTTGGAATAGCGTACGTGTTTATTGCTTTAATTTTGTTCTTGGCATATAGGTAGCTGCGCAAAATCTGATGCAACCTCGATGTATGTTTGTCAATTAGTACCTGTTCGATTTTCTTGTGCTCCAGGGTTACATTCTGAGCAAATCCAAGGTACTTGTTTGCCTCTGTTTGTGTCATTCCCTCAATTAAAGATCCGGTATGGAGCTCATATGGTTGGGAGTTTGTGTACCGACCACGTTCAATTGTTAGCAGCTTACATTTCTTTACTCCCAACGTCATTCCCACATCAGGTGAGGAAGAGTCTATTATATTCAGCAGGGCGTTCATTTGTGTCTCGTTCTGGGCATACACTTTCAGATCATCCATATAAAACAAATGAGATATTCTGTGTTTCCTATTCTTATATTTAATATCAAATCGAAAACCAGTAGAAGATTGGATAGGGGATTCATTGCAAAGCAAAACCACAGAGGACTTAACGAATCTCCTTGAAATGTACCACGTTCATTTTTAATTGTGTCGGACGTGATACATTTATTTTTTATCTTAGTGCAGAGCACTGTCCTCCAACTGCTCATAGTTACCTCAAGAAAACGAATTATGACAGGATTGATCTTGTGCACATGAAGTACTTCTTTTAACCATGAGTGGGGAACTGAGTCAAATGCTTTCTGATAATCTATATACGCTGTGTACAGGTTCCTTTGTGAGTGTATTGCCTATTGTGTTACAACGGACTCTATGATTATCTGTTCTTTGCACCCTAGTGATGACTTTTTGCATCCTTTCTGCTTCTCAGTCAGAATGTTATGGTTGCTGATACGTTTATACATTTCTTCTGTGAGTATAGATGTAAAAAGTTTGTAGATTGTTTGTAGACAAGTGATTGGCCTGTAAGCTGATAGATCTTTAGCATTTCCACTTTCCTTACGTAGGAGGTATGTAATTCCTGATGTAAGAAATTCAGGACACTCTTGAGGATGATGCATGAGCCAAGTGAATTGTTGGGCTATTTTCTTGTGGACACAAGTGAAATATTTATACCCAAAATTTTGTATTTTGTCCTTACCTGGTGCTTTCCAATTTTGAGTTCTCCTGGCAGCGTTGCTCACATGGCTTCCTTCTATGGTATCAAAACTCATTTCTGCATAACCATTGTTGTTTTGCTCTTCCTTAATCCTTGTTTGTATTGTGGACTGTGTTGGTACAACAAATACGTTTCCAAAAGTCTTCCATGTCCTGCATACTTGGAGGTTCTTCTGCCGTTGTTTGCCGGTTTTGCTTGAGCGTTCTGTAGAACTGGCCCTCATTCTTCGAGACTCTTTGTACCTCCTGAGTCTTGCTGCTTTTGCACACAACTTTTGTTTCTGGGTGTCAATGTATTCTTTGACCTTTTCTCTGTGCTCGGATTCATTTGTGTGGATGTTGATTTTTCTGAACACATTCCTCAAGTTTGTTAGTTTTAGTTTTAGTTCTGTTACAGAGGTACGCGGAAAGTTGTCCAATGGTTTTTCTTAGCTCTTGGATATCACTTTGTAATCGACGTTGCCATGGTGGAATGTATTCTGAATCTGCATTCTTACGAGAGCTTCTGGAGAGGGGTATTAGATTTTGGGTGTTCAGCCTAACTACAATTACTGCTGCGCAATAAACGAGGGCATTTGTTTCCTCTATGCTACTGGATCTCTCTATATACTGCTGTAGGATATAATTTACAGTACTTACAAGGGTTTTGCTCATTGGTGTTCCTCGAATTTTGTGTAGTTTTGGTCTATAGTTCACTTTGAGACCCATGAACTCCGCCATTGCCTCTTTAAACATGTCTTCAGCACCTGAGATGTCACCCGTTTCTCTTATTTCCACAGATTTGTCTTCCTGTGGTCATTATTATTATTATTATTATTATTATTATTATTATTATTATTATTATTATTATTATTATTATATATAATTCGCTGGGGCCATCAAGGACCACGTTAAGTCTTGTTGCATTTGACACTGAACTTCGCCTCCTTTAGAGCCCAAAATTCCCTCATTCTTTGTGAGTGGGCCTGCTTACGCTCCTCTGTCCAAGGGGCACCGTGCTTCTCTTCGGTTGCTCGTCTGGGTTTAGCCCGTTCGTCAATATTTTCTTGCGGAAGAGATCTCTGTTAAGGGCGTCTTCAGCTGAGATATGTAGCATTTGCAGGTCTTCTTTGGTATTTCTAAACCAGGGAATTGTGGTCTTGGGGTTTGAATCAAAAAAGTGAAATATTTCTTTAGTTAACTTTCTTCCGTCCATTCTTTTCAGATGACCGTAAAATCGTGCTCGTCTTTCTCTGATTGTGTCGGTAATTTTCTCTATTTTGCTGTAGACTTCCTTGTTGGATCTCTTTTGATGAATTCGATTTCTGTACTTTGATCCAAAGATTCCTCTCACAATTTTGCGTTCTCTTTTCTCCAGTTCTTCAAGGAGTCCTTTGTTGGCATTTAGAGACACGGTTTCGGCTGCATATAGAACTACTGGCTTCAGAACTGATTCATAGTGACGTATCTTGGTGTTTTGGGAAAGGCATTTTTTGTTGTAGATTGTGCGGGATGTTTGGTAGGCTATTTCCAGTTTGCGTACTCGCTCCTGAACTGCTTCTTTGTCCAGTCTATTTTTCATGATGATCTCACCCAGGTATTTGAATTTGTCTACTCGGGTGATGTCGCCGTATTTTGTATGGAGTTTTGGTGGAGCCTCTTTGATGTTAGTCATTACTTCTGTTTTCTCAAACGATATCTGCAAACCAGTTTGTTCGGCAATTTCCTTTAAAATTTCAACTTGAGCTCTAGCGGTTTCTATGTCGTTTGAGAGAACAGCAATATCATCGGCAAATGCTAAGTAGTCTGTTGCGATCCCCTTGGATTTGGTTCCTATTCTCAATGGACTGTAGTTGGTTTCCTGTAATCTCACCCGCCAGGTTCTGATGATCTTTTGAAGAACACAGTTGAAGAGTATCGGGGATAGCCCATCACCTTGTCGGACTCCTGTTTTGATGTCAAAGGAATGCGAGAGACATCCGTGGAACTTCACCTTGGATTTTGTATCGGTCAGGGTGGCTCTAATTAATGCCAGCAGTTTCAAATCAACTCCAAATTCATTTAATATGTTTAGCAGGACTTCCCGGTCAATGGAGTTGTACGCTTTCTTAAAGTCCACAAAGACAGACACATACTGCTTGGACCTTAGTGTACAATATGTGATGATCGTTTTGAGATTTTGGATCTGTTCAGCTGTTGAGCGACCTTTTCTGAACCCTCCTTGGTATTCACCTATTTGATGTTCGACTTGTGCTTCCAAACGCTCCAGAATGGCAAGTGATAGAATTTTGTCAGTCACGGGTAGCAAAGATATTCCTCTGTAGTTGTTGATGTTCTTCATGCTGCCTTTTTTGTGTAATGGATGGATCAAAACTATTTTTCAGTCTTCGGGTAGGGTCTCCTTGTTCCAAATTTCTTCTATTTGCTTTTGCAAGATATCAAGTGATTCCTCTGGGGCATATTTCCATAGTTCTGCTACTACTGAGTCTTCCCCCGGCGCTTTGTTATTTTTGAGACGGGCAATGTGGCGCTTTATTTCATCTCTGTCGGGTGGTCTGGAATCTGGGTACCTGAGTAAGGGTTCCTTGGTCTCAATGGCGCTTTGCGGTTTAGAGCAATTAAGTAAATTCTTGAAGTAATCTGCCAGAATGCTGCAATTTTCTTCATTTGACATCGCCAGTGTGCCGTCCTTTCGCTCAAAGCATAGAGATGGTGGTTTATAGCCAGTGAGTTTCATTCTTCCTAAAGTTTTGTTCTATCTTTTCAATGAGAGGTTTTTCGTATTTACGTTTCTCAGTTCTGAACACCCTAGCTCCTTGGGCACGTTGGGTTTTGTAGGTTTCCCAATCATTTTCTGATTTCGTAGAGTAGTACTGTTTCCACACACTGAGTCTTTCTTGGAGGACTGATTCGCAGGTACTATTCCACTTTTTGCTTCTCTTGATTTCTGCAACGTCTTTGGCGGCCTCAACAAGGAGACTTTTGGCGTTGTTAAAGTCACAGTCATTTGGTCTAGCCTTCTTCTGGAACTCCTCGACCCTTTGCTGAAGTTTATCATTGTCGAAGCGTGTGATCTGTTTGGTTGACTTCCTTGTGTTTGCGGGAATTGGTTTGAATTTGATAAGAGACATATAATGATCTGAGGCCACATTGATGCCTTTTTTTACTTTGACATTCATAATATCAGGGCTGTTTCTCCTGGAGATTGCAACATGATCAATTTGGAACTCTCCGAGAGCTTGGACGGGAGAACGCCAAGTCATTTGCTTTCTGGGTAGATGGCGAAAGTGTGTCGACATGACCTGCAGGTTGTGATTTTCGCAAATGGACACCAGTCTTTTGCCGTTGGGATTGGTTCTTTTGTGAGCAGGGTAATTTCCTATAACTTTCTTGTACTTCTGTTCACGACCCGGTTGGGCATTGAAGTCACCCAAAAGAAGCTTGACATGGTGTTTGGGGATTTTGTTTAATTTTTCATCCAGTAGGTCCCAGAACTTATCAACTTCGTCTGGATCAGACTTGTTCTTATCGTTTGTAGGAGCATGTGCGTTAACTAGGGCATAGGTTTTGTTCGCGCATTTAATTGTGAGTATAGACAATCTGTCATTCACAGGTTCGAAATTTGCAACCGATTTAAGGATCTTGGTTCTAACAGCAAACGCGGTTCCAAGCATCACAGCTCCATTGAGGATTCCTCTTTGCGTTTTGCTCTTGAAAAGTCGGTAGCCTTCGGATTCAAAAATCTCTTCATCTGGGTACCTTGTTTCCTGTAGGGCCATTATGGATATCTGATTTTCGTGAAGAGCTTTGGTGAGGGTTTTCAGCTTTCCAGTTTGTGTAAGTGAATTTATGTTGAAAGTTGCTAGAAAGGTTTTAGATTTTGGCCTGAGTTTTTGACTCTTCGGGGTACACCGAGACGCTCCGACTCGTCTCTTGCATGATGTCGAGTCTCCCCCAGAATCCGAACGAGACTCGTGCGCCGTAGCATTCACGACGAGGGATTTATCCAAAGATTTACCCCCTGGGGTATGTTTCTTGAAATGTTGTGCCATCATGCTTTTTGACTTGACTTTGCTTTGGACGGGTACCCATCCTTTTACAACTAGGGTTGTTAGCCCTAGAGGTTGCTTCAAGATATTTTCTGGCTTCTGGTCATTTGCCGTAACCCTGGCAAGGGACCAGTTTTTTTTTCACGGTGGTATTTTATTTCCCTACTACCCTCTGACTCTGCTGGCGGCAGAGCCAGCGAGCTTCCCCAATTCCAATGGGACGCGCCCGATGGAGGTAACCGGTAAATCCCCACTATTATTTATTTATTTATTTATTTATTTATTTATTTATTTATTTATTTATTTATTTATTTTTCAGTCGTGAAATCTACAGAAACGAGGTTCGCTACCTTCAGATTCAGGTCGGCACGGGAATACTTTGAATACTTCCATTATGTCACCATACCCTATGAAGGGTACAAGGACAGAGCGACGGTGATAGCCAAATGACATCATCGCTAATATCTCACTGATGCACCCGCAGTGTTGAATGAAATGGCGTGTGGCTTTTAGTGCCGGGAGTGTCCGAGGACAAGTACGGCTCGCCAGGTGCAGGTCTTTCGATTTTGACACCCGTAGGCGATCTGCGCGAAGGGGTGAAAATGAAATGATGATGAAGGCGACACCTACACCCATCTCCCGTGCCAGAGAAATTAACCAATGGTGGTTAAAATTCCCGACGCTGCCGGGAATCGAACCTGGGACCCCTGTGACTAAAGGCCAGCATGGGGCCGGACCCCGCAGTGTTAATCACAGCCAATGCGTGCAGAGTGGTAAGGCATGACCAGGCTATGACTTTGCTTTTACAAAGTCTGTCATAATCTTTCATTATCAGTAAGTAATGGACGTCAACATTGAAGATCGCTATTTGAGTAATAATTGACATAATTTCTTCGAGGCTGAAACGTAGATGGAGCTACAGAGAATTGTTGATGACCACCAAGTGAGAGCAGCTCGAGACCACAGCACGTCTGGTGGTCGTCAGAATGCATTTGTACTTCACACGAGGCTATTAGGACGTATCTGGAAGATACTCATTGCTCCAGAGAGAGAAAAATCTGATACAGTGGAAGATTTTCCTTTCAGAATCTCTCTGAATATCGCAAACACTTCGAGACCCGTTATCGTCAGCATGTCGAGTTCTAGGAAGTGAAACCAAATAATACTGCATTTCCTCAAGAAAATCCGTTAGTGACCAGTTCAGAGGACTGACGGTACTTTCCTTTGGCGTTCAGCGCATAGTGAATTGTACTTCGTGTGACCAGGGGAACACGGGTTCTATTCGCACTTCGTCCGAGGACTTTTAACATTTTAATCGCACCATCGAACAATAAAGTCTTCCTGCGTAACTACCTCTCCGTTGTATAAAATCTTAATTTAAAACGTTAAGGTGCATCATGTCTCAGAAGATATCTCATCAAAGGTTGTCACACAATAATAATAGCTTATGGACTCCTCAGGGTCCTGCTCCAGGTCTTTCTCTAGTAGACGACCCACAGGCGACCTGCATGTCTATGAGAATGGAGCCCTACCTAATATGACATCGGAAACACACAGCCCCCATGCCAGATGAATTAACCGACTAAGGTTAAAATCCAGGCCCGCGTAGGAATCGAACTACGGACCCTCTGAACTGACTATTCATCCTAGGGTTAGGACGGTTATATTAAACTAATCCATTTTCCTGAAATGATTCGTACCCACAAAATCCTAGGTAATTGCGGTACTCGTTAATTCGTCGTAATTACTTCTAAGATATTGCCCGGAACTTGTGAATTTGGATAATTTCATATCTTGTGGGAGTAATTTAGTCTAATCGAACCTTTGGTCCTTTATTTAAACAGAAAAATAGTAATAATTCAGTTTAAGTGAGCCGACCAGCCGCAGAAGTATCAGGGTGGGATAAAAAAGGAATGTGTCGCGAATGATAGAAAAATGTAATCCTCCAGGACTATAGGATTGAATACCATTAAGGGCTGAATAATACAAGAGGTAACCAAAGAAATTTGAAGCGGAAAGCCACAAGAACATGTAAGCAAACGATGACATAATCCGAGAACTGCATAATACACAGCTATTCGTCGTAAGTACTGAAATACCTTGAAGAAGCTTTGTTAAGTTTCTAGAACCAGTGGACTGGTTTGATTTACTGTTCAAATTATTAAGGGCACGTGTCAGTGAATACCATAATAAAATAGTGTGAAATCACTATATTTGCCATCATAATTTGACCAGATACACTTGTTCTATGTGGACAACTTCATTTTTTCATTGGTCTTGGTGTATGAGGTTGACATACGGGAGTGTAATGATATTTTCAATGAATTGCATAGAAAATAAGGGAGGCGGGAAATTATTACTATTGAACGAAGAATATGTAGAGATTGGTAGCATTTGACACCAGAATAACGTTTTTGTGGCATCTAAGTCCCATACTGTAGGTGTAGCGGGAAACGAGTTAGCTGAAATGGGCACATTGCCCTCGATCACTTGCAAGGTTTTCAGCCAGTGAGATTTGTTCTCAGTCCGCCTCTGCGGTGTAGTGGTTAGTGTGATTAGCTGCCACCCCCGGAGGTCCGGGTTCGATTCCCGGCTCTGCCACGAAATTTGAAACGTGGTACGAGGGCTGGAACGGGGTCCACTCAGCCTCGGGAGGTCAACTGAGTAGAGGTGGGTTCGATTCCCACCTCAGCCATCCTGGAAGTGGTTTTCCGTGGTTTCCCACTTCTCCTCCAAGCAAATGCCGGGACGGTACCTAACTTAAGGCCACGGCCGCTTCCTTCCCTCTTCCTTGTCTATCCCTTCCAATCTTCCCATCCCCCACCAAGGCCCCTGTTCAGTATAGCAGGTGAGGCCGCCTGGGCGAGGTACTGATCATTCTCCCCAGTTGTATCCCCCGATCCGATGTCTGAAGCTCCAGGACACTGCCCTTCAGGCGGTAGAGGTGGGATCCCTCGCTAAGTCCGAGGGAAAAGCCAACCCTGGACAATAAACAGATTAAGAAAGAAATAAAGAAAGAAAGAAAGAAAGAGATTTGTTCTCAGCTGAGACATTTCGCTATGTTACCTTGGGAACACGAGTGGAAGGCCACGGTGTAGTAATGCACTCCTACTCATTGAGGGGTGTGTACTTGTGGCGGTCATCGTACATATCGTTGCGGTGTGCGTAGACCTGGTCGATCTGCGCCGTAGTCTAGAACCTCCGAGTACCATCTCCCTCATGACAAGCAGTCAGCAGACCTCGCATCCCTTTCATGAGGGATAGTGGTCGGTTTTATTGTGTTTAAAAGTTAAGTTCTTACTTTTTATGTTTTTGTTATTGTTGATTACCTTTTTTAATGCATTGACTTTGTTTTTATATTTATGTATTTTACATCCGACAAATTATATAAGTCCTCCCGGGGTACTGCTGAATATGTTGTGACAAGTCTACGCCATAAAATAATCCGTAGGTCTCCAGGTCCATACTAGTGAAAATGTGGGTTCGTGTTCTTGGAAATAACCTTTGCGTGAAGTAGAATGTCTTCTGGGTGTGGCACCAACATGTTAACTGTTGAATACTGTTTCACACTTATAAACACGTTAAACTTGACTTCCGTTGTTTATAAACAGCCAGTTCTTCATAATAACTATTAGTTTGTGTTAATGTGGCGCCTTGCATTTTCAAACAAGGACAATGGACTCAGATAAAGATTTGGCCTTTGTTATTGTCACTGTTGCTTCTTACCGGATCATGAGGATGATGATGATAATGATGATTGTTGTTCTTTAAAGTGCCTAACAACTAGGTCATCGGCCTTTCATGAGAAGGAAAGGAGAATGTTGCTACGACGATATCTGATTGGAAGGCACAATGTGGATTAAATTTTGAATGATCTAAAAGTAGAAGTTCGGTTTGGGTTTAAAACCTTTCTGAGAATATCTGAACATGATTTTAATGTAGTTTACGTATACGAACTCGGCCGAATCAAGAGTAGACTAGACTCGCGGTATTCCACGCAGGTAATGAAATTCGCACATGTATTACATACCTACGCTGTGTAGCACATTGCGGCGCCATTTTCAAGCAACGCAAACCGATGGTGTTCATCACCTAAGGGCCGGTATTATAATGAAAGTTTAAACTGAAGATTGAGTTAAACTGTAACCAGAGTTTAAACCGATGTTGAGTCTTATAATATCCGGTCTAAGTTAAACTGAGGTGAAGAAGGAAGTATACGATCTTGATAGCAGTTAACTTGAGAGAAAAAATGACTATCAATAATGTTTTGCAGTGACTTCCAAAAAAAATATGATTATCGGTAATGCTTTGTTTACTTCTTGTAGGGAAAATGGCGGATAAAAACAATAAACGTTGGCCTAATTTTACTTGTAAGGAAACAGAATTGCTTGTGTCATTACTACAGAAATACAGTGGCATTATTGAGTGCAAAAAGGACGCTACGACAAGGAAAGAAAAAAAATTGGCCTGGGAGAAACTTGCTGAGGAATTAAATTCTTATAGTGGCAGCTACAATTTTCTTGATATTCAGATTTGCGTCAACTACACCTGCACGTTTAATGAAAAAAAACCCTCCCTGTTTCTGTATTGCTCTGCAGAATCTCCTCCAGGGGACTGTATTCTGGTGTGGGTACAGTCAATGGCACCAAAAACCCTGGGAAACTCAGCAATTTTGTAGAACTGATTGTTACTTACTGACATGTCATTTTCCTCTGTTGGTAATTTTATTTGCTGTGGAGCAAAAGAAGCTATAACAGTGGCCTTATGCATTCCTGCGAAATCTCCCGAAACTACCGAAGGCATAAAACCGCAATGCTATTAGGAGTTGACTGAGGGGTTCTGCAGCATGATTTCTGAAATAGAAGAAAAGTTACTTCATTTCCTAAAATCTACACTTTTGACATTCAAACAGTTCAAAAATTAATTTTTACATTCTTACCTTTTCGTTGCATGTTTTATTCTAGCACCAGTTTGCTGTAATAGTGTTATGAGAGTCTTTTCTGTAAGCCTAAAACTATTTTAAAACTCTGCTTCATACTATATATGTGAAAGTGACGTGCCCTTGCTCGAAAAACTCGTGGTGCCCGTGGTCATTCAATAATTTGAACCACTTCTTCATCATCGCTTAGTATTTCTTCAAACACCATTCGTTCTGCCATGTTGTAAGGTTATGTATTCTTAAATTTCAGTTTGAGCGGTAGATAAGTGGCAGTAAAATTAATCTCTAGTTAAACTTAAGATTAAGTTTTATAATACGCGACTAAGAGATAAACCAAAGTGTAAACTGAACCAGCAGTTTAAACCTCCATTATAATACCGGCTCTAAGTGTACTAATCACAGGGACTCGTACTATCCCGTGGTGTTCTTCATATAGTGGGTACTAATCATAGGCAAGCCTGAACCATGGATTCCCTCATCCCATGGTGTCGTTCATAAAGTGCTACTAATCACAAACCTATTTTTTTTTTTTTTGCTAGGGGCTTTACGTCGCACCGACACAGATAGGTCTTATGGCGACGATGGGATAGGAAAGGCCTAGGAGTTGGAAGGAAGCGGCCGTGGCCTTAATTAAGGTACAGCCCCAGCATTTGCCTGGTGTGAAAATGGAACCTATTTGGTACCCAACATAGTTGTACTACGCGCAAGTAAAAGCAACTCATGGTGTTCCCCGCCTAGTGGTACTAATCACAAGTAGTTTCATGGTTCTAATTTGATGATCACTTAGTCGCCCCTTTTAGTCGCCTCTTACGACAGGCAGGGGATACCGTGGGTGAATTCTTCGTCTGCCTACCCCACCCACAAGGGGTTGTGTGTTTGGTCCTCGAGAGGTATTTTATTTCCCTCCAGTCCGCCTACAAGCCGCTTAGGACCCCCATATCCGCCACCTGGGACGCGCCACGTGGGAGTATCACCTCTCCCCCTGTTACGCCAGCGTAGTAGGTTCGTGGCATCACGTCTTGAATTTTGAATTTTGGTCAGTGGATGAGTTTTGGTCTTTTCACATGTCATTACATTTCGTGTGAAATGTCGTATGGCTTTTAGTGCCGGGATATCCCAGGACGGGTTCGGCTCGCCAGGTGCATCTCTTTCTATTTGACACCCGTAGGCGACCTGCGCGTCGAGATGAGGATGAAATGGTGATTGAAGACAACACATACACCCAGCCCCCGTGCCATTGGAATTAACCAATTAAGGTTAAAATCCCCGTCCCGGCCGGGAATCGAACCCGGGACCCTCTGAACCGAAGGCCAGTACGCTGGCCGTTCAGCCAGCGAGTCGGACACATTTCATGTGATTTCTTACCATTAGGGACCGATGTCCAAGATGGTAGGCCCCTTTGAACAACAAGCATCATCATTATCATCATCATTATCAAACAACTATCAAGGAAACGGTATTGTGAAGGATTAGCTGATAAGAATTAACTATCGTAATTAATGTTCCGTGCTGGTATATAGACATCATTGTATCGCGGCCTAAACAGTCGCTTATCTTATTTAACGCTGTCAGAGAGTTTACTCTTAAGCAGTTCATGATGTAACATTGTGTGGCTTTGTTTCGGTATTAGTGACCATTGTTAACGTTCGCAAGTGGAAATGTCTGGCAATTTACGCAGAAGGTCTGTTATGAAGCTAGTCTCGAGAAAATATATTGCCCTATTCAGATGTTATTCGGAACATGCACGTAGTTGGACGCTTAAATTCCGTGTAATGAAAGTTGGTTTTAAAATGCATGACTCTCTGCGTACAACTATAACGAATACTTGCGCTGTATTGTTTCACTTCCAATTAATCGTACTGGTGTTAAATGTCACCTGATCCCATCAGTCCGGTGAAATGTGGTTAGTTTTCCAGGTCAGTAACACACGTGTCCATTTCTCCAACCCTAGCGTGTGTTGTCATTAAGATATTTTGTGAAAATACGTTTGCAGTTTTAATTGTACATTTAAGTAGAATCTAATCAGAAAGTAGAAGCAATGTGCAGGAGCTTCAATGTCGACAACTTGCACAGTGCGTTCTGTTGCTGTTTCTATACGAGACACAAGGGTATTTTAAATCATTTGCGTCATAAGTATACATTTGAGCGTATTAAAAATATACATATATATAAATATATATGATGGTGATTATTATGATGGTGGTGCTTGTTGTTATAATGCGCCTAACATCTAGGCCACCGGGCGAGTTGGCCGTGGGCGTAGAGGCGCGCGGATGTGAGCTTGCATCCGGGAGATCGTGGGTTCGAGCCCCACTGTCGGCAGCCCTGAAGATGGTTTTCCGTGGTTTCCCATTTTCATACCAGGCAAATGCTGGGGCTGTACCTTAATTAAGGCCACGGCCGCTTCCTTCCAACTCCTAGGCCTTTCCCATCCCATCGTCGCCATAAGACCTATCTGTGTCGGTGCGACGTAAAAGCAACTAGCAAAAAAAAAAAACATCTAGGCCATCGGCCCCTAACGGTAAGAGATGGAGCGAAACGGAACAATACTGAATATTTTAAATCGTATCCACAGACTAGAACTTAAAATCAATGATTATGACTGTAACACATTAAAATACACAAACACAAACTAAAACAGAGTCAATGGAATAACAGGTAGGTTGTTTTCAATGAAATAAAAAGTACAAAATATATTATTACACACGAAAATAGACGGCGAGGTCTGCTGACTGTTCGTTGTCTCGTAGGATGAGGGAGATGGTAGTCGGAAAGTAGTATAATAAGCGGCTTCGGCGGCTACCGCCACCGCAGGCTCCCAGAGGCCACCTCCACCACCACCACAGCCAGAGGCCTCCCAGATGCCTCCTCCACCACCACCACAGCCAGAGGCCTCCTAGAGGCCTCCTCCACCACCACCACAGCCAGAGGCCTCCCAGAGGTCTCCTCCACCACCCGCAGGAAATTCGAATTTGTAAACAAAGCCACGTGCTTTTTGACAGCTATCATCGACAACAACGCATCGCTAACCTCAGTACTGCCATCTTGACGGGCCTAAACCTCAGTAGTACCAACTTAACCTAACTAGCGCGAGATTTGAATTGGTAAACAAATCCACGTGTTTTTTGACAGCCACGTGCTTTTTGACAGACAACAACGTATCGCAAACCTCAGTACTGCCATCTGGACGGGCCTAAACCTCAGTAGTACCAACTCATCCTAACTAGCGCGTGGTAAACAAATCCACGTGCTTTTTTGACAGCTGTAATCCGCCATCTTTAAACTACAGAGCACCGTGCTGCCCTCTTTATCGCAGTAGCTGCAAATTCATCACCTGCCATCGGCAGTGCTGCCATCTTGGCGGGCCTAAACCTTAGTGCTACCAACTTAACCTCACTAGCGTGAGATAAACAAATCCACGTGCTTTTTTGACAGCTGTCATCCGCCATCTTTAAACCACAGAGCACCGTGCTGCCCTCTTTATCGCAGTAGCTGCAAATTCGTCACCTGTCATCCGCAGTGCTGCCATCTTAACGGGCCTAAACCTTAGTGCTACCAACTTAACCTCACTAGCGCGAGATTAGAATCGGTAAACAAATCCACGTGCTTTCTTGACAGCTGTCATCCGCCATCTTTAATCTATAGAGCACAGTGGTGCTCTCTTTAGCTACTTACGTTTGAAATGTGGTGGCGGATAATTTGAAAAATGCTTTTTGATAGCAGCCATCCTTAATACAGGGAGCACCGTGCTGCCCTCTTTAGCTAGATACCTGTGGTGGCAGGCAATTCCACATGACAGCAGCCATCTTTAATCAAGAGGGCACCGTGCTGCCCTCTATGTGATGGCGGCAATTTGAAAAATTCTACATGCTCTTGTTTGGAAACAAACTCACGCGCTTTTTTACAGCCGTCATCCGCCATCTTTAATCAACAGAGCACAGTGCTGCCCTCTTTAGCTAGATACCTTTGAAATGTGATGGCGGCAAATTCCACGTGCTCTTGTTTGGAAACAAAGCTATGTGCTTTTTTGACAGCTGACATCCGCCATCTTTAATCTATAGAGCACAGTGCTGCCCTCTTTAGCTACTTACCTTTGAAATGTGGTTCGTCACAGCTGTCATCCGCAGTGCTGCCATCTTAACGGGCCTAAACCTTAGTGCTACCAACTTAACCTTACTAGCGCGAGATTTGAATCGGTAAACAAATCCACGTGCTTTTTTGACAGCTGTCATCCGCCATCTTTAATCCATAGAGCACAGTGCTGCCCTCTTTAGCTACTTACCTTTGAAATGTGGTGGCGGATAATTTGAAAAAATGCTTTTTGACAGCAGCCATCTTTGAGCACCGTGCTGCCCTCTTCAGCTAGATACCATTGAATTCCACGTGACAGCAGCCATCTTTAATCAAGAGGGCACCGTGCTGCCCTCTTTGTGGTGGTGGCAAATTCCACGTGCTTTACAAACTCACGTGCTTTTTTCTGACAGCTGTCATCCGCCATCTTGCATCACAAACCTCAGTGCTGCGCTCTTTAGCTAGTTACCTTTGAAATGTGGTGGCGGCAATTTGAAAAATTCTATGTGCTCTTGTTTAGTAAACAAAGCCACGTGCTTTTTTGACAGCTGTCATCCACCATCTTTAATCAATAGAGCACTGTGCTGCTATCATGCGGGCAATTTCGTCAGCTGTCATCCGCCATCTTTAATGTACAGAGCACCGTGCTGCCCTCTATGTAGTAGCGGGCAATTTGAAAAGTTCTGTTAGCTGTCATCCGCCATCTTTAATCAAGAGAGCACCGTGCTGCCATCTTTAGCTAGATACCTTTGAAATGTGGTGGCGGCAATTTGAAAAATTCTATGTGCTCTTGTTTAGTAAACAAAGCCACGTGCTTTTTTTGACAGCTGTCATCCACCATCTTTAATCAATAGAGCACTGTGCTGCTATTATGCGGGCAATTTTGTCAGCTGTCATCCGCCATCTTTAATCTACAGAGCACCGTGCTGCTCTCTGTAGTAGCGGGCAATTTGAAAAGTTCTGTTAGCTGTCATCCGCCATCTTTAATCAAGAGAGCACCGTGCTGCCATCTTTAGCTAGATACCTTTGAAATGTGGTGGCGGCAAATTGAAAAATTCCACGTGCTCTTGTTTAGTAAACAAACTCACGCGCTTTTTGTCAGCTGTCATCCGCCATCTTTAATCTATAGAGCTCAGTGCTACACTCTTTAGGTACATACCTTTGAAATATGGTGGCGGATAATTTAAAAAGAAAAATTCTACATCAGCCATCTCTCGACGCTAATTGCACAAGATGGTGGCTATACATGACTCCTTAAAGGTGCTTATGCAAGATGGCCGCTATACATAGGTTCTTATGAGATGCCCTTGGGATGCTTGCGCAAGATGGCGGTTATACAAGGCTCCTTATGAGACGCCCTAGAGATGCTTGCTCAAGATGGCGGTTGCTCTTATGAGGCGGCTTGAGGGTCCTTGCACAAGATGGCTAGAGATGCCCTAAGGATGCTTGCGCAAGATGGCGGACGCAAGATGGCGGCTATACACGACTCCTTATGAGACGCGTTAAGGGTGCTTGCGCAAAATGGCTGCTGCTCTTATGAATAAAGCTAGCTTAGAGGCTAACGTGTCGTGCTAGTTCGATTCATTAAATTTGGGGCTTAAATGCATAATGTTAAATATCTCGAAAACGGTGCATCGTAGAGCAAAACGGACAAAAGGTTTCTACCCAATACCTCGGTTCGCAGTATGGGGAACAAGTAAAACATAGTCTATTGATGAGATCAACGGTTCGGTTCCTACTTAGACCCTTTGCCATTCGCTCTGTTTCAGCTTGTAATGAAGCAAGTCTTCGTAACATGATCAGGTCTAGCTATGGTAGAGAGTATAACGTACCGTGCAGGTTCGATTCATTACATTTGGGGCTTAAATGCAAAATGTTAAATTTCTCGAAAACGGAAAATTTTTTCTACCTGATACCTAGGTTTGCAGTATCAAGAACAAGAAAAAAAACATAGTCTAATGATGAGATCGACGGTTCGATTCCTACTTAGGCCCTTTGGCATTGGCAGCTATCTATTTCTGCAGTGATGACGTCATTAAGCATGTTTAGACTTGCAAATCACAGAAGAAACGTAACAAGGCACATAGAATTTTTCAAATTGCCGCCACCACATTTCAAAGGTAACTAGCTAAAGAGCGCAGCACTGAGGTTTGTGATGCAAGATGGCGGATGACAGCTGTCAGAAAAAAGCACGTGAGTTTGTAAAGCACGTGGAATTTGCCACCACCACAAAGAGGGCAGCACGGTGATCAAAGATGGCTGTTGTCAAAAAGCATTTTTTCAAATTATCCGCCACCACATTTCAAAGGTAAGTAGCTAAAGAGGGCAGCCCTGTGCTCTATGGATTAAAGATGGCGGATGACAGCTGTCCAAAAAGCACGTGGATTTGTTTACCGATTCAAATCTCGCGCTAGTAAGGTTAAGTTGGTAGCACTAAGGTTTAGGCCCGTTAAGATGGCAGCACTGCGTATGACAGCTGTGACGTACCACATTTCAAAGGTAAGTAGCTAAAGAGGGCAGCACTGTGCTCTATAGATTAAAGATGGCGGATGTCAGCTGTCAAAAAAGCACATAGCTTTGTTTCCAAACAAGAGCACGTGGAATTTGCCGCCAACACATTTCAAAGGTATCTAGCTAAAGAGGGCAGCACTGTGCTCTGTTGATTAAAGATGGCGGATGACGGCTGTCAAAAAAGCGAGTGAGTTTGTTTCCAAACAAGAGCATGCAGAATTTTTCAAATTGCCGACGGTGCTCTCTGGATTAAAGATGGCTGCTATCAAAAAGCATTTTTCAAATTATCCGTCACCACATTTCAAACGTAAGTAGCTAAAGAGAGCACCACTGTGCTCTATAGATTAAAGATGGCGGATGGCAGCTGTCAAAAAGCACGTGGATTTGTTTACCGATTCTAATCTCGCGCTAGTGAGGTTAAGGTGGTAGCACTAAGGTTTAGGCCCGTTAAGATGGCAGCACTGCGGTTGACAGGTGACGAATTTGCAGCTACTGCGATAAAGAGGGCAGCACGGTGCTCTGTGGTTTAAAGATGGCGGATGACAGCTGTCAAAAAAGCACGTGGATTTGTTTATCTCACGCTAGTGAGGTTAAGTTGGTAGCACTAAAGTTTAGGCCCGCCAAGATGGCAGCACTGCCGATGACAGGTGATGAATTTGCAGCTACTGCGATAAAGAGGGCAGCACGGTGCTCTGTAGTTTAAAGATGGCGGATGACAGCTGTCAAAAAAGCACGTGGATTTGTTTACCACGCGCTAGTTAGGATGAGTTGGTACTACTGAGGTTTAGGCCCGTCAAGATGGCAGTACTGAGGTTTGCGATACGTTGTTGTCTGTCAAAAAGCCCGTAGCTGTCAAAAAACACGTGGATTTGTTTACCAATTCAAATCTCGCGCTAGTTAGGTTAAGTTGGTACTACTGAGGTTTAGGCCCGTCAAGATGGCAGTACTGAGGTTAGCGATGCGTTGTTGTCGATGATAGCTGTCAAAAAGCACGTGGCTTTGTTTACAAATTCAAATTTCCCGCGGGTGGTGGAGGAGACCTCTGGGAGGCCTCTGGCTGTGGTGGTGGTGGAGGAGGCCTCTAGGAGGCCTCTGGCTTTGGTGGTGGTGGAGGAGGCATCTGGGAGGCCTCTGGCTGTGGCGGTGGTGGAGGAGGCCTCTAGGAGGCCTCTGGCTGTGGTGGTGGTGGTGGTGGAGGAGGCATCTGGGAGGCCTCTGGCTGTGGTGGTGGTGGAGGTGGCCTCTGGGAGCCTGCGGTGGTGGTGGCCGCCGAACCTGCTTATTATACTACTTCGGAATTTTTAGACTACGGCACAGATCGGCCAGGTCCACGCACTCCGTGAGGTTAAGATGATCGCCGCAAATACACACCGGAGGGCGTTCACCCTTCAGTAAGTAGGAGTGCGTTGCTATACCGTGACCGATCCGAAGACGACATAATACCACTGCTTCTCTCCGAGATGCCCGAATCTTTGTTGTTCCTTTTATCGCCCTCAGCTTACCGTACAGAGCGGTATGTCCCACCCCATTTCACAATGGGACATAACCGGATGTCTCTTCTGAATAAGTGACGCTTTATTTATTGGAACATATTTGACTTGTATACTGATGCAGGAACAAGTATCACTGACTGGAACTCTGTAGGGCAACGAAGGCAATGTAGCAGCCCCCTTGGCAGCCTTGTCAGCTTACTCGTTTCCCTCTACACCCATGCGGCCTGGGAGACACATACTCGTAATTCTGGTTCCGGCATCCAAACATCCGGTCAACAGGTCCTGGATCCGCTGAACCAGAGGGTGCCGAGGGAAACGTGTATTTATAGATTGTAGCGCGCTCAAGATGTCGTACCGATATGTTGTTAACATGTCCTTCTTAAAAGGATGAGTATATTATATTTTTCTGCGTGAATTACGTACATCAGCACTACAGAGTTCAGGGCTCAAGCAAAGGTTCGCGTACTGTACCTACCTTCCTTACGTATCAACAAATTGGCATGAGATATATCTCATGGGACGTTGACGGGTTCTTCTTCACTTGCTTAGGTAAGAGGCGGGTTTCAGTAACTTTAAACTAATGTCTACAACGAGAGGAGTCGAGTCCATTGTCATTGGTGATGAAGTAGAAGAAGGTTGTGACATTACACAACCTCTAATCGATGAACTCAGTTAAAAAATAACAATAATGAGAGACGCTGGCTTTGGAGACCTTCACTCAATTACCTGAGGGCCATCCTTACTAGAAACCACCGCCTTAATTAAAAAATGAAATAAAGAAATTCTTCAGATCCCTGAGATCGGTTTCCATGTAAGACTGAATGTACCACCATAATGACCTGTGTTAATCTAACCCCCGTAACACGAGCTCTGGATTCTTGGTACAGTAAAGGCAGTCCAATGGGTGTGTGCCACACAGTAGTTGTACGGCATGGACCCTTAATTGAATCCATGTGACCTGCGACTGTGTCATGGACCGACATCTAACTCTATGATTTACGTTAAAGTCATTGTGGATCATGATCGCAAAAAAATTATGCTCTACTGGCAGATGGCCCTAATCTACGTCACTGAGGTTGATGACCCCATGACAATTCTAACTTCTAAGCCGAAGCCTGAACACAATTAAGTTACAGTACTTGATGACCAAGGTTTCCACGTTAATAAATCCCCAACACATCTGATACTCAACAAATCAAAATCAAATAACAACAACAACAAACGCTCACAATGCTTGTGGCAGTAAATTCCCTTAAAATCGGACATGTTCCCATAATCAATACATTAGTAAGTTGTAATTTCCCAGCAAATAAAACTAAGATTTCCTGAATACATTTTCAAGTTGGTCACTTGGTTTTAAGTTAATTCTAAAAATACAGTTCCACTAACGTTAATAAATTAATAGATGAAGTAATCTCTCTATCCAGGACGAAATGGTTTCTTCAAACTGCTTCAATTAAAATTTCGTTATTACTTGGACATGTTTGTCAGAAACATTCCTTTGACGAAAATATTCATCTGCTATTATTTATGGTCAAAGTTTTCTTCGCCGCAGCTGGAAATCGAAATACATTGTCATAACCACTGGTACTATTTATTTATTTCATGACGTCACTCAAAAAGTTTACATTATAACACTCATAATTATTAAGAAACTAACTTGGATAATCGTAATCTTATATTCTGTAATCTGCATAAATTTGCACAAAACGCAAAATATAAACCCATGTCAAATCGCTTATAACGCCTACGGTTATCCCTTGGAAAAATTCCGGTACTCCCTTCGATATGATTTCAAGCCGATGAAACTCAAGTGTCGTAATGCACCTCGCCCAACTCTAGGGTGGATGGTCTACTGCACCCCATGTACTCAACAAGCAAGACCTCATATCACTTGAACCTGCATTTGTGCCTTCGAAACCAACAACACCACAACCTTCACGGAACTGTATGGATTGACAGCTATCATGACATTCAAATAAAATCATCGCAATTCTTTAAACAACCCTCAACAACACGAAACAACATCACTGCAGCTTCTCAAATTTTGAGATCCATGAAAATGGTTATTTACAACATAATATACCATCGTGTCATTTCCGTCGCCTCGATAATGAATCTCAAGTCTGTAATAAACGACTCTCTTCTAAAATAATGAAATAAATTCCACACATGTACTACAAATGACAAAATCTCAGTTACAATCCCTTTCTAACAATGAACTGGCTTCACTGCCCAACAGTTGCCTTAATACCTGGACAAGACCCCTTCTCGCTATCTCTTAAAAAATCCATACTCGTTAACTTGACTTGTATCAAATGCAAACCTCACCTCGCTGACAATTCGTACGAAATACAATTCTTGACAACACAGATTTTGAGAAGAGATTTAATTGAAAACGTCACTTGAAATATTCTTATCGATCACGGTCGTACAGTTTCAAGTGGAATGCTAACTATGGAATGATCCTATTCCCATATCATTAATTACACAAAATAAATCCTCGGGTTCCCTACACTGTAAATCCCGGCACAAAGTCTCTTCAACACTACAGGATTTCAACAAACTGACCCACATTCCTTCCCAACTTTTGCAAGACTTATACCACTTGCTACCACAAATTCTCTACACGACAATAACATGGAATACCTCTCTTACGTTATCCACTATGTTGTTACTTAACACACACTGTGACAAACTAACCATCTTTCCTCGAACATCTGTGTTTGTCAACACAATATTTCCAAAACCGAAACTCACGACTTGACTTACAAAAATGTTACCGTTATTTTCCTCTAATCAATTCTACACAGATTTTAACAGATCTTTGGAATAACATTTCCCTTCCACAAATCACACCCTGGTCTCGCCTCGTATCTTCCCTTGACAAAATCTACAGTGCCGAACACATGACGGTTTGCCTTCCGCAATAGCTGACATTCCATCATTATCGCCCACTCGCACTAAATGGTAAACCACGAATTACACTTACAGGAATTTCATCTTTACACTGAACAAAATTTCATGACAAATTTATGCCTTAACTTTAGCGAACAAAAATATAGGAAATAAACGTACGGAAATGATACTTTGCTCTAGACTTTCCATTCGTTTTACAATTATCAAATCTGCTACTGTACAACATTTCACACGCGAGTTTCGCGACTTTCCCGAATATCCAAGAAACGTTAAAAAATGCCCTTTTGTCGTATTCCTCTGACATTTTTACGAAATAAAAGGGTGACAAAATGCGTCACAGCTGCACAAATGAAATGGTGATATCACGAAATAAATAAAATGCACTTAAAAAGAGGTACTCTACATACCTGGAAGACGTACGCGGTCTTACATCTTATCAGGCCCACCAGCCTCTCTCATTCTTTATATAACCGTCTCGACAGACAGTGGATTTACAAAAGATATTCCACAAACCTACTACGCTGGCGTAGCCGGGGGGAGAGGTGATACTCCCACGTGGCGCGTCCCAGGTGACGGATAGGGGGTCCTACGCGGCTTGCCGGCAGACTTGAGGGAAATAAAACACCTCTCGCGGACCAAACACACAACCCCCTGTGGGTGAGGGACGCAGACGAAGAATTCACCCACGGTATCCTCTGCCTGTCGTGGGAGGCGACTAAAAGGGGCGACCAAGGGATGATTGTGTTAACACCATGAAACAACTTTTGATTAGTACCATCTCGCGGGGAACACCAAGGGTCATCTTTACTTGCGGGTAGTACCACTACACGAGGTACACCAGAGGTTTGTTGTTGGTAGTAGCAGAGAGTGATGATGATGATGATTGTACCGGCAGCTACACCCCAAAGCCGCGCATTCAAATTCAGCTCGAGAGGGTACGTCACTCTCTATCCCAGATTTAAAGTTAAATCTTTACGAAATTTTTACATTAGTCGAAGATGATTTACATTTCAGAAAAGTTTGTTACATAACAAAAGAGTCGGACCTTTCTCTCGGGTTAAACTGCAGAGGTAGCAAGAAAGAAAGAAGTTATGTGGCCTTTACCTTGTAGATGTTTTGTTGAATGATGAAAGAGGCCACCCACCTCCTGCTTTGACACACACGCTCAGTAAGATGACGGTCAATTAGCCAAGAAACGTGAAAAGCGGCAGTTTATAAACCGTCAGGGAAGATTCGAGATCATTCATGACTAGCCACACCCTCTCAATTTTATTGGTAGATTTCAAAAGTAACACTCAGAGTGAAACAAGAAGCCTGTGATGGGTTGAAAATTCAGCGTCTCAATGAACTCCTCTATTGGTAAAACAGTGAAACTGAAACTACACCAACTTAGAAGTTTACTCAATAGATGTCACCACTGAAATATGGTGTAATTTCGTTATTGTAAAGTTTCCTCAACTGACTGAATTTCTCCTGGTTTTGTTTGCCATTCATCAAGAAGTTTGGACTTTCTTCCATAGATGACACTACAAAAATGTATGATCATGCACCCTTGTGCGAAGTGAAATAATTTATAATTTAAAGAAGTTTTGTATTTCTAGGTTTGTGTAACAGATTGATGTTCATTTGTTTTTGGGTGGCAATATTTCCTTTTTCTTTCCACCAGTTTTGAATCTAGCCAATCCCTAATTTCTGTAATTAATTGTATTAAAAAGGTGGGATATAAAAATCACAATATTGTAAGCATATTATAGCAAATTCAATACCGGTCTAATCATGGGATTGGTTACATGTAAAGTATATTTTTGTCAGTGGACGATTTTGAATTTTGAATTTGTCATTATATTTCGTACCATTAGGAGCGATGACCTCGATGTTAGGCCCCTTTAAACAACAAGCAACATCAACATCATCTTCACCATCATATCAGTCACAGATTGTTCCACGTACCTTCGGTTCCTTGCCTTGTCAGACAGCCAAGTGGGGTACCTCCGTGGGTATTACGATGACCTGAAATAATCCTGGACCTACACACTGGTCCGAAGGAAAACACAGGCCTTCGATTTATCGGAGGCTCTTCCTGTCCGTTGTTGGCCAGTATCCAGGTGCAATCGTCGTTTACACGGATGGTTCAATGACAGAAAGGAAGGTGGTCTGTGCATTCATTGTGGACAATGATAGGTTTGTTTTTGCTCACTCAGAAACCCGTAGTGTATAAACAGCAGAGCTGTATGCTATCTGTGAAG
Organism: Anabrus simplex; assembly: GCF_040414725.1. Lineage (NCBI taxonomy): Eukaryota > Metazoa > Arthropoda > Insecta > Orthoptera > Tettigoniidae > Anabrus > Anabrus simplex. The sequence goes on along the minus strand of NC_090268.1, from coordinate 13,144,751 downwards.
CTCTGCGTTACGCACTGTACAATGAGCGCCGACACTTTCTTCTGTGTACTGACTCCTTGAGCTCGCTACAGTGTACTGATACCTGTTTCCCTCGACACCCTCTGGTAAAGCGGGTCCAGGACCTGCTGGCCGGGTGTTCGTATGCCGGCACCAGAATTACGTTTATGTGGCTCCCAAGCCACATGCGCGTAGAGGGAAATGAATTTGCAGATAAGGCTGCCAAGGAGGCAGTTACACTTTCTTCTTCTTCTTCTTCTTCTTCTTCTTCTTCTTCGTCTTCTTCTTCTTCTTCTTCTTCTTCTTCTTCATGTGCCATGTCCTCGCAGAACTTTGGCGATCAGTAGCATGATCAGTTGTTTGTTCATAGCTGTTCTGAACAGAGTAAGCTTTGTCACCCCAAACCACTGGCTCAAGTTGCCGAGCCATATGTCCTACTTCTCCCCGGACCACGTTTTCCATTAACTTTCCCTTGGAGTAATACTTGCAGAAGGTGGTATTTAGAGTTCCGCATCATATGACCAAATTATTCTAGTTTCCTTCTATTGATGGTAGTGAGAATTTCTGGTTCTTCGTTCATACGGTGCAAAACGTCTATATTGGTCATTTTAGCTGTCCAAGGTATCTTCAGCATCCTTCGGTACGTCCACATTTCAAATGCTTGCAATCTCTTGCACATGGTCTCAGTTAGTGTCCATGCCTCAACGCCGTATAACAGAATGCTGAAAACGTAGCACCGGAGTAGTCGTGTCCGTAGTGAAATGGAAAGGTCCCGGCTTGTCAAAAGTCTCTGAAAAGAAGTTCTGGCCTGCTCAATTCTGCATCGGATCTCGTAAGGTCCCAGTCATCATTGATATGACATCCCAGGTACTTAAATGTTGTTATTCTCGCGATCTGTTCCTTCGCTGTTGTGAGATTACCTCGAATGCGATCTTCTTTCCTGCTTATAACCATCCACTTGGTCTTCTTTACATTAAGCTTCAAGCCCATTGCGCTGCTGGCTTCAGTGACAGCATTAAGTAGTTCCTGTAGATCCTGGAGATTGGTTGCAAGTAGCACAGTGTCATCGGCGTACCTGATGTCATTTATGATGAAACCATTAACCACAATTCCTTGAGTCTTTCCGTAAAGAGCATCTCGAAAAATATTTTCTGAATAGATGTTGAAAAGCATGGGGGAAAGAATACAGCCTTGGCGAACTCCTTTCATAATTGAGACTTCTTCCGAGACACGACCATCAACTCTTATGCCAGCACACTGGTTCCAGTAGAGATTACCAATAATACGAATGTCCCGTCCATCAAGTCCTAATTCCCGAAGAATGTTCATAAGTTCATCATGGCGGACTGTATCGTTGCCTCATAAGGTTCCAGCAAGTGATATTCGCCCTCAGCTGAGACATTTAGTTATGTCCTATTGGGAGATGGAGTGGCAGGCCATTCCAATTCCAGATAAGCTGAGAGGGATGAAAGGAACAACGCGTGTTGCCGGACTTCCCTGCGGGTTTCTCGGAGGGAAGCTGTGGTATTATGTCGTCTTCGGATCGGCCACGGTATCCTGACGCACTCCGACATATTGAAAGGAGAACTCCCTCCGGGGGTGTACCTGCGGCGATCATCTTACCGTTGTACACATCCTTACGGAGTGTGTGGACCTGGTCGATCTGCGCCGTAGGCTTAACCTGCCGAGTACAATCTCCCTTACCCCCTGTGGATAGGGGACGCAGATTTAGAATACACCCACGGTATCCCCTGCCTGACGTAGTAGGCGTCTACGCTACTTTTGATTAGCATCCCAACCTGACAAACAGCATGGTTCTACCTTACTAGCGACAAGTACCATTATGACGGATCGTTGGCCTGGATTTTGGACCCCTTTAGACAACAAGCATCCTCGATTTAGGATTGTGCTTTTGAAGTGATCCCTTGGTCCGTAATACTGTTTTTTAATGATAGTATTTGGGTGGGATCCACTGATTGTTTTAAATTCATATCCATCCATTCATTCTTCATGACATTTTTTATTTTGGTCAGTGGATGATTTTGAACTTTTAATCTGTCATTTCATTTCGTACAATTAGGGGCCGATGGCCTGGATGTTACGCCCCTTTAAACAACAAGCTTCACCATCATCATCATCATCATCATTATTATCATCATCATCACAATATCCCTCATTCTGCGAGATGACGAGCAGTCAGCAGACCTCGTCATCAGTCTTATGAGGGATAGTGGTATATTTTATCGTGCGTAATGATGTCTTTTGTCCTAGTGTATTTCTGAAAACTGCGCTTATATCCCATTGGTTTCATTTTAGTTTGTGTTACGTACTTTAATGTGTTATTTAACGTAAAACGTGAATTTTATATGTATATATATTGAACCCTTTGGTCCATATTGAGGGATACCTACCTTTCTCACCTATCAGCAAAGTTCATGAGATCTGTCTCTTGGGTCGTATCGGGTTCTTCGTCACTTGCTGAGGTAAAGGTAGGGTTCAGTAATTCTAATCTATCTACTGGAATGAAAGGTCTATTTAAAAGATTCCTATTTATTCAGGACAATTCTGAAGCAATCTGATATGTCAACGGTATCATAGAAGTCAACTGTGTCCACTGGACACCACAATCATTTAACATAATGGTCAGAACACTGGTGTGAGACTTTAACGTAACTGCCTGATGGGCATTCTTACTAGAAACCATTGTCTCAATTATTAATCATTTGAGAAAGGAAAGTCTGCCTTAAATTCGGCTTCCATGTGAGACCACATGTACCATCATAGTGATTCGTTATGGTCCAGCCCTCGTAACACGAACTCTGGACTCTGGGTATAATTAAGGCAGTCCAATTGGTGTGTGCCACACAGTGCTTCTACGGCATGGACCCTTAATTGAATCGATGTGACCTGCGTCTATGTCATGGACCGACATCTAATCTTCTAAGTTACTTTAAAGTCATTGTGGATGATGACCGCAAGGAAATGAGGCTACAGTGGCATACGGCCCTAATCTAAATCACTGAGGTTGATGACCCCTTGACCATCCAAGTTTCTAGGCTGAAGACTAAACACAATTAAGTTACATCGGTTGATGACCAAAGTTTCCACTTTACTATCCCAGCACATTCACTGCTCAATCAATCAAAGTTCAATAATTACAACAATAGCAATGCTCACAAACTTTGTGGCAGTAAAATCCATTTCATTCGGGTATGTCCCCTTAATCGTTACTTTATTTTTTAATATTCCCCAGAAAACAAACTAAAATTTCCAGAATGCATCTCCAAGTTATTCGCTTGATTAAAGTTATTTCAAAATGCGGTTTCACTGAATTTAATAATTAAATAAATTTCAATGATTTAACGAAATGTTAAAGAACCGTAAATTTTATCTCCGCGGACTCTGGTTTCTTCACAAATTTCTACGCAGCTGTGATGTGAATTCAATCTAGTGATATTTATCTGGCTGGGAAAGAATTGTTACATAATTCATGTCCAGTTATATATCTTGTCTCATGATTTCACACTTTAAAATCTAATCTAGTCCTAACCGTTATTAACACTTGGATATCCTATGAAACTACGTACAAACCAAACAACTCGCCATATAATTACGATGTCATATCTCGTCATACCATTTATGAATTTTGCACACCCCTCACAGACAAACCAATCATCACGACCATCGCTCCATATTTTGGACAACCCTGAATTTGGTTACTCTGTTCCTAATACTCAAAGTTCGTGATTTCAAATGTTCAATCCGTCCCCAATTAAACACATTTTACAGTATTTCACAATACTCATATCATTACCGGCTATGAATATCAACTAAATCCAGCATTTTAACGTTTTCCCCGGCCGAGAATACAGTACAATCTCAATTCCACGCCTGTCCCGTTATCACAGCTGAGGCCTCTCGTCCCCAAGTTCGCTTGGCAGTAACGTGAAACACCTGGTTTATTCCAGTTGACTGGCTTCTCAAAATGCTCTCTTTAAACTCTGCCGACATAATTAAACAAATACGATATTCTAACCAACAAAATGCACAGATTATGCTTCAAGATGGCCACACTAATTATACGCGTCGCCAATTAATACCGCTATGGATTTCTATGAATTTCTTTCCATTCCCAACAAATATTCCTCGGGCTATCACGTCCCGGCTTCAATGACAGGACTCTAACCTGATTCGCACATCTCATCTCAACTCATATAAAACATTCCTCGGGCTTCCGTGTCCCGGCTTCAATGACAGGTCCAACCTGATTCAAAAATCTCATATCATCAAAACTAACCTCTGTTTCCCAGCTCCACACTTATCATCGACAAAGAACTGGAATAAAATCCTCACTAGAAATCTCGACGTCTAATATCGCACAATGCATTAATCATGAATAACTTCGCATAAAGGATATCGTATTTAATAACTTGATTTTTACGAGAAATGACTGAAACATTCTACTTGATCTTTATTGTCAGTGAGACACAGTTTAAAATGGGCCTAGAAAAACGCTTCTCTCCGTGACCAAATTCATCACCCTAGATTCTCACCCGACAGCGCGCTTCCACTCGTTTGAAAATGAGTAACCATGGATTATTATTAACGTCAAATTGCAGACAGGAAAATTTTACGTCGAATGAACATCTTAATTTGACATCACAAAATATAGGCAGTACACTCACACGGATGACGATCTACATTGGACGTGATATCACTTCGAAACCCTATTCAAAAACTTTTTACAACATTATACGGCACTCGCAAGACTTCAAAAATTTATCCAAGTGGAAAATGAAACAAATTACTCTTTTAGTCGTATTCTCACATTTACAAAACTTAGTAGGGGTGACCACTGCGTCGTATATCCCCATTCAAATACACTTTTAGAGATTATGAGACAAGATATAAGAGGTAGTAAGATGGAAAGTCACCTACCTCATGTAGTCACACCATTGTTCGTCATAGGGCTCACCTGCGACCCTGGCATTTTATTTAGCCATTTTTACATTCATGGCTTTACAAACAATTTTTTATATTTCTTCAGGTTTCCTGGAATAAAGCATTAAAAAAAGAAAATACCCTTCACTTGTTTGCTGAGCGCACACGATGGACAATAATTATTTCCGCACACGAATTACTTAATCACATTAGAATTTATTCAGTACTTTGACCGTCCTATCTGGTACAATTATTTCACTCAAGAAAACTATCTCCTCATTGAGACAAGACCTAGCCACAATGGCTAAAATCTGCAGTTGAACTCAGTCTACTTTCGTTGGTTGGATTTCGCAGAGCAGCTCAACAATTTTTCGTTCGCTTTGTATCACAAATGCCGGAGAAGGAGACTTCGTCATGGCGTCCCTTCATATTTATAGCAGTTACCCCCTCTCTTCGGATATCTCCCTTTGGCGCCAAGAAAATTTCTATAAATTTTCTGACTTAACTAAACTGTAATTCCAAGAGTTTAGAACGTGACTACATGCTTGCTACATTTCTGGCGGTAGTGTTCATGGACATTTAAAATTTATACGGGTTCGATTTGTGAGATGATTGACCCCCTTTGATATGCACTATATTTTTTGACTTGGCTTGGGTCACGCCATGTACACGCGCTTTGAAATAGTTCACAAAAATGACTTGAGATTCTTTCGCCGTCGACACGTGTGGCTGACGTCACGTATCCCAGAGCGTGGGACCGAAGGTAATCACCTCCTCGTCACGTGTCAAATCCATGCTATGAAGAATCCAACTTTCAAATGATTGTCGATTTATGCATAATGTTCTTAGGGCACAAAGGTCATGGGTTCAATATATATCTGCGGACTTTCAGGCAATGTGTTATTCCTTTGTTACCTGTATTTTCTACTATTTTATTAGACAATAAACCATTGCGAATTAGATCCACTGATTGTTTTAATCTCATAATCATTTTTCCTCATCACCATTCTTTTTAAGTCTAGTCATTGGATATACTTTAAAATTTTAATTATCATATATCATGCCGTCTATCTCATTCCATTAGGTGCCGATGACCTTAGACGTTAGGCCCCTTTTAACCACAAGCATCAGCATCATCAAACAGAAAGCTATGAAGAGAGAGATGCGTGGTTAAATTATGGACGCTGTGTTGTGATTCTTTTGCTCATAGCATTTGTCAACAAACAGAAAAGCATTTCAATTGATTTAACGGACATTCTGAAATACTCAAACATTTCTCTTGGTTGTGTTTTAGTTTGTGTAGGAGCACAAATATGACCTGTCACTTATTATAAGATGATCCAGTATTTTGTTTGACGACGAGGACGAACAGCCAACACGGCACATAACTGTGTTAGTATTTAATGGAGAGCAGTGGCGATACTTTGCTAAGTGTGGCTACCCACCTCGCGGGTTGACCAGCTACGTGAAAAACACACAGTAACGTAACTTGAATTGATGATGATGATGACAACAACTTCACTTTTATTTGAATTCAGGCAAGTGCGGTCCTCACCTTTATACCAGTTCGCCCCGCCATGCAGTCGATATGACACATTCAGTCCGGTGGCCTCTCGACATGAGGTGGCAATAGCAATGTGCTGAAAGCATTAAAGACCGCTTCCTGCGAGTTTTCCGTGGGAGTCCCGTCCGTTGTCGATCAACAACCGATATTATCAAATACAGTAGAGACAATACACGACACTTACGGATTTCGCCTTGCTAAAATGGGAGACAATTCGATGGTGGCGCTCCTAGTGACTTGACCTGAACAAATCGCGCTAAATTCAAATATCAATGGAAATGTATATACGGAAATGGATACATACATTACGTCTAGAAAGAAAGTGGTATTGAGATATTAACTTCGAAGTTGCTAAAGCAATTCTGGATAAATGAATGAAGAATTATTTAAAAGGTTATTATTCAAAGACTGAAATTAGACACATAAACAAGGTGTGAAATGGACTGCTGCGAAATGGCTTGATCTTTCATTTATGCATTACTTTTTTAGCTTTAGCATTCCTGCCTGAAATCTTACGGTTGGATTTGTCTTTTATCCTCATTTAAAAACGATGTATCATCACATTAAGACATTTGTCAATAAAAATATCGGCACATTCCTTACACATATGATGCAATGAATTAACATTTAATAGCTGGACAATTTTCCTCTTAACATGAAGCCTACTAACAGAAAGAAAATCTATAAAATCCCGGCTTTAATCTGAGAAGAGGGATAAAAGAAAGAAAAGTTTGAAAATGTTGCCGATAGTGATGCTTTGAGGAATATTTACGTACAATTAGAGTAAAAATGTAACATACCCTTGGCTGTATAGTCGACGATTTTTAAAGTCGCTGGCCTGGAAATGATCTGAACAGATCTTATAATTCTTATACAAGCGTAACGTCCCTTCTTTCTTATACACTTTATCCAAATCGCTTCTGTGACATTTCAAAACCCACAGATCACACCTACAACAACACATCGGTATTGAAGGTTAACTGCTGCACTATACAATAAAATATGCGTATTATATTTTAAGCCCGTTAAAACATGGGTCGAGCAGGTCAGAAGATTATGAAGTACTATAAAAATCACTGTCACTGGAAGAATATATATGCAAACACAATATTACTTACATGTTCTTGTCACGAGGGAACCTGAAGAACGAGCGCGCATTTTTCTCTACTTCGTAATTACTGCAGCGAAACACAGCACATACCTTTCCCCTCATGTTGAGAGGAGATATCAAGGAATGACACACGCTACTATTTAATTATGTCAACTCACTAAAAGCGCATAAATAACACCAAAAACTTCACACAAAAATGCACGTGCTCTTATGACAGAATCAGTACCGTTCAGGTCTATCCGCTAGAGTGTCGTGTATTATCTCTACTGTATTTGATATTATCTCCCTAAACTATCGACATTAGTCAGACTCGCTCCTATGCGAGTGGCGGAATCCCCTCGTGGCTAACCTGTTTGCGATTATGTCACAATTCGAATGCTGTCAGTGGCATAGATGGGTAGTCATTTATACACCCCTGATCTCACAAGTGATGATGTGAAGGTGATAGAAAAGACTGATAATACCTGCTATCGGACAAATATCGAACCTGATCTGGAGTTAGTCTCACACACAGGCGCTTCCATGTTTTAGGTGAAGCAGAGGTCGCCATTAGTTGTTCATGTGAAGATTGTGTTAGGGAGATTTCATTATAATGGCAGGCCTCCTTGCCTACTGCCATTCATAATCGAGTTGGGCGTTTTCACTTAATGGCAAACACTAACTTTACACCTAACTTTTCTGACTGTTTCTGGTGTCTTAAAGGATCTGTTAATGGGCAGGAATCCAACCTGTCAGCAATATTAAGGCAAAAGAGTGGTTTTAATAATACGTAACCGGATGAGTAAAAATGCAAAGGAAAGAGTATTAATACTAATATTCTAGTATTGAAATAATGAGATAATTGCCCTGCATATATATCCTGCAAACGGTTCCCTAAAGAACAGTACAGCATGTTTCTGAGACATATCGCTAAAATTTCTTGTAAGACCAAAATAACCCTAAACCGGGCGCGCTGGTGAATTTCGTTCACCAATCTGCGTATTTTATCTGTAGTTTTTAGTTCCTAAGAGTTACAGCCGTCACTCTGCTAGTACCTTCCGGCGAAGTCTCATCGATACTCTCAGTGAAGCGGTATCTGTTCAGGAAGTTGTACGTGTCACGCTATTCGATCTTGACTCGTACGTGCCGTCATTTGCTGAACTTTTTTCACCACGCGCCTGGAAATGTAAGTAAAATTGTACCTTAAACGTTCTTGGAGTTTCATTCTTTTTGTGGACTATAGAGGAAACAAAAGTAACTACCTATTTTTATTGTTGGGCGAAGTTTGTGAAGGATGAAGACATACAAACGTTGTTACAGGAATTATCTGATGAGAAGGATGGATCTGAGGAAGCTGAAGTTTGTGATTCTTCTGATGGTGAAGATGAAGTGGTAAATTATTCAGGAAGAAACATCGGAAAAAACAAATGTCAATCGAAGGGAGAGCGATGCATTCACTGTGAGTGGAAGCGAAAACAAGTCACCACAATGAAGTGTAATCAGTGTCATAATTTTGTGTGTAAAGCACACTCTAAAAGATGCATTAGATGTGTGAGCTGTGAGAATAATGATAATGATTAATGAAGATTGTTAGAAGTGTTTCATTGTAAGTTCTCATGAGTTAAGTATTCATCTGTTTCAATTTTATTTTCAATCGTCAACCCATGAACATTTTTACTTTTATTATTATATGTATGTACGGCCACTTGTAATTTGTGTTGTAATTATTATCTCTAAGGATTATAAAGCACATCAGGAGTAACAATATCAGTCGTGTAAGAGTTAGTACTTGTTAACCAGTTGCTAAGACTAAGAAAAATGAATGGTGAACGAAATTCACCACTCGCCCGGCAACGTGACATCTATAGGCGCTCCCGCTTTAGGGAGAAAGAAAGATATCGAAGTAATCTAACAGTGTATCATCCCACTACGAAACCTGCTACTAATAGATCTACAGCGTTCTGCCCATCTGTGGAACGAGATAGATTTTTTCTTCTCCCAAAATCTTTCCATCTGGGCACGGAACATTTACCTTCGTTCTTCATTCCATGATTTATTCGTCCCGGGATTAATTTTCTCAGCAAACTAACTGACGCTTGCTAACTGCTGTTTTGAAACGGAGCCGATCTTGAACATTTCCTTAAGTACCTTTTCTATTTCTCTGCCTTTCATTGGGAGAGCAAAGTTGAGAATGCTTTTGGTGAGTCTGTCATTGTTCATTCTGAGAACAGATTATTATTACTATTATTATTATTGTTACCGTGTTTTTGTGGTAGTTATGCGTGAAAGAAGGTGCGTGGTGGTGAACAGGTCTCAAGCTATGAAAGTAAAATTAATTTAAAATTTAACAAGGTTATATTTTCTTTTCAAAATAAAGAAATAACAAACATGGCAGGTACAGAGTAGCAAGTCAAAAGGGTAGTTACAATATTTACAGAATTTGGGCTTCGAGCCCTGACTTCACAATGCTTGGGCAATCAGCCCAACCTTACTTCAAAATAAGTATTAACAGAGGGGCAGAAAACCCCATTCAAGCTCAGGAGCACTTGCTCCAAATTACACCGAAAAGCCTCCCCGAGGCATCCAACACTCAATTTTTGAAAAAGAGCCACTCGCTCTCAACTTTAAGCCTCTCAAAGGCCACACCAAACTCCACCTACAAGTTGTCCTCTCTGGACATAGACACAGGGGTAAAATACCCAACCTACTGAGGTCTATTAGATAAAAAAAGGGGTAATTACATGACCTCTAAAATAACAATTTGAGAGGAGGCGATCTACACTCCTAATGTATTTGTTTCAAAACCTAATTTGGCTCTAGGCCACTGATGCAAGGGCTAATCCCATACTACGGAGGTGACTTTAGAAAAGAAACAAATTTACATAATGTTAAGGAAGAATAGGTTGAGAAAATAAGTTCACCTCAAAACAATATGAGTGGGAGCTCGAGAGGGTTACGCACTCTCTATCCCAATACGTAGTTTAAAAGATAGAATAGATACAAGTTTCTTTACATTTTTAAGGAAGGTTACATAATGGAAAAACTTCGGACCCGCCCCGAGAGTTAAACTGCTGAGCTAGCAAAGAAAGAAGTTATTAATTGGCCATTACCTTGTTGTTGACCGCTGCCGAAGAAAGAGGCGCTTCCCGCCCCCTGCTATGTACTTTACGCACTGAAAGATGGAACAGAAGTGGCCCGGAGACCCTAAAATCAGCAGTTTATATCCTCTCGCGGAAGGTTCGAGGCGTTAGGGGAATGAAAACACCCTCCCACAAACTCTTTATTGGGTAGGATACAGCAACATATTCAAGTTGGGGGAAGATACCTCGGATTGGTCAGAAATTAATAAAAGAAATTCGGGATTGGCTAAATACAAAACAAGGGGAAAGAGAGGGGTATACAGCCAACTTAAACAATAACAGAAAGAAATTTAACAAGAAACAAATTTTTGAAATAAAAATTTCTCCAAAAAAATAGTTCTTTCACTCCGCACTAGGGTGCACTATTGTTGATCTTCAGTAGTGTCCTCTAGAAGAGAAAGTTCACACTTCTTTCTACAAGCAAAACAAAAATATGTCGAAAATGACACAGTTCAAAAACTCTAAAATTTCCAGGTAGTGACATCTTCTGAGAAACTTGAAAATTAATACCGTCAATAAAGTTCAGACTTCCTCCGGCAGAGGAGTTTCAACTGGCGCACATTTTAAATTAGCGGCGTGGAGGTGTACCGCCCGGTACAGACCTCCCCCCACCAAACGTTCCTCCAGGGGTGACACATGAAATCTGTTTGAGACAAAGTCCAAGTTATGATGTGGATATGAAGATTGATTGCAGAAGCCTTTATAAGATTTTCTTAATTTGGTTTGATTCAGTTTCAAAAAATTTTGTAGTAACAGCGGAAGTACTGTTTTAATGTTTGTAGAAGGTTGAATTGAGAAGGAAAACTTTAGTTTTAAAGTCTAGGAAAAATTTTCTAAGTCCACCAGATTTTGTTGTTGAATTCCCAAGTGTAGTCATTGCTTATAGTAACTGTCCATGTAGTTGATGTTGATTAAGTTGGATGGCCAGACCGGCCGTTGCAGCTTGCGTCCAAAGGAGGCCGCTCGGACCCCTCAAGTACCCTGAGATACCGCTCGCCCGCACTATGAGGGGAGCAGTGGTGTTGAAGCACGCCGCGCCCGCGGTGAACATATACAGGCTGCGGGCAAGTAGCAGGTCGTGCGCCGCACATCAGCCTTGGCCGGGAGGAGAGCTTCGGCTCGCCGTGTACATGTCGTCCTCGCTGGGGTCGAGGGGGCCCTTCCTCTAGCCCAGTCGCGGCACGGCGCCACGCGGCTGCGGGGGCACTGAAACATTAAAACTAGGCGGCAGAATTGTTCGACCATCATCATTTTTTTGAGGGCACAGGCTTGGTGGAGAGGTTGAGGGGCCAGCGGCGTGCAGATATCCATGGCGTTTAATATAAGCAAGCCACAGTGTGTATAGCAGGAGACGGGAGCGTGGTAATGGCCGTGGTAAGGACAGAATGGCAGTTTAACGGTGCGGGGAGGGTTTACAAAAATACTTACATATGAAACTAAATTTTATAGAAGGGGCAGAAAGCCTTAAAAGTGAAACTCAAAAAAAATATATATAACCTTCATATTCCTTTCAAATTATATGAAGCAAGTTGACACAAAATTTACACTGGTTTCACCTGTGACAGGTGAACCCTAAATATCCTCTCGGTGGCTGGATTACTTAATAACAATGTAACCGGCGTAAGAAAATCGAGAATGATACAAGGCCCATGAAATCTGGGGGCAAGCTTGCCCGCGGGAACAAAGTTCTTGACCATAACTTGGTCACCTACCTTCAAAGGGGTGGGTCTCCGTCCACGATCGTACCTTTTCCTAACCTTTTCATGAGACACTTTAAGATTGGCTTTAGCCTTCTTCCAAAGATCTTTAATGTTGTCCGGATCTATTGTCTCGGGTAGAACGTCACTCAGAGACCAGAGGTTAGAGAGCGGCGTGTTGGGAACAAACTTGAACATCAAAGAGGCTGGAGTAAATTTATGTGATTCATGAACCGCCGAATTCAAAGCAAACGCTAACCAATGCAGGGACGTATCGCACCTGGAATGATCTTCATGATGATAGGCAATAAGCGCGGACCTGAGATTACGGTTAACCCGTTCAGCCAGAGATGGTTGAGGGTAATAAGCAGACGTAGTTACATGAGAGATGGACAAATCGAAACAGAATTTACGAAAAAGATTAGATGTGAACGCCTTACCATTATCAGACACAACATATTGGCACGGACCAAAAGAGGCAAAAATAGAATTTAAGCAAGTAATGGTAGACTGAGCGGTAGCCAGCTTAGTCGGAAATAACCAGGAAAATCTAGTAAAGCCATCTACGCATACAAAGATAAACTTGTTAGCATTTCCCTTAGACTGGGGGAAGGGTCCTACATAATCAATATACAGGCGTTCCATGGGGCGCGACGCTTGATGAGAAGACAAAAGGCCTACCTTGGTGGACATGGTTGGTTTACTAAGCAAACAGGGTTTGCAAGCCTTCACTATTTCACGGATTTCACCGTCCATACCTTTCCAGATGAACATTTCACGAATCTTCTCACGAGTTTTAAAGATACCAAGATGCCCTCCTAATGGGGTCTCATGATAATACTTGAAGATCATAGGTACAAGAACAGCTGGAACGACAACTTTCATCATCTTATCATGCCTCGAAGGGCAACGTAGAACTCCATTCCTCAGAACATAAGGGACGACATGTTCCCCAGAAGAAAGGGTTTCCATTATTGGAGCCAGCGTCGGATCTTCACGTTGGTATTTTTCGATATCCCTAAAGAGCATGGGAGCATCTGTTAAGATGGCATTAACATCAGATAGTATGGACTCGGAAGGTGATGAACTGCCGACCGGTTCATGGGTCTCGACGTCGTTAGAAAACATACGGCTGAGTCCATCAGCAACAACATTTTCGGTACCTCTGATATGCCTGACATCGAATTGGAAGGCAGAAATACGGATGGCCCAACGGGCTATACGACCAGTACGACGCGGCCTACCTAAGACCCAGCTTAAGGCTTGATTATCTGTCTCCAGGTCGTATTTGACGTGTTCCAGATAGAGACGGAACTTTTCTAAGGCGAATAAGACTGCCAAACCTTCGAGCTCATAGATGGAATACTTGGCTTCTTGAGCCGATAGAGTCCTAGATGCATAGGCGATGGGTCGCCTCCCTAATTCAGTCTCTTGAAGAAGGACTGCCGCTACTGCTGACGACGACGCGTCGGTTTGGACGATGAATTTCTTCGAGAAATCAGGCATAGCAAGTACAGGGGCATTACAGAGAGCTAATTTAAGATCTTCAAAAGCGGCTTGTTGAGAAGGTCCCCACTCGAACTTGATGCCTTTCCTACGAAGAAGGTTTAAGGGCGCCGCTCTATTAGCGAAGTTAGGAATAAACTTCCTGAAGAAATTCACCATACCAATGAACCTGGCGATACGTTTAATGTCCTTGGGAGGTTTAAAATCACGGATGGCCTGTGTTCTAGAATGATCGACTGCTACACCATCAGGTGACACAATATGCACTAGGAATGATATAGAGGGCTTAGCAAAGGCCACCTTGGACAACTTGACAGTTAGTCCAGCCTTACGAAGGCGGTCGAGAACTTCTCGCAGATGATCTAGATGTTCTTCAAAAGTCTCTGAAAATACGACATCATCCAAGTAGTGATACAAGTACTCAAATTTGATGTCGGAGAAGACCCTATCTAGCAGCCTAGTGAGTACAGCTGCTCCCGTGGGGAGCCCGAAAGGGACGCGGTTGTATTCGTATAAATTCCAGTCCGTGGCAAACGCTGTAGATGTTTAGACTCTTCGGCTAGGGGAATTTGATTATAGGCCTGATTCAAGTCCAAGATAGTAAAGAACTTGGCCCTACGGAACCATGAAAAACAAGAATGAAGGTCGGGAAGGGGCACAGATTGTAACACCACCTTCCGATTGAGAGCCCTATAATCAATGACAGGCCTGAAGCCTCCTTGGGGTTTCGGGACTAGAAAAATAGGTGACGAATACGCCGACTTAGAGGGCCTAATAATACCATCCTTCAACATCTGATCAATGATTTCTTTCAATGCCTTCATTTTAGGTGGATATAACCTATATGGTGGAAAACGGACAGGAATCGAATCCGTGACCTCAATTTTGTATTCAATAAGGTCAGTAACACCAAGAGTATCAGAGAACACCTCTGGAAATGACTGACATAATTTACGAATACTATCAGCCTGCTCCTCAGGTAGATGTCTAAGGTCTAACAACATCTCATCCTGGGTAGGCGAAATAGATGAACATGATACAAAATTACACTTTAACAAGGGAATTTTACAATTGGACGCAAACTTGAATGTGCACGACTTACTCTGGAGATCGAGCACAAGACCAGTGTGAGAAATGAAGTCCGCTCCCAGTATGGTGGGGCAAGACAAGTGCTTAGCCACAAACAGTTTGATTTTCCATGTAAATTTAAAAATACGAATTTTGGCATTTACAGAACCTATAATTTCTAATGGGGATGAATTAGCCGAAACATATTGAACAGGAGATGAATCATAGTCAGGTAATTTACAAACAGACTTAAATTTTGAATACCATTGGTCCGCAATAATTGAACAAACACTGCCTGAATCTAATAGAGCTGTTATAGGCTCGTTATTTAACTCAATCTTAAGAAAAGGAACAGGTGCGGGGGTATCCGCCGCAATCCTAAGACATTCTTTAGGGCATTCAAAAGATGAATTTGAAGACTGATCGTTCCCTGAATTCACGACCTTTTTGTCAGGGGCTGAGCCTTGGGAAGCAGAATTAGTCGACTCAGCCGAAGCCGCTAGTCACATTTTATTATTGGCATTGGTGGAATTTGCACCAGAAGTTGAGCAGGAGGGGGTGCTATTTGAGTTTGGGCAATTCTTGGCGATATGTGAGGAAGCCCCACATTTAAAACAGCCTTGTGATGAACCAGCCCCATTCCTTGTCCCACTCGACTTGATCAGTGGACACTTATTGCGAAGATGGTCAGGCGACCCGCAAGCATAACATTTACGGGAATTGACTGGTCGGCGAGGTGGAGGCCGAGGATTACTAAAAGAAGGAGGGGGTTCTTTCGCGACACGCAAAGAATCGGCGTATCTAACTCCTTCCGCTGAGACGGCCAATGCTTCAAGTTCAGAGAAAGTTTGCGGGCACGCCGCGAAACACAAATATGACCTATAGAATGGTGAGATACCTTCCACAATGGCTTGTACAATCTGATCCTCAGGGAAGTGAAGAGCAAATACCCTAGTATAAAACTTAATGTCCTGTATGAAATCAGCCAAGTTTTCATCCAAGCGTTGTACACGGTAATAGTACTTCTGAATCAGAGATGACCTCGCGCGGGCGGGAATAAAATTTGCAAGCAAGTGTGCATGAAAATCTTCAATAGATGACTGTTCAGCTATGGCTCTTACTATTTTGTCAGAGAGAATACCAATAGCATAAGGATAGATAATTTGCAAAATTTGACATGGAGAAAGAGAAAACACAAGGGCATGATCCTGAAATTCAACTAGAAATCTTAAAAATGAAATTACTTCACTGGTGGTATTAACGGAAAACTTCGATATACCTCTGAGCATCATTGCCAATGGATGAGGCAAGCTGCTGAACCCGGGTGACATAGTAGGTAAAGGTTTCAGTGGCAAGGAAGTTAATTCAGAACGTACGTTATTTAATGAGTTACGGCGTTCAGACTCGTCCAATGGGGCAGAGGTTGTTTGAGCAGCAATGGTTTTCCTATTTGCTTCTCCCTTAGGAGGCTCTTCCTCACTACCTACATTCACTGTGGTGGGTAGATCGCTTTTGGGAGGAACCTCCCCCGTTAACAATTGAGTGACCTTGCTAGACAATTCAGAAATATTTTCAAGCAGCGTACTAGCTTCCTTCCTCTGAATGTCATTCAACTTCAGAGACAACAGATCGTTAACTCTATTTGAAAAGTGATGTAGCCTGGCTTGCACACGCTTAATTTGATTAGGAGAAGGATCATTTTCATCAAAAAAACTAACTACAGAAGCTAGCCCAGTAATATTCTCGACGATCGTGGAAAGAGAGTCGTCAACTTCTTTCTCTCCCAAGGTGGGGATGGAAATGGGCAAATCAAGGGACTCTCTAAGCTTATTTGTGTCCACTGCAACCGTGCCTCCAGATTGCACATTTCTAATAGTCAATTCATAGATTAACTCCTCCTTGCGCAAATAGTTAAGATGGAGAACATCGCGAGAGCCGGGCATGATGACAGAACAATTTTGAAAAACTCAAAAAATTCCAGCAACAGAGAAAATGGTTAGAGTTCGGATCAAAACAATGTTTAGCCGTCAAAAGGGGCTAAATTGAGACCCATTCAACCACGCTCTGCTACCACTTGTTACCGTTTTTTTTGTGGTAGTTATGTGTGAAAGAAGGTGCGGGGTGGTGAACAGGTCTCAAGCTATGAAAGTAAAATTAATTTAAAATTTAACAAGGTTATATTTTCTTTTTTTTGAGTTTCACTTTTAAGGCTTTCTGCCCCTTCTATAAAATTTAGTTTCATATGTAAGTATTTTTGTAAACCCTCCCCGCACCGTTAAACTGCCATTATTATTATTATTATTATTATTATTATTATTATTATTATTATTATTATTATTATTGTACCGGTTGGTACACCCCGACCCCGAAAATTTAAATTGTGAGCCTAAAAAGTATCCCCTACAGGAGAAACTCTGAACTTTAAAATCTGTATTAAATCAAAGGTTTCTTGGAAGATGTCACTACTGTAAATTTTGAACTGTTCTGAACTGTGTCTATTTCGATTTGTGTTTGTTTGCTCTGTAGCAAGAAGTGTGGACATTCTATTCTAGATGGCACTACATAAAAACTATAACTGTGCACCCTGGTGCGAAGTGAACGAACTGTTTTTGAAGAAATTTTGTATCCATAAGTTTGTTCTTTGTTAAATTTCTTTCTTTCATTTTTGGGTTGGCAATATTGATCTCTGTTTCCGCCAGTTTTAAATTCAGCCAATCCTAAATTTTCTAAATTAATTTTCCACCAATCCTAGATTTCTTCTTCAGTTTTGACATGTAATCTTTAGCCGACCAATAAAAGGTAGTGGGCGGGACTGTTTTATTCACGAAAGGTCTCGAACTTTCCCCGAGCATGTAAAACTGCGGAGGTTCATGGCTCGTCGCCACTTCATCGACAACTTGCTTAGTGCGTGATTATGTAGCAGGCGGCGGGAAGCGCCTCTTTCTTCGGGCAGCAGTTCATCAACAAGGTAATGGCCGTTTAAGAACTTTATTTCTTGCTAGCTCAGCAGTTTTAACCCGCGGGGGAAGGTTCGAATCCTTTTCAATGTAAACCTTACTATATTCATGTAAATTAACCGCAATTTGGGATAGAGAGTGCTTAACCCTCTCGAGCTCCCACTCATGTTGTTTTGAGGTGACTACGTTTTCATAACCGATTTTCTTCTCTTCTTAATGTAATAAATTATTCTTCTACGAGTCACCTCCCTAGTATGGGATTAGCCCCTGTATAACTGGTCGAGTGCCACCTAGGTTTTAAGAAGTTTCATGTAGGAGTGCAAGCTACGCCTCCAGTCAATTTGGTTTTTTTGGGCCATGTAATTAACCCAAAGTTTTGTTTTCTTCATATGAAGGCCCTGTAGGTTGGGTACAAGATACCCCTGTTTCACTGTATGTGTGCCTTGAGGGCAGTTAGGAGTGAAGTTTGTTGTGGCCTTTGATAGGCTTGTAAATTTGAGAGCGGGACTGCTCTTTCCAAATTTGATCTCTGCGTGCCTCTAGGAGGCTTGACATTCTAATTAGGGGCAATTGCTCCTTGGTATGAAGGGATTTTCTGCCCTTTGGTTGTGAGCTGAGGGCTCAAGGAATGTAAAACGGGGCTCGAAGCCCCAAAACTTGTAACGACTGTAATCTATAATTTCTTAATTTGTTGATTTGCTACTTGGTACCTGTTACACTTTTGTTATTTGTTGTCATTTGTTGATTTTGAAAAGAAAATATAACCTTTGTTAAAGTTTTAAATTAACTTTAATTTGGTAGTTGAGTCCTATTCCAGCCCGCACCTTCTTTCACCTCTGCTGTTCCACAGATACCTCGGAACAATTATTATTATTATTATTATTATTATTATTATTATTATTATTATTATTATTATTATTATTATTATTATTATTATTATTATTATTATTATTATTATTATCTGTGAACACTGGTAACGAGTTTTCAATTATGGAAGAGGTTTGTCCCTTAAAACCTCTGTCATTCCCACTAATAACACAGCATAGCATTATTTCAGTTTAACCCATCCTAACCTCATAACAAATGTAGCCCGTACAGTGATTTTAAATTATACGATACAAAATATTGTACGCATCCCGCATGTCAGCGGTAATGAAAACTATTTAAAAAAATGAGCTCATATAAATTTGATGAAACAATACACATAAATGAAAGAGATTCCAATTTCCCTCTGCTGATATGAACCAATTAATTAGGTCTTCGGGTACAATTCGTCAATCATTTTTGATATGAACTGAGGTCTGCATCCCGCAGCATTATTATTTTTAAACTTTAACATATATTTTCCCGTTCTGTTCATTTATTTGAATTTTCTGGATATATTGAGCTATTTTCAGTGTTAAATAATAATCATTTTATACGGCTGTTACTAGCATGGTTCGGTTCTTCTAAGGCAGGGTCATATTGTTGTGAAGGATAGTGCTGAGTGGCTCAGACCTTCCCACCTGAAGTTGCTAGGTTCGATCCTGTATTTGAAGGTGTTTAAATACGCGAACCGGAAAGTGAAGTAACTTCTGTGGGACAAATTTCAGGCAGCTCGGCGTCTTCGAAAACCGTCAAAAGTAGTTAGTGTGATGTAAATTATTATTATTATTATTATTATTATTATTATTATTATTATTATTATTATTATTATTAATGGGATAACCGTGGAGCAGAAAGAGGTTAAAGGATGTGCCGGGGTGAATGGGTCAATCTACAATACCAAAATTAATTTTAAAACTTTAACAAAGGTTATATTTCTTTAGAATTTCAAAATCAACAAATAACAATATAACAGGTACAATTTGCAATATTGAAACAAGACTAGGAAAAACCAAGATTAGGGATGTTTACAGATTTGGAGCTTCAAGCCCCTAGTGTTACAATTCCAGGGATACCGGATCCAGCTTACAACTTTAATTCAAACAAGGAATCATTTACTCAAGGGCAGAAATCCCCTAATTCAAGAGCACTTGCTCCCAATATACCATATCTAGCCTTACAGAGGCACTCGTTACTCTTACATAACTTTGAAGACGAGCTAACAGGCTCTCAGTTTCTCAAGGCAACATTACATCAAAATTTTCATTCTCTGGCCTCTCAAGCCACAATTTACAAATTGGATTGGTTTTTACACCGGAGTATCTAGTATCCAACCTACAGGGCCTTCGCAAAAAAAAGAACAGGTTAAATAAACGGCCCGAATACAAACATAATTGAGGCGTACCTAGCGCTCCAAGATTATGAAAAATTTAAAAACCTACAGGGCTCTCGGCCGATGAAACTGGGGCTAGTCCCCAAACTACTGAGGTGGCTCGAATGGAAATAACTTTAATACATGACAGAAACGAAAGGTTGCGAAAACGTAGACACCTCAAACCAAGATGAAGGGGAGCTCGAGAGGGTAACTCACTCTCTATCCCAGATTTACAGTTAAAACTTCGTGAAAATTTTACATTAGCCAAAAGAAGATTTATATTTTAGAAAAGTTTGTTACATAGATGAAGATTCGGACCTTCCCCTCGAATAAAGCTGCGGAGGTAGGAAGAAAGATGGATTTTACATGGCCAGTACCTTATAGATGTTCTGCTGACCGAAGAAAGAGGCGGCCCCGCCTCCTGTCTTAAAACACACACAGAAAGATGATGATCAATTGACAAGGAAACTTGTAAAGCCGCAGTTCATATACCCTCGGGGAAGGTTCGAGAGAATTTAAGACTAAACCGGCCACACACCCTCTCAATTTTATTGGTTAAGTTCAAACGTTACACTGAAAATCGAACAAGAAGCCTGTGATAGGTTGAAAATTAATTATAGATATTTTTCATTGGCCAGATTCAAAACTGGCGGAAAGAAAAAGAAGTGTTGCCAACCCAAAAGTATATGAACATAAATTCAGTTATGGACAACCTAGAAATACAAAACTACTGTAAGTTATACGTTCTTTCACCTTGCACCAGAGTGCATGATCAGAGTTTTTGGTAGTGTCATCTGTGGAAAGATGTTCAAACTTCTTGATGTATAGCAAACAAAACAAGGAGAAATTCAGTTAGTTTAGAAAATTTCACAATAACAAAATAACTTAATTTTTCAGTGGTGACAACTTCTGATTAAAGTTCCAACTTCACGTGGTATCAATTTCACATTTTGACCGATAGTGGAGTTCATAAAGGCTCTTATTTTGAATGCGCGGCGTTGAGGTTTAACTCCGGGTACAATTATTATTATTATTATTATTATTATTATTATTATTATTATTATTATTATTATTATTATTATTAGTATTATTATTAACTAGTTTTTGTGGGGCACAGAGGTGAAAGAAGGCGCGGGTATCAATGGGTCACGAAAGGGCAATCAGAAGATTGTTTTAAAACCATGAAATTATGGTTATATATTTAAATGTTATTTGTTTCGAGCGTCGACCTATAGAGATATTTTGCCCCTATTCTTACCGGTTACGTGCAAGATGCGACCAGGCCATTATCGTGCCACTAGCGAGCGAGTGGTAAAGCATCGTGCCGCATACGACCCATCAATCACTTACAATTAATCTGCATTAAGGGCTGTCACCAAGTGGCAGATTGCTTATAAATAGCTAAGTTGGTCTTTTCTAAAATGAAGGTCTGACACCGCGGTTAGCAGGTTCGAGTGCCGTTGTGTAACGGTTCAAATCCCGTTACAAGATGTTATCTGTATTTGTATTATTATTATTAATATTATCATTATTATTATTATTAATATTATTATTATTTCATCTGTGATATTTTTACTATTATTGTAACCATTATAATTGTTCAAGTCAATTATGCAATGCTTGTCGCTTGCGTGATTGTAGTCAAATTGTTACCTATATATGTGTGTGTAGATTAACACTAAAAACATGTACAGTAAGAGTTGCTGTATATCAGATGTGGATGTAGTGTGTGCAATAACTTCTGACATTGTAATATTGCGAAATACTGCTGGAGTATCTGCAGAGTCATTGCTATGTCATCGTGAGCATTTAGCGGTGAGCTGACTTTCTGGGAGATACCCAGGGTGCCGCGGGCGGTTTCACCATAGGGTGTAACATTTGTCGCGAGGTGGGAGTAGATCATAGTTATTTCTGGAGATTGCGTGTCAGCCAAAGTCTATATAAGGCGGCTGTATATTGTAGCGTCAGTCATTATTCAATTAGAAGGAGAGGCCACAGTTGGTCATTGAGTGAACGTGATGGAGAGGCCTCAGTCGGTCATTAATCTTTAGTTAAACGAAGTTTAACAGTGAAGAAGTCAAATGGATAAGTGAAGAGTCATTAAGTGAACGAGTTGGAGAGGACTCAGTCAGTCATTGAGTCAACAGGAAGGAGAGACCTCAGCTGGTCAGTTAGTTGTGTTCGAAGGATAGGCTTCCCATGATGTCATATAGGACAGACTTACCAAGAGGTCGCTAGGATAGAGGAGAAATAGTCATATGGGCACATCACCAAATTAGGCTTGACACATCTACAGTAAACACCAGATCAAAGGAATACGTCGTAATTACACTCAAAGTGTTGAAGGCACAGTCAAGTGAACCAGTGAGGGATAAATTTCGTGTATAATTGTTAAATGTCCGGTCAAGAAGAATTCAAATTCATGCCTAGTTTCTTTCAGTTGCAATGTCATAATTTCATATTCTCATCTGTTTTATTGCAACAGTTCTTGCTATTTTTATTGAAATTAGTTCAAGAATATATTTTGTTCTATCAAATTAATTTAGCGTTTCATTTTTTAGAGTCCAATCATATAACCTCAAATTTAATGGGGAAACCGAACGCCAATCACTTTTTCCCCGAACCTATATGGTATGTTGTCAAAAATAAGCTTATTACCCCACAGCATTAGTATTAAATATTACAGTTGGTCGAAAGAAAAATATAACAATGTTGCTGGCTTTACGTCCCAGTAATTACATTTATGGTTTAAGGAGACGCGGAGGTGCCGGAATTTAGTACCTCAGGACTTATTTTATGTGCCAGTAAATCCACCGACACAAATCTGAATACCACCGGACTGAGCCAGGATCGAACCTGCCAAGTTGGAGTCGAAAGACTAGCATCTCAACCGTCTGAGCCGCTTAGCCTGGATGAAATAAAATTCACCATCAGAATGTTGGCCGGCAGGGTATGAAAGTTGGTGGTAGACAGTTTCTAATCACTAGATTGCATGCCAAAAGCCTGGATTTAAATCAAAACATCTTCGCAGTGTTCAAATGGAGTGAGGGGATATGATGCTGTTGATGGTGATTCGTCCGTCGGATGGTGAAGTAAAGCATCGAGCAGACCCCTTGGTATTATTCGAGAGGAGTAGGCTACGTGCCGACATCGGGTTTCATCTCTCCCTACTTCATTATTATAATCCCACATCCAGACGCGCAGGCCGAACATGGGTGTCAGGTAGAAAGTCCTGCACCAGGAAAGCCGAATACGTCCTCGGACTCTCCTGGTACTAATAGGACACGATAAGTAAGTAGGCCAAAGTCGTAAATAATTTCAGAGAATTAGGATCCTTTTTCTTGCTAGTGGCATTACGTCGCACCAACACAGCCAGGTGTTAAGGCGACGATGGGGTAGGAAAGGGCTAGGAATAGGAAGGAAGCAGCCCTGACCTTAATTAAAGTACAGCTCCAGCATTTGCCTAGTGTGAAAATGGGAAACTACGGAAAACCATCTTCAGGGCTGCCGACAGTGGGATTCGAACCCACTACCTCCCGGATGCAAGCTCAGAGCCGCGCGCCTTTAACCACATGGCCAACTCGCCCGGTGGGAAAAAACGTAAACGCATCACCATATTTCGTGTTGTAAAAAGTGTTTCCCCCAGAAGCGTTATGTAAAGTAGGGGCAATAGCTGCTTTTAGGACTTACTGAAATGGCATTGCACTTCGATTAGCTTACCTTACCTTGGGTGATGACACAACTTATCAAATGACAATTTGCTTGTCAACACCGGTCGCATCCGGCACGGTTAATGATTATGCGGTCGCTAGTGGCACGGGTCACATGCGGCATGCCACCCTTGCACCATACATGAACCTGCGTGTAATTGGAATTGCGGAAGTGTAGATTGTTGAATGTGAGGAGAGGAACGTTAAGGACGACACAAACACCCAGTCCCCAGGCCAGAGATATTAACCATTTATGGTTAAAAAAGCCCTGACCAGGCCGGGAATCGAAACCGGGGTCGCCGGGTGACAGGCGGACGCGTTGCCCCCTACACCGTGGCGCCGGTCATGGTTATATTATTTTATAAGTTATCTTTCTTTTTCAAATGCCAAATTTTAAGAAAACACGTCGCTCAGCGGCAGAAAAAGATTTCAGGTACAGAACCAGCTCGTTAGCTTAGGTACAAGGTAGGAGAAATCAGAAAAATCAACAAAATTACAAATTTGCAATGTGAACTTAAAGCTCCCAGTTTTACAAATGTTACTTGCTCCATCCACTCAATAGTCAAGGAGACATGTCTCCCAAATTCATTTACAACGTACAATCTTCCAGGAGCTCCCTTTTGCTCCACAAAATTACCTAGGAGACCACAACGTTACCGCCTTCCAAACGGTACCATTCAATATTTACATTAACACCTCTACAAGAATCGAAAAAGCTTTTATGCTCTTTGGATTTATCTAGGAGACTACACTCTAAACCTTACACCTTCACTGCCTTCTCAAGGCACTCTTCAACTTTTATATTTAAAACCAGAGAGTGTTTGCTCACTAAAATTTACACTTTCCAGGCCTCCCAAGGCACAACCTAAATTTTACGTTTCAAACAGTATTCACTGTATTAAACACTCGAAAGTTTAACCTCTTAAAATAAATTATTGACTTTTACAGGAGGATCGAATACCCATTCTACCGGGCCTTTGTGGGGGAAAAAATCACAGATGAAAGTTACTGGCACAAAAAGCAAAATGATGCTGAGGCAGACACTTGCACTCCTAGAAATTTGCACAAAAAAGATTAAAACCCTATTTGGGCCTCAGGGCCGAAGTTACTGAGGCTAAGCCTATACTACTGAGGTGACTAGATGGAGAAAATTTAAGTTACAAAAGCTACAGACCGAAAACGGTTACAAAAACATAGGCTAGTCACCTCAAAATTCAAGTTGATAGGGAACTCGAGAGGGTGTCACACTCTCTATTCCCGAATTTCGGCTAAGTTTCTGGGCTAGTTGTGAGATTTTCATTAGAAGATGAAATTTACATTATTGAAAATTTGAAATTTAATGTCACATTATTAAAGATTGGAAACCTTTCCCTTTAGCTAGTTCAGAAGCTATCACATAGTTATTAAATGGCTGCCATTACCTTAATCAGTTGGAATATTCGATGAAGGGCGAGAGGTCCCCACCTCCTCTATTACCATCCACTCAGTAAACTGGATGATCAATAAGACAAGGTGGCTCGAAAAGGTGCCAGGTTTTATACCCGAGAGGAAGGTTCTAGAGAGCTCTGGGCTAAGGCCCGACACACCTCCAAATTTTATTGGATAATCAAAAGCGTACAAGACGGATCTTATTGGCTAAAGAATAAAAATACAAAAATTTATATTGGTCAATATTTGAAGTTGATGGACAGGGATAGAAGTGTTGCTAACTATAATACATACAAAAAAGGGATAATTTAGACAGTTTAGGAAACCTTAAAATAAAAATTGCTTTAGGATTTTAACAGTTCCTCTTCAGGCTAGAGGACATAACATGCGTTTCTTTGGTAGAGACATCTGTGAAGGAAAGTCCAAATTTCTTGCGCTAGTTATAACAAGTTTTATATCGAAGATGGCATTCTTCAAGGCGCTTCATTTGAATGAACGGGGCGGGTGTACCACCTGGTACAATTTTTTATTATTATTATTATTATTATTATTATTATTATTATTATTATTATTATTATTATTATTATTATTATTATTATTGAAAATAAAAACCTACAACCTGTTTTCCAGTCATATATAGGCTGTTATTAAAACGAGGTTGCCATTTCCAAGGTGATTTATTAATGAGTGATAAATGCTATGAAATGATAATGGAGAGTGTTGCTGGAATGAAAGATGACAGGAAAAACCTGAGTACCCGGAGAAAAACCTGTCCCGCCTCCGCTTTGTCCAGCACAAATCTCACATGGAGTGACCGGGATTTGAACCACGGTATCCAGCGGTGAGAGGCCGACGCGCTGCCGTCTGAGCCACGGAGGCACTTATTATTATTATTATTAATATTATTATTATTATTATTATTATTATTATTATTATTATTATTATTATTATTGTTACCGTGTTTTGGTGGTAGTTATGCATGAAAGAAGGTGCTGGGTGGTGAAGGGGTCTCAAGCTACTAAAGTGAAATTAATTTTAAAATTTAACAAGGTTATATTTTCTTTTGAAAATTAGGTAACAACAAATAGAACAGGTACTTAGTAGCCGAAACACGATTGACAAATACATTTACATAGGTACCCCATTTGGGGCTTCAAAAAGTCAGAAACATAATTCTTGAGCCATGAGCCCAACCTTACAATGAACACCATACAACAAAGGGGCCGAAAACCCCCAAACATGCCAGAAACACCGGCTTCCAATTACATCCAAAAGCCTCCTTGAGGCAGAAACACAATTTTCAAAAAAGGGCAACTTCCCCTTAAAATACAAGCCTATCATAGGCCACTCCGAACTCCACCTTTAAGCCGTCCTCAAAGGACATATACACAGGGGCAAAATACCCAATCTACTGAGGTCTGTTAAATGACAAGAAAGTTAATACATGACCTCTAAAATCACAATTTGAGAGGAGGCGAACTTGCACTCCTAATACACTTTGTCTTTAAGACCTATTTTGGCTCTAAGGCCACTGATGCAAGGGCTAATCCCATACTACAGAGGTGACTTAAGAAACTACTAACTTACATTACTGAAGAATAGGTTGCGAAAAATAAGTTCACCTCAAACAATGTGAGTGGGAGCTCGAGAGGGTTAACACTCTCTATCCCAGTATGTCGCTTTACAAGAGAATAGAAGAAAAGAGAAGTTACATTTTAGGAAAAGGTTACATAGGGGAACGCTTAGAACCTGCCCCGAAAGTTAAACTGCTGAGCTGGCAAAGAAAAAATTTATTAATCGGCCATTACCTTATTGTTGACCGCTGCCGAGGAAAGAGGCGCTTCCCGCCTCCTGCTATGTACTTAATACACTGAAAGATGGAACAGAAGTGCCCGGAGACCCTAAAATCAGCAGTTTAAATACTCTCGCAGAAAGTTCTAGGCGTTAGGGGAAAGAAAACACCCTCCCACAAAGATTTTATTGGGTAGGACCCCGCAACAGATTCAAGTTGGGGAAAGATACACCAGATTGGTCAGAAATTAATTGAAAAATTTCGTGATTGGATACATTCAAAACAAGGGGAAGAAAGGGGTAAATATAGCCAACTTAAACAATGACAGAAAGAAATTTAACAAAGAACAAACTCCTGAAATTAAATTTTCTCCAACAAAATAGTTCTTTGACTCCGCACTAGGGTGCACTATTGTTGATCTTCAGTAGTGTCCTCTAGAAGAGAAAGTTCACACTTCTTAATACAAGCAAGACAAAAGTACGTCGAAAATGACACAGTTCACAAACTCAAAATTTTCCAGGTAGTGACATCTTCTGAGAAATTTGGAAATTAAGACCGTAGATAAAGTTCAGACTTCCTCCAGAAGAGGAGTTTCAACTGGCGCAACTTTTAAATAAACGGTGTGGAGGTGTACCGCCCGGTACAGACCTCCCCCCCCAAAAGTTCCTCCACGGGGTAACACAGAAGAACATAAACTTTTGTTTGAAAATAAGTTCCAAGTTTTGATGTTGATATTAAGATAACTTGCAGAAGTATTTGAGAAATTTCTTAATTCGGTTCCAAAATTTTGTTGTTGGAGGTGAAGTGAAGTCTTTAGGTTTATAGAAGTTGAATTTCTGAAGATA
Source organism: Anabrus simplex (assembly GCF_040414725.1). Lineage (NCBI taxonomy): Eukaryota > Metazoa > Arthropoda > Insecta > Orthoptera > Tettigoniidae > Anabrus > Anabrus simplex. The sequence goes on along the minus strand of NC_090268.1, from coordinate 13,116,777 downwards.
AGCTTTTACTACTTAAAAGTGAAGGAAAAATTTGCAATGTCCATCAGATATTGCTGTTGAATTCCCAAATGTAGTTATCTCTTATAGTAACTGTCCATGTAGTTGATGTTGATGAAGTTGGATGGCCGGACCGGCCGTTGCAGCTTGCATCCAAAAGGAGGCCGCTCGGACCCCTTAAGTACCCTGAGATACCGCTCGCCCGCACTATGAGGGGAGCAGAGTGTTGAAACACGCCGCGCCCGCGGTGAACATATACAGGCTGCGGGCCAGTATCAGGTCGTGCGCCGCACATCAGCCTTGGCCGGGAGGAGAGCTCCGGCTCGCCGTGCACATGTCGTCCTCGCTGGAGAGGAGGGGGCCCATCCCCCTCCCCAGTTGCTGCACGGCGCTGCGCGGCTGCGGGGGCACTGAAACATTAAGGCTAGGTGGCAGAATTGTGTTGGACCATCGTCTTTTTGAAGGCACAGGCATTATGGAGAGGTTGAGGGGCCAGCGACGTGTAGATATCCGTGGCATTTAATCTTATGAAGCCACAGTGTAAGGTGGAGCAGGAGACGGGAGCGTGGTAATGGCCGTGGCAAGAACAGGATGGCAGTTTAACGGATCGGGGCGGGTTTTACAAAAGGCTTACATCTAAAACCACAATATTATAGAAGGGGCAGAATGCCATAAAAGTGAAACTCAAAAAAAAATATAACCTTCATATCCTTTCAGAATAATATGAAGCAAGTTAACACAAAATTACACCGGTTTCACCTGGGACAGGTGAACCCTAAATATCCTCTCGGTGGCTGGATTACTTAACAATAAGGTAACCGGCGTAAGAAAATCGAGAATGATACAAGGCCCATGAAATCTGGGGGCAAGCTTGCCCGCGGGAACAAAATTTTTGACCATAACCTGGTCACCTACCTTCAAAGGGGTTGGTCTCCGTCCACGATCATACCTTTCCCTAACCTTTTCATGAGACACTTTAAGATTGGCTTTAGCCTTCTTCCAAAGATCTTTAATGTTGTCCGGATCTATTATCTCGGGTAGAATGTCATTCAGAGACCAGAGGTTAGAGAGCGGCGAGTTGGGAACAAACTTGAACATTAAAGAAGCTGGAGTGAACTTGTGAGATTCATGAACCGCCGAATTCAAAGCAAAAGCTATCCAATGCAGGGACGTGTCCCACCTGGAAGGATCTTCATGATGATAGGCAATGAGTGCGGACCTGAGATTACGGTTAACCCGTTCAGCCAGAGATGGTTGAGGGTAATAAGCAGAAGTAGTTACATGAGAGATGGATAAGTCAAAACAGAATTTACGAAATAAATTAGATGTAAAAGCCTTAGCATTATCGGAAACTATGTATTGACAAGGACCAAAAGAAGCAAAGATAGTATTAAGACAAGAAATGGTGGACTGAGCGGTAGCCAGCTTAGTCGGAAATAACCAGGAAAATCTAGTAAAACCATCTACACATACAAAGATGAACTTGTTGGCATTCCCCTTTGACTGGGGGAAGGGTCCCACATAATCAATATACAGGCGCTCCATGGGGCGCGACGCTTGATGAGAAGACAAAAGACCTACCTTAGTGGACATGGTCGGTTTACTAAGCAAACAGGATTTACATGCCTTTACTAATTCACGGATTTCACCGTCCATACCTTTCCAGATGAACATATCACGAATCTTTTCACGAGTTTTAAAGATACCAAGATGCCCTCCTAATGGGGTCTCATGATAATACTTGAAGATCATAGGTACAAGAACCGCTGGAACAACAACTTTCATCATCTTATCATGCCTCGAAGGGCAACATAGAACTCCATTCCTCAGAACATAAGGGACAACATGTTCCCCAGAAGAAAGGGTTTCCATTATCGGAGCCAGCGTCGGATCTTCACGTTGGTATTTCTCGATATCCCTAAACAGCATGGGAACATCTGTTAGGATGGCATTAACCTCAGATAGCATGGACTCGGAAGGTGATGGACTGTCGACCTGTTCATGGTTCTCAACGTCGCCTGAAAACATACGGCTGAGTCCATCAGCGACAACATTTTCGGTACCTCGGATATGCCTGACATTGAATTGGAAGGCAGAAATACGGATGGCCCAACGGGCTATACGACCAGTACGACGCGGCCTACCTAAGACCCAGCTTAATGCTTGATTATCTGTCTCCAGGTCGAATTTGACATGTTCCAGATAGAGACGGAACTTTTCTAAGGCAAATAAGACTGCCAACCCTTCGAGCTCATAGATGGAATACTTGGCTTCTTGAGCCGATAGAGTCCTAGATGCATAGGCGATGGGTCGCCTCCCTAGTTCAGTCTCTTGAAGAAGGACTGCCGCTACCGCCGACGACGACGCGTCCGTTTGGACGATGAATTTCTTTGAGAAATCAGGCATAGCAAGGATAGGGGCATTACAGAGAGCTAATTTCAGATCTTCAAAAGCGGTTTGTTGAGAAGGTCCCCACTCGAATTTGATGCCTTTCCTACGAAGAAGTTTCAATGGCGCCGCTCTATTAGCAAAGTTAGGAATGAACTTTCTGAAGAAATTCACCATACCAATGAACCTGGCGATACCTTTAATGTCCTTGGGAGGTTTAAAATCACGGATGGCCTGTGTTCTAGAATGATCGACTGCTACACCATCAGGTGACACAATATGCCCTAGGAATGACATAGAGGGCTTAGCAAAAGCGACCTTGGACAACTTGACAGTTAACCCAGCCTTACGAAGGCGATCGAGAACTTCTCGCAGATGATCTAGATGTTCTTCAAAAGTCTCGGAAAATACGACGACATCATCCAAGTAGTGATATAAGTACTCAAATTTGATGTCGGAAAAGACCCTATCTAGTAGCCTAGTGAGCACAGCTGCCCCCGTGGGGAGCCCGAAAGGCACGCGGTTGTATTCGTATAAGTTCCAGTCCGTGGCAAACGCTGTAAGATGTTTAGACTCTTCGGCAAGGGGAATTTGATTATAGGCATGATTCAAGTCCAAAATGGTGAAGAACTTGGCCTTACGAAACCATGAAAAGCAAGAATGAAGGTCGGGAAGGGGCACAGATTGCAACACCACCTTCCGATTGAGAGCCCTGTAATCAATGACAGGCCTGAAGCCTCCTTGGGGTTTCGGGACTAGAAAAATAGGCGAAGAATACGGTGACTTAGAGGGCCTAATAATACCATCCTTCAACATCTGATCGATGATTTCTTTCAGAGCCTTCATTTTAGGTGGAGATAGCCTATACGGTGGAAAACGGACAGGAATCGAATCCGTGACCTCAATTTTGTATTCGATCAGGTCAGTAACGCCAAGAGTATCAGAGAATACCTCGGGAAACGACTGACACAGTTTGCGAATACTATCAGCCTGGTCCTCAGGTAGATGTCTAAGGTCTAACAACATCTCATCCTGGGTAGGCGAAATAGAAGAACATGACACAGAATTACACTTTAATAGTGGAATTTTACAACTAGAAGCAAATTTGAATGTGCACGACCTAGACTGGAGATCGAGCACAAGACCAGTGTGAGAAATAAAGTCAGCTCCCAATATAATGGGGCAAGACAATTGCTTGGCCACAAACAATTTAATTTTCCATGTAAATTTAAAAATACGAATTTTGACCAGTAAGGAACCTAGAATTTCTAATGGAGATGTATTAGCAGAAACACGTTTCACAGGAGAAGAGTCATAGGCAGGTAGGTTACAAACAGACTTCAATTTCGAGTACCATTCAGCCGAAATAATGGAACAAACACTGCCTGAATCTAATAGAGCTGTTATAGGTTCGTTATTTACCTCAATCTTAAGGAAAGGAACAGGTGCGGGGGTATCCGCCGCAATCTTAAGACACTCTTTGGGGCATTCAAAGGACAGATTTGCAGATTGAACGTTCCCAGAATTTTCGATCTGCTTACCAGGGGCTGAGCCTCGGGAAGATGAATTAGTTGACTCAGCCGAAGCCACTAGTCACTTTTGATTGTTGTTGGAAGTTACCCCAGAAGTTGAGCAGGAGGGGGTGCTATTCGAATTGGGACAATTCTTGGCGATATGTGAGAAAGCTCCACATTTAAAACAGCCCTGTGATGAACCAGCTCCATTATTTGCCCTACTAGACTTGATCAGAGGACACTTATTGCGCAGATGGTCAGGCGCCCCGCACGCATAACATTTACGGGGATTGACTGGTCGGCGAGGTGGAGGCCGAGTGTTACTAAAGGAAAGCGGGGGTTCTTTCGCGACACGCAAAGAATCGGCGTATCTAACTCCTTCCGCCGAGACGGCCAACGCTTCAAGTTCCGAGAAGGTTTGCGGGCACGCCGCGAAACACAAATATGACCTATAGGGAGGTGAAATTCCCTCTACAATAGCCTGCACAATCTGATCTTCAGGAAAATGAAGGGCAAACACCCTAGTATAAAACTTAATGTCCTGTATGAAATCAGCCAAGTTTTCATCCAAGCGCTGTACCCGATAATAGTATTTCTGAATCAGAGATGACCTCGCGCGGGCAGGAATGAAATTTGCAAGCAAGTGTGCGTGAAAATCTTCAATAGATGACTGTTCAGCAATAGCTCTTACTATTTTATCTGAGAGAACACCAATAGCATAAGGATAGATTATTTGTAAAATTTGACAAGGGGAAAGAGAAAACACAAGGGCGTGATCCTGAAATTCAACTAAAAATCTTAAAAATGAAATAACTTCACTGGTGGTGTTGACAGAAAACTTAGAGATACCTCTTAGCAACATTGCCAATGGATGAGGCAAGCTGCTAAACCCGGGTGACATAGTAGGTAGAGGTTTCAGGGGCAAAGAAGTTAATTCAGAACGGATGTTACTCAACGATGCACGGCGTTCAGGCTCGTTGTCCAATGGGGCAGAGATAGTTTGAGCAGTGGGGGTTTTCCTATTTACTTCTCCGTTAGGAGACTCTTCCTCGCTACCTACATTCACTATGGTGGGTTGATCAGATTTGGGAGGAATTTCCCCAGTTAACAATCGAGTGACTTTACTAGACAATTCAGAAATAGTTTCAAGGAGCGTATTAGCTTCCTTCCTCTGAACGTCGTTCACCTTTAGAGACAACAGATCATTAACTCTATTTGAAAAATGATATAGCCTGCCTTGCACACGCTTAATTTGATTAGGGGACGGATCATTTTCATCAAAAAAACTAACGACCGATGCTAGCCCAGTAATGTTCTCGACGATCGTGGAAAGAGAGTCATCAATTTCTTTCTCTCCCAAATTGGGGATGGAAATGGGCAAATCAAGGGAGTCTCTAAGCTTGTTAGTGTCGATAGCAACCGTGCCTCCAGATTGCACGTTTCTAATAGTTAATTCGTAGATCAACTCCTCTTTGCGCAAGTAATTAAGGAGGAGAACATCGCGAGGGCCAGGCATGATAACAGAAAAATTTTGACAAACCTCAATAAAAAATTTCCAGCAACCGAGAAAATGGTTAGAGTTCGGATCAAAACAGAGTTTAGCCGTCAAAAGGGGCTAAATTGAGACCCATTCAACCACGCTCTGCTACCACTTGTTACCGTGTTTTGGTGGTAGTTATGCATGAAAGAAGGTGCTGGGTGGTGAAGGGGTCTCAAGCTACTAAAGTGAAATTAATTTTAAAATTTAACAAGGTTATATTTTCTTTTGAAAATTAGGTAACAACAAATAGAACAGGTACTTAGTAGCCGAAACACGATTGACAAATACATTTACATAGGTACCCCATTTGGGGCTTCAAAAAGTCAGAAACATAATTCTTGAGCCATGAGCCCAACCTTACAATGAACACCATACAACAAAGGGGCCGAAAACCCCCAAACATGCCAGAAACACCGGCTTCCAATTACATCCAAAAGCCTCCTTGAGGCAGAAACACAATTTTCAAAAAAGGGCAACTTCCCCTTAAAATACAAGCCTATCATAGGCCACTCCGAACTCCACCTTTAAGCCGTCCTCAAAGGACATATACACAGGGGCAAAATACCCAATCTACTGAGGTCTGTTAAATGACAAGAAAGTTAATACATGACCTCTAAAATCACAATTTGAGAGGAGGCGAACTTGCACTCCTAATACACTTTGTCTTTAAGACCTATTTTGGCTCTAAGGCCACTGATTAAAGGGCTAATCCCATACTACAGAGGTGACTTAAGAAACTACTAACTTACATTACTGAAGAATAGGTTGCGAAAAATAAGTTCACCTCAAACAATGTGAGTGGGAGCTCGAGAGGGTTAACACTCTCTATCCCAGTATGTCGCTTTACAAGAGAATAGAAGAAAAGAGAAGTTACATTTTAGGAAAAGGTTACATAGGGGAACGCTTAGAACCTGCCCCGAAAGTTAAACTGCTGAGCTGGCAAAGAAAAAAATTTATTAATCGGCCATTACCTTATTGTTGACCGCTGCCGAGGAAAGAGGCGCTTCCCGCCTCCTGCTATGTACTTAATACACTGAAAGATGGAACAGAAGTGCCCGGAGACCCTAAAATCAGCAGTTTAAATACTCTCGCAGAAAGTTCTAGGCGTTAGGGGAAAGAAAACACCCTCCCACAAAGATTTTATTGGGTAGGACCCCGCAACAGATTCAAGTTGGGGAAAGATACACCAGATTGGTCAGAAATTAATTGAAAAATTTCGTGATTGGATACATTCAAAACAAGGGGAAGAAAGGGGTAAATATAGCCAACTTAAACAATGACAGAAAGAAATTTAACAAAGAACAAACTCCTGAAATTAAATTTTCTCCAACAAAATAGTTCTTTGACTCCGCACTAGGGTGCACTATTGTTGATCTTCAGTAGTGTCCTCTAGAAGAGAAAGTTCACACTTCTTAATACAAGCAAGACAAAAGTACGTCGAAAATGACACAGTTCACAAACTCAAAATTTTCCAGGTAGTGACATCTTCTGAGAAATTTGGAAATTAAGACCGTAGATAAAGTTCAGACTTCCTCCAGAAGAGGAGTTTCAACTGGCGCAACTTTTAAATAAACGGTGTGGAGGTGTACCGCCCGGTACAATTATTATTATTATTATTATTATTATTATTATGGCAGTTCTGTGAACTGTGTATAAGATGCAAAGATATTAGAGATGGTATAATTACGCAGTCCCTGAGACGAGGGAATTAAATATTTTATTGAATTCGCATACGTAACCGGGAATAGAATTCACGACGTTCTGAACCGAAGGTTACTTCAATGAACATTCAGGCAAGAAGCCATACTTGTTTTAATGAATCATGAGTGATCAGTGGTAGAATACTCGTTGGCTGTACGGTCAGCGTACTGGCTTTCTGTTCAGAGTGTCCTGGGTTCGATTCCCGGCCGGGTCGGGGATTTTAACCTTAATTGGTTAATTCCAGCGGCACGGGGGCTGGGTGTATGTGTTGTCTTCATCATCATTT